>NC_143402.1:40318895-40618895 GCF_052110815.1 Crocodylus siamensis | reverse complement strand
AAGCTTCCCTGGATCTGAAGCTCTGTCCGAAGCCTTGCACAGCCCTACTGTGCAGTAGCCTAATAATACTGTGCAGTAGCATATTAGCACGTTTTTTGTCGGCACGCTACTGCGCAGTGTTATTTGGCCTTCTGTGCAGTTAGCATCTCGTGTAGACATGTCTATTGAGTTGGAAGTGAGAGAGGAGCCCTGCTAGAAAAGAAACACAAAACCCTAAGATTGTGGTAAGGAGGCCCTTGATTACTGTTGGAAGGTTACCAGCGTACATATGGGTGTAGAGTACTGTTCAGCTAGCAAGCACTTTCACACCTTATACTGGGTAAAGGCATGAAGACAGGCTTTCAGGCGGTGCAAATTGAAACGACTGATTCCAATGAGGCTATGCTTATTTATGCCAGCCAAGGTTTTGGCCTGCTTTGAGAAGTTGAGTTGAGATTAGATATAACTTTTCACAGGGCAGGGAAATGTGAGCCAAGGAAAAGTGGCAGACAAGAGCAAGAGCGAGAACACTGTTCAGCTTTTATGTCTGATCACTGAACCGAGTCCACGGTGTGTGCTAAGGACTTCTGAATTTAATAGCATAGCCAGGTGAATGCTCCATAGACAACAAGCAGTTCAGGAGCTAAGATGACAGTAGGTCATCTTACTTTAGTGAAGTATTTTACTTCAATAGACCAGTATTTCAATAGTCAACTTTTGTAGTACCTGACTGTTTATAGCTGGAGTCTGAATGTTCTCTTAAAAAGAAAAAAGGACACATTAAATGCAAGTGCTCCTGTTAAGAGAAAGGGAAAAAATGGTGCTAATTTCTCATATAAATTCACTGGGTACTTCTGGAATTGCAAAAAACTAAAACAAACAAAAAAACAAACAAAAAAATCTCCCAGAGATGGAGCTTCAGGGTCTGGGGTTTTAGTGCCACAGAGGGACACTAAAAGCGTAGTAGTGAATCTTCCATCACTACTGTGACTCCCCCAGCACAAAGAATCTGAACATGAATGTAAGCAGCACAATTAAGCTGAATCCATTCTTGAGACAAGGTTATTCCCTAGAACCTGAGAATGGTGTTGAGTTCAGATTCCCAAAAGAAGGGGTTCCCTACATGCTGTTTAACCATCTTGTTTCAGGATTAGTACATGAAATAAAACAAGTTAGATTTCAGAAAGCGGGAGAAATCAACAATCTGAGGATACTGAAAATGGGTCTTAGGAGCTTAGCATCACTACCATTCAGCGGGAGTGTGGAAAGCAAAATGTATGTCAGAAGAGGATCCCACTGTCTGAAAAAGGGGACAGAATACTTACAGCTGTGTACTATGTCTTCATCTACCAAACCTGTGAAGCATGGGGAAGCATGCAGAATGCTAGCTACCTTTTTCAATTGCAAGTCTGCCCTTTAATTTGTTGATATACACCTGGTTTTTTTGCAGCCATTTCTATTTAACTTCTTCCCTCTATTTCTGAGTAAACTTGCCAGGAGGTCATGCAGAGAACTAGTTATTTCTTCTCCCCCACCCCATTTATTTTCTTTTGCAACTTCAGTCTTATATGTCCCTTAGCAGGCAGGGGGCAGCAGAACCCACCTAACCAAATTACTCTATTCCCAGAAGACCTGGACAGGCAGTGGGGAGGAATTAGTGTTTCTGTGTCAGAGCTGCCTTTTGTTGTTTCCCTTGCTGCTGGATCAGTGCCTCAGAAGGAAGGGGAAGGAGAGAAGAAGCCCTGTTAAAGGCATGAGAAACAGTGAGTCAGCAGCAAGCACCATCCCAGTCACAAATGAATGCATACCATGCTTTGCCCAATTCCATTTTAGTGGGGTGGGGGCTGCTTCTTCAGCCTGTTCTTGATTCCAATCCATATGGTCAGTTAAGCTAAATTATACTGTTCCTTTCAAGAAAGAGGCTTTCTCCTCTAATGCTTCTCTGTGCCTCAGTCTGTTCTGGGACTGATCAACTAGGGCATGAAGAGTCTTTTCCAGGGTGGTGGATGGAGGGGAGAGTAGGTGATGGCAGGGAAGAGTGATACCCGCATGAATGGGGTTGAGTGTGGTGGAGGTGGCCTCCACAAACATTATAGTAAAGCTAGAGTGAGGTATTAAGGAAGCAATGCCAGAGGAAATGAGGTTTTCCTGAGTCAACCTGGCACAGCTGGAACTGAGGTCTTAGTTAGGTAAAGGGCCCATTCAGTGCCTGAGCTGTACAGCCTCCCCTTTATATACTCCTCCCATACCACATCGGGGCTTAAGTTGCCTTGTTTTCATTTTGCTTCATGAGCTGCATACACCCAAGTCACAACATGTACCATCCTCTGAAGCTATGCCTGTCAGCACCCCTCCTCTCATCAACCTGCCCACCCCCAGACCTGTAGTGCAGATAGATGGAAATTGGGGAAGGAGAAGGACCTTTTCTCTCCAGCGTGGTTTAAGTTCCAGCCTTGAATTGATTTCCACTTGAATCAAACACTTCTTTAAAGCCTCAGAGGGAGGCTGCATGACATTTGCCTCTCTCCAGTTTCTGGACTGCATGCCTTGCCAAGTCTCTCAGCATATGGATATGTTACTTATGGGATTCCCATTTCTCCTGATGAGCCCCAGGTTACTGCTGCCCTTCTTAACATTCTCCCTAGGCAGGCTTTTCCTTGCCAGCTGATATTAGGGAAATAGATAATTGCCCCTTTGTGAAAGAAGGTCTAGTCTAGTATGACTAGACCCTGCTGCACCTTTTACACAAGAGGCTGCCCCAGTGAATCTATAAAGGTTTTTGGACTGACCTTGTCTTCCTATTTAAGTCTTTCAGTAGTGCATTGAAGTGATGTGACTAATATCTCTAGTGTGTGGTTTTCTCTCTCTCAGGCTTTGTTTCACTGCAAATAGGTGCTAGGTTTTTTCACAGCATGGTGAGATAATACTGTCTGTTATGCACCACGTAGAATCAAGGTACCTGTGGTGGGTACAAAAAAGGTACCAGGTGAGGTCAGTAGTACATCCTTTCTTGTGGCTGGCCTTGCCTAATTTACTTCATGGTAAAATCAATATACTTTGCATGCAATGGCATAGCTAATAGCATTCATTAACCTATAGTAAAAGCACATCTTTCTGAGCAGTGAAAGCAAAACTTTCTTATCTCTGTAGAGAAAGAATTGTATTTGCAGTGAAATTAGAGTGATCAGAATTTCAGCATGCTTATGAAAAATTATAAAGAAGAAGATTTAATTTTAAATGATTGGTGTTCTCGTTTTGTGGCTATTGAAAAATATGACAGAGAAAACTGTGCTGCGACCCTCACTATAGTCCATTTTTTCTTAAAAAGAGGTGGGAACAAAAGTGTTTATCCCCCTCCCCTCACAACTTTTAAAATACTTTTCCAGTTGAAGGGAGTAGGAGATGGAGATTTGAGGGAAACTTACCTTCTTTATTTTTTTAAAATCTTTTCCAACTTCTTCTATGGGAGAAGAGAATAAAAGAGGAAGATAATATCCTCATTTTCGCTTAAAAATTCACCCTCTCTCCTTCCTCACTCCTTTTCTAAAAGGGGGCTTAAAAGAGAGAAAAGGTTAAATTTTCACTTCAAGTGTGTTAAAAAAATAAGACTTGTTAAATGTTTCATTTGGTAATTTTTGGCCAAAAAATGGGAAAAAAAAAACCCTTGAAATTTAAAACTGTTTTAATTAGAAAAATAACCAACATTATGTGCAAGATATTCTAATAAGTTTTATGTATACTGTTATGCTCCTTCTTTACCAAAGGCAAAGCTGAAGTGTCTCACACTTGCATTACAGGGCAGTGAGGGCATGGGGGTTCTAAGCCAGTTTCACACCATCTCTTAGCACACATCATTGGCATCTCTTCTCCTCCACTGCCTTCTCACTGTTCTTGCTTTCCTTCCCACTTAATCCCAGTAATGGTCTTGGCTATTCCTGCCCGTATGTCCCAGTAGCTGAAGTTTCACAGCTAAGTCCTGATGTCCAAAGCACTCAAGTAGCTGCTGATTCTTGTGTGGATGTGCTTTGGAGATGACTTTATAGGGTTAGGCAAACTGACTTGAGAAATCAACAATAATCAGTTTGGACAGAAACCCAAAGTTTGAGAATCTCAGAATGCACAGTTCATCAAAATAGCTGGCATGTGCTACCCTTGTATGTGTACAAGGACAGGCAGATAGGATTGGATGGAACACCCTGGGTCACTAAGCCCTGTCCCCTGCTAATGCAAGCCAGCATCATAGCATTCAATTCATAACATTTATTATTTTATACACATTGGTCAAACCTGATTCTTTGAGTACTAATGGCTGGCTGGAAAGTGGGTGAGGCTATATCAAAGGGGTATGATCAAGCTGTTGCAGACATCTTCTTTAACACGCATGCTGACATACTGCAAGCATGAAAAAGAATAGGAAGCAGGGAGGAGGAAATCCTCAAACAAGTACATGAACCCCAGAGGTCCTGGTATTTTGAGAGTCTAATTATTAGCACAGGCAGGTTTCTAGACAAGAGGGAGATTATCTGATAAAAGAACCCCAGGTCAGACCCTGAACAGTGCTAACATAAAGGTGTCCAGTTTCGTATCAATAGAGGAAATGCAACCTGTTTAAATTCGCTGATGATACGAAAATTTGGGGTGAGGTGAGCACGCTAGTAGGGAGGGAAAGACTGCAGCAAGACCTGGATAGGTTACAGGAGTGGGCTGACTTAAACAGGATGTGTTTCAATACTGACAAGTGCAGGGTGCTGCACTTAGGCAGTAGAAACCAGCAGCACACTTATAAGATGGGAAACTCCCTTCTTGAGAGCACGGAGGCAGAAAGGGATCTTAGAGTCATTATTGACTCCAAGATGAACATGGGCCGACAATGCGAGGTCACGGTTGGCAGGGCTAACCGCACCTTGTTGTGCATCCACAGGTGCATCTCAAGTAGAGCCAGGGAGGTGATCCTCTCCCTCTATGTGACGCTGGTCAGGCCACAGCTGGAGTACTGCGCCCAGTTCTGTGCGCCTCATTTCAGGAGGGATGTGGACAACATTGAAAGGGTCCAGAGGAGGGCCACCCGCATGATCCGGGGACTACAGGGCAGACCCTACATTGAAAGACTGCAGGACCTAAACCTGTTCAGCCTTCACAAGAGAAGGCTGAGGGGGGACCTGGTGACTGTCTATAAACTCACTAGGGGGGAACAGAAGGGTTTAGGGGAGACGCTGTTTCCCCTAGCGCCCCCTGGCATGACAAGGAACAATGGACACAAGTTATTAGAGAGTAGATTTAGATTAGACATCCGCAAGAACTACTTCCCAGTTAGGGCGGCTAGGAGCTGGAACCAACTTCCTAGGGAAGTGGTGCTGGCTCCTACCCTGGGGATCTTTAAGAAGAGGCTTGATGACTACCTGGCTGGACTCATTTGAGTCCAGTCTTTTCTCCCACCCAGGCGGGGGGTCGGACTTGAAGATCTACAAGGTCCTTCTGACCCGACTTCTATGATTCTATGATAAGGACAGAGAACAACCAGATTGTCCTCTATGATAGCCACCCTAGTGCTGGGGCTTTCACTCCCTGGGGTAAGTGTGCCATGGGGCAGGGATGGGAGGCCCGCACCCTGCTGGAATAATTTGTGCTCATGATACACTCTCTAGAGTGCCCCCCCACTTTGGTTCCTGGTTGTAAGTCCCAGTCTCTCTTGTAGGCTTCTTGTCTCAGTCTATTCTTCTGGGCTCCCCTATGGGCCCACCTGGTATAACTGAATTGGACAGCTTGTTCCTCTATGCTGTTTGGATGCTGCTCAAGCACCTGGTTCCAGACCTGGAGTTGTGTAGGCAAGTCCTGCTGAGGCCAAAGGTTGGCGCATACAGAATCTAGGGGGAATTAAATTGCTAGAATCTGAAGCCTCTTCTCAATAATGTGTGATATCTGACTTTCTGGAGGCCTGTCATTTAATTCAATTTGGGGTGGATATTTAGAGCCAAAAGCACATTCCAGACATGCAAGCCAACCCTGCCAAATATCAAGTTTGTGCTCCAAAATGTGAAGCAACTAGAGTTTTTCAATTAAAAGACTGGCAGAATTTAAATTTTGGTGTGCATGTTTTAAAAATCATTAGCCTGAGACAAACACATACAAGTTTAACTCAAACAGGGAGCCAGTAACCAGGGAGCCAGCAAACGGGCTGCAAACAGAGCAAGCAGTTTGCAGGCAGTTCACAGACCAGTTTGTCATCCCCCCCCCCCTTTTTTTTTTTTTTGTTGGGCAAGTCTTTCAGCTTGGCATGTGGAAGCAGGGTCGGGGGAAGGAACCCTTTGGGGCCAATGAGAAATAAACAGGTCAGTTCCAGAGAGTTCCCTTAGGAAGGTCTGCTTGGAAGAAGAGCAGTAAGAGAGAGAAGGCAGACTGAGACCCAGGGAAATGGCTGGAGGACATTGCAATGCCAGAGCCTCTGCTTGCACCTGTGAGGCTTCTGTCTAGGCAGGACTGCTCACCATCAGGTTCCTTCCAGTGACAGCTAGGTCACAGAGTGCCTGTGGTGTGAGTGGTACCTCCTGGTGGTGTTTCTCAGGGAACAGGCAACAGAACTACAGGAGGAGTTGGCAAGGCTCTGAAGCATCCTTTACCTTGAGGTGTTCATCAGTTTGATGCTGGGAGGAGACCTCTGGGACTGTGGAGGAAGAAATGCTAGATGCAGCACTAGAGAAGGGCATGGGCACCCAAGGGGGTGGAAGCTGGAGGCTTATGACTTCTGGCAGCAAGCAGAGAACTTCACCTCCACCTGCAGTCATTCATTTGGAGAACAGATAAGCAGACCTAACAGCAGAGAGGGAGGAGCATGTTCCATTGTGGGAGGAAGACAGGCCAGACCTCACCAATGTGGGTAGTATTGAGATGACCACCATGAAGAAGAAGCTATGGGTAGTGGTGGTTGGAGACTCCCTTTTTCAGGGGATGGAGGGAGCCATATGCTGACCTGACCTGTTGTCTCAGGAAGCCTGCTGCTTGCCTGGAGCCCAGGCCTGAGGTGTCATAGAGGGATTACCATGGTTCATCCAGCCCTCTGACTACTACCCCAATGACACTGCCAGGGGAGACCCTGAGCATAGCAAGAGTGACTACAGGGCTCTAAGTGCAAGAGTGAGGGAGTCTGGGGCTCAGGTTGTGTTCTCATTGATCCTTCTGATCAAGGGAAAGGGCCTGGGCAGGAGCAGGTGTATCCTGCAGATTGACACCTGGCTGCACAGGCAGTATTGCCTTCACAGCTTTGGTGTCTACAACCATGAGATGTTCTTGCAAGAAGGATTGCTGGGAAGAGATGGGATCCATCTGAGGAGGAGAGGGAAGAGCATCTTCACCGACAGACTTGCTAACTTAGTGAGGAGGGCTTTAAACTAGGTTTGCTGGGGGTGGAGACCAAAGCCCTAAGGTAAGTGGGGAAGTGGGAGACCTGAAGGAAGAGCAAGCAGGACAGGGCAACAGAGGAGGTGTTCTCATACTTCCTGTGAAATCAGGGAAAACTACTAGTTACCTCCGGTGCCTGTACACAAATGCACAGAGCCTAGGAAACAAACAGGAAGACCTGGAAGTCCTTGCACAATGACAGAACTATGATGTGATTGGAATAACAGAGACTTGGTGGGATAGCTTGCATGACTGGAATATTGTCACGGATGGGTACAAACTGTTCAGGAAGGACAGGCAGGGGAGAAGAGGAGGAGTTGCACTTTATGTAAAAGAGCCATATGATTGCTCAGATATCCAGTAAGAAACTGGAGACAGGCCTGTTGAGAGTCTGAATTAGGGTCAGAGGGGAGAGCAACAAGGGCGATGTCATGGCAGGGGGGTCTGCTCTAAATCACTAGACCAGGAGGAAGTGGTGGGTGAGGCTTTCTTCAAACAGCTAGCACAAGTTTCCCTGATCACAAGCCCTGGTTCTCATGGGGGACTTCAGTCACCGTGACATCTGCTGGGAGGGCAATACAGCAGTGCTCAGGCAATCCAGGAAGTTTTTGGAGAGTGTTGGGGACAACTTCCTGGTACAAGTGCTGGAAGGGCCATGTTCTTCTTGACCTGCTGTTCACAAACAGGGAAGAATTGGTGGGGAATGTAGAAGTGGATGGCACCTTTGGCAGCAGTGACCACGAGGTGATTGAGTTCAGGATCCTGAGGAAAGGAGGGATGGAGAGCAGCAGAGTAAGGACCCTGGAACTTCAGAAAAGCAGACTTCAACTCACTCAAGGACCTCATGGCCAGGTTCCACTGGTAAGCCAGTCCGAGGGGGAGAGGAGTCCAGGACAGCTGGCTGTACAAAGATACCTTACTGAGAGTGCAGGAACAAACCATCCTGGTTCTGCAAGTATGGCAGAAGACCAGCTTGGCTTAGCAGGAAACTCTTCAGTAAACTAAATCACAAAAAGGAAGCTTATAAGTAGAAACTTGGACAGATAACTAGGGATGAATACAAGAGCACTGCTCGGGTATTCAGGGATGAAGTCCAGAAGACCAAAGTGAAACTGGAGTTGCAGCTAGCAAGAGATGTAAAGGGTAACAAAAAGGGTTTCTACAAGTATGTTGGCAGCAAGAGGAGGATCAGAGAAAGTGCGGGTCCCTTGCTGAGTGAGGGAAGCAACCTTGTGACAGAAGCTGCAGAAAAGACTGAAGTGCTCAATGCCTTTTTTGCCTCCATCTTCACAGGCAAGGTCAGCTCGTAGACTACTGCGCTGAACAGCACAGTTTGGGGAGAAGGTGAGCAGCCCTCAGTGATGAAAAACAGTTTAGGGACTACTTAGAAAAGCTGGATGTGTACAAGTCCATAGGGCCAGATGGGATGCACCCAAGGGTGCTGAGGGAGTTTCATAGTTTCATAGTTTCTAGGGTCGGAAGGGACCTAAGCAGATCATCAAGTCTGACCCCCTGCCATGGCAGGAAAGAGTACTGAGTTCAAACGACCCCAGCACAGTGTACATCTAGCCTCTTCTTAAAGACCCCCAGGGTAGGAGCCAGCACCACTTCGCTTGGAAGTTGGTTCCAGATCCTAGCCGCCCTGACGGTGAAGTAGCGCCTCCTGATATCTAGTCTGAATCTACCCTCTACCAGCTTGTGACCATTATTCCTGGTCACTCCTGGCGGTGCTCGGGGGAACAGGGACTCCCCCAATACCTGCTGGTCCCCTCTGACTAGTTTGTAACAGGCCACTAGATCCCCCCTCAGCCTTCTCTTGTGGAGGCTGAACAGGTTCAGGTCCCTTAGCCTCTCCTCATAGGGCCTGCCCTGCTGTCCCCTGATCATATGAGTGGCCCTCCTCTGGACCCTCTCCATGCTGTCCACATCCCTTTTGAAGTGCGGCACCCAGAACTGGATGCAGTACTCCAGCTGCGGCCTGACCAGTGCCGCATAGAGGGGGAGGATCACCTCCCTGGACCTGCTCAAGATGCATCTCTGGATGCATGACAAGGTGCGGTTGGCCTTCCTGACTGCGTCCCCACACTGCCAGCCCATGTTCATCTTGGCATCAATGATGACTCCAAGATCCTTTTCTGCCTCTGTACTGACAAGAAGGGAATTCCCCAACCTGTAGGTATGCTGCTGGTTCTTCCTCCCCAGGTGCATCACCTTGCACTTGAAGGTATTGAATCCCATCCTATTCTCATCTGCCCACCCCTGTAGCCTGTCTAGGTCCGATTGCAGCCTATTCCACCCTTCTAGCATGCCCACGTCCCCCCACATCTTGGCTGATGTGATTGCAGAGCCACTGGCCATCATATTTGAAAACTCATGGCAATCAGGATTGGTCCCAGATGATTGAAAAAGGGCAAGCATAGTGCTCATATTTCGGAAAGGGAAGAAGGATCCAAGGAACTACAGACCAGTCAGCCTCACCTCAATCCCTACAAAAATCATGAAGCAGATCCTCAAGGAATTCATTTTTAAACACTTGGAGGAGAAAAAGGTGATTAGGAAGAGTCAGCATGGATTCACCAGGGATAAGTAATGCCTGACCAACCTGATCACCTTCTATGACAATGTGAATGGCTCTGTGGATCCAGGAAGACCAGTGGATATGATGTACCTTGATTTTATCATGGCTTTTGATATGGTCTCCCACAGCATTCTCACAGGCAAGCTAAGGAAATATGGGCTGGATGAATGGACTGTAAGGTGGATAGAAAACTGGCTGAAGCATCACGCTCAGACTAGTAATCAGTGGCTCAGTGTCAAGTTGGCAGCCAGTATCAAGTGGAGTACCCCAGAGGTCAATCCTGGGGCCAGTTTTGTTCAGTGGCTTCATCAACGACCTAGAAGATGCCGTAGAGTGCATCCTCTGCAAGTTTGGAAACTGTGGGGATTAGTAGATACACTGGAGGGTAGGACTAGGATTCAGAGTGACTTAGACAAATTGGAGGATGGGGCCAAAAGAATCTCATGAGGTTCAACAAGGACAAGTGCAGAGTCCTGCACTTAAGATGGAAAAATCCCATGCTGTGGTACAGGCTGGGGGCTGACTGGCTGGGGAGCAGCTCTGCAGAAAAAGACCTGGGGGCTACAGTGGACAATAAGCTGAATATGAGCCAGCAGTGTGCCTTGTTGCCAAGATGGCTAATGGCATACTGGGCTGCATTGGTAGGTGTGTTGCCAGTAGGTCAAGGGAAGTGATTATTCCCCTCTATTTAACACTGGTGAGGTCACATCTGGAGTACTGTGTTCAGTTTTGGGCCTCCCACTACAGAAAGGATGTGGACAATTGGAGAAAGTCCAGCGGAGGGTGACAAAAATGGTGAGGAGGCTGGGGGA
The DNA here is from genome assembly GCF_052110815.1 of Crocodylus siamensis. Classification (NCBI taxonomy): domain Eukaryota; kingdom Metazoa; phylum Chordata; order Crocodylia; family Crocodylidae; genus Crocodylus; species Crocodylus siamensis. Next base: position 40,608,131 of record NC_143402.1, on the reverse strand, counting down.
CATGACTTATGGGGAAAGACTGAGGGAACCGGACTTATTTAGTCTACAGAAGAGAAGACTAGCAGCCTTCAGCTACCTGAAGGGGGGTTCAAAAGAGGATGGAGCTAGACTGTTCGCAGCGGTGGCAGATGGCAGAAGGAGCAATGGTCTCCAGTTGCAGCAAGGGGAGTTTAGGTTAGATATTAGGAAAAATTCTCACTAGGAGGGTAGTAAAACACTGAAACAGGTTACCTAGAGAGGTGGTGGAAGCTCCATCTTTGGAGGTTTTCAAAACCCAGCTAGACAAAGATATGGCTGGGATGATCTAGTTGAGGATGGTCCTGCTTTGAGAAGAGGGTTGGATTAGATGACCCCCTGAGGTCCCTTCCAACCCTAATGTTGTATGATTCTGTAAGTTTGCTGGCAAAGGCACAAGCAACTGAAAAATGGAGTCTTGTAAAGTCAAGTGCCAGGCAACCTTAATGATAACACTGCTTAGCAGCCCTACTAATAATGAGAGATCCATTTGGTAATCCATTTTTATTAATTTCTTATTTTCTCTTCTGATCTAGCCACTTTTCTAACAGTTAGAAGTCATTTTTCTGTTTCTTGAAGAAACTTCACCTGAGCACTAGGCCAAACTCCTACTGAAACAATTTGCTTTGGGAAATCCTAGCTTTGATTTGTCCCATAAATCTTTTAATTTCCACAAAGTCAACAATTTCAGCCAATGCCTGATATTAACTATGGTGATGAGTAAAACCTAGTTCTAGACTTTAATGTAAGTTGAAGAAAGAGACTTCCTTAATTGCCTTTGAAATAACATCCTGGATTGGTTCAGCAATATAGCTACACAGAATATGTATCAACAAAAGAGACAAGAAATGTGTGTGTGGGAAGAAGAGAATCCTATTAAAGTAGATGACTAATAGCTGCATCATTGGCTGGAGCCAGGGGATTTAAAAAAAAATGCCTGGAGTAAAATATACATTAAATGGACGTGAAAGCCATGAGAGTAGCAGCCTTGGGGAAAGTGAGCAGATGCTTCATCTCTGCATGTAGATACAGCTACAACCAGAATCCAGTAGTGTAGCCAGCTTACGCTGCATACAACAGCTTCTGTGTGCTAACAACAAGTGCTTTCTAAACCTAGAAGTGTCATCTCCCTGTAAGAACTGGGAAAATGGAGGCATGGAGAACACTGGAAGCTGCCCATGGTCACACAACTGCTACTAAAACACTGAGCCTTTGCATCATGGTCTCTGAAAGCAGTGGATCATGGCACACAGTAATTACCTTTTACAAGCAGTTCTGCCCTGCATGGCCTGCTGAGTCCAGCTATCCTCTTTACTGCCCAGTGAGCACATTGTTACAGATGTGTGGATATATCTTCCTCTTTCTTCAATCAGTTAACTCCTTCCACATCTACAGGGGTTTTTTTTCCTTCAAACTTTTGTGTGTATATTTTACATGCTAGAGATGTATTCCAATGATACAGTGGCATAAAACCCTTGGAGAGGTATGGAAACAACAAACCTCCATGTGACACTTTCTGCTCCTTTCTAAGGGCTTCAGAATTGCATTTCTGCTACCATGTGATGCAGTGTGAGGTTAGAAATCAGATGATTCTATAATGAAGGCTCCCAGAAAGAAGCAAATACTACTGGCTTCTCCTGAGCCTTCTACACCAGAGGGAGCACAGATGCTCTCAAAGAGATCCTTACCCAAAGGCAGGATGCATCCAAGTCCCTATTGCATTAGGAACCATGGAGGGGTCTTACTAGATCATGTGTGTAATGTATGCAATCTCATAGACCTGAAGGAGGACATGTTGTTGTAACAGTAACTCTTCATACTCATCAGAATCTTTAGACTCTTCTGGGTTAGCTCCAAAGAGACATAATCCCCAGACTATGACTCAGCCTTCTCTTCCTTGCTGATGCATTTTTCTGTTATCTTCTCTTGAATTTACTCTTACTTGTTCCTTTTATATGATTTCTGCTTCCTGACTTGGTATGGGTACTTCCGCACATTTTAGGAACCTCATCAAAATTATTGCACTGTTTATTCCAAATCAGGAATTAAGATATTAAATTAAACTAGATCTAGCTCCGATTCATGTGTTACCCCCACTATACACTTCCTGCTAGCTCAACATATTACTGTTTGAAATTTATATTTTCCATGGCATTTCAGTCTTCTAGCCCACGTGACAAAGGCTCTAGCCAAAAGGACCAGATGGAATGGATTTTTCAGGTAAGACGTTATCAAACACTTCATCCCTTGCATTCCCTTTGTATGCTAATTTTGTAGCAAGATGGATTCAGTGGATGCCAATGTGGATTTTTGCTCATGCGTCTGTTTGTATTTCAAATCAAGTTCAGCTATGAGTCTATAAACATTGAATGAATTTAAATTTATGTAACTTCTTCCACTTCCAGCCCTTAGTGTCCTACTTAAACCTGCTTGACTCCCTCTGGATTTACTTAACGTAGCTATTTCATAGATTTCATAGATTTCTGGATTTGGAAGGGACCTGGTAGATCGTCGGGTCCGACCCCCTGCTCCAGGCAGGAAAGAGCACTGGGGTTAAGTAACCCCAGCCAGATGCCTGTCTAATCTCCTCTTGAACACCTCCAGGGTAGGTGAAAGCACCACCACCCTTGGGAACCCATTCCATATGTTGGCAACCCTCACCATGAAGAATTTGTTCCTTGTGTCCAATCTAAATCTATTCTTCTTCAGTTTGTGGCCATTATTTCTGGTAACCCCGAGGGGTGCCCTGGTAAACAGGGTGTCCTCTATTCCCTGCTACCCTGCCCCCCCGATGAGCTTGTAGGTAGCCCCAAGACCACCTCTCAGCTTTCTCTTGCAGAGGCCAAAGAGATTCAGATCTCTCAGTCTGTCTTGATAGGGTCTTACCTGCAGGCCCTCAACCATACGAGCAGCCCTTCTCCAAACCCTCTCCAGGTTATCCACAACCCTCTTGAGGTGCGGTGCCCAAAACGATGCAGTACTCCATCTGCAGCCTCACCAATGCTGTATGAAGGGGAATTATCACTTCCCCAGATCTGCTCGTGATGCTCCTGCTGATGCACGAAAGAGTGCATTTAGCTTTGCTTATTACCTCGTCACACTGGTGACTCATGTTCATTTTTGTGTCAACCAGGACTCCGAGATCCCTTTCCTCTGTTGTGGTACTCAGAATGGTACCCGCTAGTCTATAGATGTGTTGGAGATTCTCTCTCCCCAGGTGCAACACCTTATATTTATCCTGGTTGAATTGAATCCTATTCTGATTTGCCCACTTCCCCAGTCTGTCCAAATCTACCTGAATTCGCTCCCTGCCTCCAGTGTGTTTACTATGCACCATTGTTTAGTGTCATCTGCAAATTTGGACAAGGTGCTTTCAATACCTTCATCCAAATTGCTGATGAAGAAATTAAGCAGTACTGGTACAAGGACAGAGCCTTGGGGGACACCACTGCCCACATCCCTCCAGGGAGAAACTGCCCCATCCACCACCACTCTCTGGGTGCATCCCATAAGCCAGTTTTTCACCCACCTTACTGTGTAAAAATCCACATCACAGCTACTCAGTTTATGCATAAGAATTGGGTCCCAGGTAAATAATATCTACTTCCTCCCCTGCATCTAAACACTTTGTGACCTGGTCATAAAAAGAGACCAGGTTAGTCAGGCAGGATCTGCCTGCTATAAACCCATGCTTGTTGCTCCTCACCATTGTGCTACCCACTGGCCCCCTGCAAATGTGATCCTTAATGATTTTTTCTAAGATCTTGCTGAGAATAGAGGTGGGGATAACTGACCTATAATTACCTGGGTCCTCCTTCCTCCCCTTCTTGAAGATAGGGACCACACTGGCCCTTTTCCAGTCCTCTGGGACCTGTCCCAAGTGCCACAAGCACTCAAACAGCTGCACCAGTGGTTCTGCTATGTCATCAGCCAATTCCTTTAGTACCGTTGGGACCTGCCAACTAAAATATATCCAACCCTTCCAAGTGCCTCTTCACTAGGTCGGTGCTAACCATTCGTGGAATGGTACTGCTCTCAGTCCAGACTAAAGACTCATTGGGAGGTGCATTTGTATCCGTGTCCAGGAAAACAGAAGCAAATAAATTATTTAAGAGCTCCGCTTTTTCCATCCTATCCGTTGTGAGTTGCCCTAATCCATTCTGTAGCAGCCCTATGTTACCCTGTGCCTTCTTCCTGCTCCCTATTTACTTAAAGAAGGACTTCTTATTATCCTTAATCTTTGTTGCCAACTTGAGTTCTGTATCTGCCAACCAATTTGTAATATATCACCTGTTACCGGGCAGACTCCAGCCCACCAGGTAGAAACCTCTCACCCAGGTACCAGTCAGGTGGGCAGAGGGAGCAGGTGTCCGCCCTCCCTCAGGAATGCAGCCAGCTCAGGTTACCTAAAGAGACAGGCTGAGGTATGAATCCTCTGTGCTGGCCCATATTGATCACATTGTCGCAGGGCAGAGATTTTGGGGAGAAACCAAAGTGGCTTTCTGCCACAGGTTGTTTGGCTCTTTTGCCATCCTTCGTGTGTAGCTGGATGGTGTCCCTCTTTGCCTGTAGGATCAGCCCCTTGAGGTGGTTTAGGCTTGTTTACTTAGGCTCGTTTCTACTTACCAACATGATTTATCCTTCTCCATCTTATCTTGTATGCATCTCCTCTGAATCTGCCTATACACATAGTAAACGACTTCTTAATTATTGTTTTATTACTTGACTTGAGAAAGTAGCTTACAGGATGTAAATTGCCAAGATCTCTCCCTGTCTTTAGTTGGAAACTGGTGGAGTGCATTTGCTTTTTTTCTATCTTACCACCTACTCAGTTGGCCTTGGTTTTCTAAATCCCAGTCATAGGCCCTTGTGGAAGACCCAGCGGTGCCACTAGGGCTGTGCGAAGCTTCTGTCCCTGATTAGATTTGGCAGAGATTTGGCTCGATTTAGTGGCTGAATCTACAAATCTGAATTGAATCAGAGGACCCTTTAATCTCTCTGAATCAAATTGGAACCCTCTGAATTGATTTGGAGAGACTTGGAAAGATTCAGAGATTCGGACATAGACACAGCTTTAAATTTTTTTTCTAGGTAGTAGATGGCTTGTGAATGCTGTGATGCTGGGGCACGTGGAGTGTCCCTCAGAAGCATGGGGGACTCCCCAGCGTGTTCGGCAGCTGACCTGGAAGTAGACCAGAAACACTTCTGGGTCCACTGGGGAGCACACGGGGGGTCCCCCTGCACCTCCCCCCAGCTCAGCGACTGGTACCTCCTAGGTCTAGGTGAGGCACCTGGGGTCTCCCCATGGCCGATCGCCAAGCTAGGGAGGGAGTGGGGGGCCCTGCGCATTTGCCACCAAGCACGTGAAGGGGCTCCCGCACTCCTGTGGGATGCTCCATGTGCATTGCAATGATCACGAGCCACGCCTGCTACCTCAAGGTATGTAGAAAAAACTTTTAAAGCTGTGTCTATGTCTGAATTGTTGATTCTCCGAATCAGCATTGAATCTTAAGATTCAGATTCGGCCAAATCGAATCAGTAACAGTAATCAACAAATCAAATCACTGTCCTTGATTTGGGCCAAATCGAAATCTGAATTGAATAGGGCCCACTTCGCATACCCCTATGTGCCACCGAAGTAAAATTACAGTCTCTCTCTCTGGACCAGGTAGCTTCCTTTAAATTCACCCACCATAATTTAGATGGAAAGGAAGGAATCAAACAGGTACAGTCCTGGGAGACAAAGCTGATGTTAATTTCTGCACTTTAGAAGGCTGGACCCTCTTCACAGGGCTCCACCATCCCCATACCCTGTCCCTACCATGCCAGATGTTTCAGCGTTGATCTTATTAGGTTTCTTCTGTGGGAGTCATAATTTCTATGCTACCTTGCTTAATGACCAGGTAGCCAGTTTCTTGCCATCAGCCTCTGGTCCTATTCTTCACATCACATGTCACAAATATACAGTCATACAATTTCTCCCTACCCTTATCTTTCAGGGAGGGGCTATCATAGGCCAACACGCCAAACACACATTTCCAATCAGTCTTTCTTTCTTTCTTTTTCAGATTTCCAGAATGAAGCCCCACAACCACTGGACTTAAACTCACTGACTTGGATGCAAGAACTCCCTTGTTGTCCCCGCTCTTTAGGTAAGTCTGGAGGTGGAACACTTTTTGGATGTTCCCTGGTTAACTGTGTGCTGCTGCCACAGCTCCATACTCCCCCAGGGCTGCTACCCCCACTGGAGGCAAGCTGACTGCTCAGTTTGCTCTCTTTTAAATTCCCACACCGATTAGCTGTGTGCTCAGCCTCGGCATCCCATTTGCTGCTTTGCCGGCTCTCCCAGCTGATAGCATTAATAGGTATCCAGGGACTTTGGCTCAGCTTTTCCCCCATCTGGCTCACTGCCATGGTAAGTTTCTTTTCCCTTTTTTTTCTTTTGGTGTTTTGTGACAGGGTAGACTTACTACCTGGTCACACCCCAGTTTTACACTACCCCACCCCCAATGATTTCAATAAGAATTCTCCTATTGACTTAAATAGGAGCATGAATTAAACCCCAACTGTGGAAACGCATTCCTTTAAGACCTTAGGATAAAAATGATACGGAGCAGTCAGTTACTTTGTAGATATTCAGAATTGCTGGTTATTTCCACACTGTCCCTTATCAAGTGTTTTATTGTTGTTCTTTCAAATGTTCTGGGGGATTCCCAGGCAAGTTCTAATTGTTGTGTGTGGGGTCTTTTAATCTATTGCAAAAAGAAAGCCATTTGCTTCACCAACAGGCCCCTGTTTACAAGGTGAATAAATAAATCACTTTGTAAATACAATGGCAGGGGAAAGCATGACTTGAAATGTGGACACACGTATATTTGGAACTTTTTGAAAAGGGGTGTACTTTAAAAGGACAGCAGCTTGTAGGTCCCAGTTGTTATGTATGAACATGCTGAGAATGATTCAAATATAGCAAAATCCCTTCAACTTCAGGCCAGGATGAAGCAGTGTTAGAGCCATTTTGCTACACTTGAATGCTCATTCACCTAACAATTAGAACCTATGAGCTGCTGCCCTTTTGAAACATTCCTCTTCTGAAAGTGTTCCAAATGTGCATATGTCCACACCTTTAAATTGCATTTTCCTTCCACTTTCTCTTAACTTACTGGGATAGCTTGGAAACCATGCAATCTATCCTGACATGTGATACTTTTGCTGAGCCACATAATCCTATTTCCTGTGCTAAATTCTAGTAGCTCATGGCTCTTTATTCCAGCACTTACCTCTTCTCCCCTTAGCAATTGTTTTCTTTTTAGAAGGAAGTAGTTCCAGGATAGTTCTTACAGTTGGAGTCTACTTTCTTGATTATACGTGGTTCTGTAGAGTCAACATGCATAGATGTCTGGACAGAGGTCTGCAAACTCATGTTGTTACTGTCCTCTGCTTACCTTTGAACACAGCTTTTCAGATGCGAAAGATAAGCACTAGACCTGGCTGAGGGGAAAAATCCTGGAGGAAAAGAAATAATAAAAATACTTGCACATTTTCAATTTTCTACTAACACCCTAAGTTTGTTTGCTTTTTTCCTTTGTGGGGGTAATTCCCACTTAGTTGAAAAAAAACCCTCTATTTTCTATTGACAGAAAAATATGGAGGATGTTTGACTCCCTGTAACAGGTGTATGACTTCACTCCAGCACAGCCTGCCTCAAAAATAAAGCACCTCAGAAATGGGGGTTGCTTATTTAACTCTGAGTATATCCCATTGAATGGGAAGTACCTTTATGTAAGAGATGTAACAGTGCAGCCTGATTAACTGAGATTGAGGGAATTAAGCTACTGTCTGTGGAGGTAAAGATCAATGAAGTCTTTCTTAACACATTTGTTATGCTGGTTTTCCTTTGATTTGAGTATTGGCAGTTACACACCATAAATTACCTTGATGGAATCCCCCATGCATCTGAATTTGAAAGAGGTGAGGCAAAAGATTATCTGTTTGGTTTATATTTGTCTATACATTTTAGTTCTCATAAAAGCAAGGCAGGAAAAGTACTGGCTAGTTAAGCAGGCTAGACACTGTACATGCATCTGTCTGGAACTGCAGCAGCCCCTGCTTTTCAGCCTTGAACCAAACTGAGCTTTACAAATGCAACTATACCTGGAACTGCAGCACCCTCTACTATTCCAGTCCCGAAACAGCTCCCCCGCTTCACCCCTAGCTAGTGCTGTGCCCATCCTTCAGCCTGTAGTCCCACGCATTGTCATCTTCCTTGAGTAGAAGCCACCAGATAAGGATGACAATGGTGGGGGAGACAACACTGATGTCCGTTTCTGGGAGATGCCAAGAAGATTCCTTCAGTGAAATGCAACATGGGCAGTAGCAACTTAATTGATCCTGGAGAAAACTGTATAAAGGTGTTCTCCTACAGACAAGGGCCATGACAGAGGGAGATCATTAGTTTCCATAGCAGCCCATTAACAGTTGAGCGGGAAGCTGCCTGACTTGGATTAGAAAGTACTTGAAGGTGTCATTTACTTGGCCAGATTTTCTGATTGATTTAACATCCTTGATCCACTAATGAGGAATCAAGAGTGTGATGTGTGCTACAGAGCAGCAGTTTCCATAAATGAAGAGCGTTCCTTTGTGAACATGCGAGTGGCCAGGGCAGAGCAACAAAACACACAAGGCCTGCACTTAGGCTAAAACTGTTTTAGTTTTTGGGGTAGGGGGTCTTGAGCTGGTAAATTCTGGGGTCTTAGATCTGGGACTAGAAGTTAGCTATAGAAATCCAAAATCTGGAAATGAAGTGAGACAGAACTGGGGGCAGTTTAAATCAGTATGCTGATTCAGGACCCAGCTCTCCACTTCTAATCCAGTGGACTGCAAAAGGTGGGCACAGTTGCGGGTGAAGGTGCTGGGAGTGAGGAATGTCTAGGGTTAGATCAGCAAAATGCTCTGAACTGAACCTTTTCTTTATAGCTTGAGCTGTGCCATTTAGGACTGTTCTGAATTGCCTGGATCCAGCTGGGGTGGGAATGAGGAGGCTTAACAAATGTTACTGTTGTGAAATTTCCAGACCAGGAAACTGGAAGAAGCATCTGAGTTTTTAAACTGAAGACTGAATGGAACCTGTACAACACTGGAAGTTCATTAGTTCATGTGGGTGCTCTGCTGACAATGGTTCAGGTCCTGGCAGAGCAGCTTGGCTTTGGGTCTGGGGCAATTAAAACATTCCTTCTCTGATCTCTGGCCTTGAGTTCCCTGATCCAATATACTTAGGCTTAAGCCTAAACTAGCTACCTGTCCATAAGCTCTATGTCCCACTGCCAGGGAGCTGCAGGCAGCAGTTTAACATCTGCCAGTGGATTTCATAGATTTCATAGACATCAGGGCTGGAAGGGACCTCGGGAGATCATCGAGTCCAGCCCCCTGCCCAAAGGGCAGGAAGTCAGCTGGGGTCATAGGATCCCAGCAAGATAAGCATCCAATTTACTCTTGAAGGTGTTCAATGTAGGTGCTTGAACCACCTCTGCTGGCAGACTGTTCCAGACCTTGGGGGCTTGGACAGTAAAGAAATTCTTCCTTATGTCCAGCCTGAAACGGTCTTGCAGGAGTTTGTGACCGTTCGACCTAGTCATCCCTTGGGGCGCTCTGGTGAACAAACGTCCCCCACATCCTGGTGGTCACCCCTGATAAACTTATAGGTGGCCATCAGATCACCCCTGAGCCTACACTTTTCCAGGCTAAAGAGTCCCATGTCTCTCAGCCTATCATCGTAAGATCTGTTTTCCTGACCTCTGATCATGCGCGTGGCTCTCCTCTGGACTCTCTCAAGCTTCTCCACATCCTTTTTGAATTGTGGAGCCCAAAACTGGATGCAGTACTCCAGCTGCAGCCTCACCAAGGCTGAGTACAAGGGGAGAATGATGTCTCGGGATTTGCTCAAGAAGCATCTATGGATGCAAGCCAGCGTTTTGGTAGCTTTATTAGCTGCAGCATCTCATTGCAGGCTCATGTTCATCTTGTGGTCAATGATGACCCCCAAGTCTCTTTCTTCTGTAGTGCTATCCAATGTAGCACTGCCGAACCTATAAGGATGCTGCAGGTTTTTCCTCCCAAGGTGGAGAACCTTGCATTTTTCAGTGTTAAACATCATCAGGTTCTCGTCTGCCCATTTGCTGAGCTTGTCCAGGTCAGCCTGGATCACCCGCCTGTCTTCTGGCGTGGATGCTTTGCCCCAAAGTTTGGTGTTATCGGCCAACTTAGCCAGTCCACTTCTGACTCCAATGTCCACATCATTAATGAAGATGTTGAACAGTATGGGTCCTGTAACTATCTTATAGTTTTTAGCAAAGACTTTATATTATTTTCCCTTTTCTGTATAACTGCCGTGCGGCACTCTCACATTTATGTAACCTTGAAGTCGACTGTTAATCAAAACGAACGCTTTGTACTTTTCTCCACTGGCATTAAGCTACACATGTGCATTCTGTAAATTTCATTTCTCATCTAGAAGTGTCATTTCTGCAGAAATGAAACTTATGTAGAAAGTCTGCCTAACAATAATTATGTAAAAGAAAATTATCCTATCTCTATATATGATAGTTAGTGTCATAGAGGCAGTCCAACAAACATCTATAAAAGAGGCAAAAAAGCAGAAAGCAGCAGAGACGACAACTGGAAAACTCTGTGGGCCTGATCACCCCGCAGACCGGTTCTCAGCCTCCCCGTCTGGGCGTATCCCAGCGAAAACAAAGGCCTTCAGAAATCCGACAACTGACAATGATTCACCGTGTTACAGTATTGCTTTGTATTTCCCATTCATGAGCCGTTGACCAGTTCTGGGACTTAAGGAGCCGGCAGCCACACCTAGCTTTGGACTAGCTCCACTGTTGGAACGCAAGGGCTGGCTCTGGAACCTCGTGAACCAACGGACACCCTATAGATTAAGAGACACTAACTACTTACTCTAAGTCGTCTACTTGTGCCAACTCGGCGAACCTCGAGGGCGGCTAAGAACTACCTCAATTCCGCCCCACAAGCCGCGCGCTCGCACAGCTCCGCAAAGCCCGCGGCTCCCCTAAGTGGTGCCGGAGCCGCTAGCCCGGCATTTCGCCACAGGTCCAAGGACAGAGCCTTGAGGGACCCCACTGGTCACAGGGCACCACGATGAGTTACTGCCATCAATTACAACCCTCTGGGTCCAACCACGGAGCCAATTTCCCAGCCAGCAGATCGTGGTGGAGCCAAGGCCACAACTGACCAGTTTGGCCAAGAGGTGATCATGGGATACCAGATCAAAAGCTTTTTTGAAGTCAAGATATATGATATCAATCTCTTCTCCCTGGTCCAAGTGATAGGTCACCCGGTCATAGAAGGAAATGAGATTGGTCAAGCAAGACCTACCCGCAACAAACCCATGCTGGCTATCCCTTAGGATGTTAGCTTGGGCCAGTCCATCAAGGATGGCCTCCTTAATAAACTTTTCTAAGATCTTCCCCAGGATAGAAGTCAGGCTAATGGGCGTGTAGTTAGCCGGATCCACTCCCCTCCCTTTCTTGAAGATCGGCACCACATTGGCCTTCTTCCAGTCTTTGGACACTACACCAGAGCGCCAGGAGTTTTCAAAGATCCATGCCAGGGGCTGGGCTATGACACTCGCCAGCTCCTTGAGTACCCTGGGGTGCAGGTTGTCAGGGCCGGCTGACTTGAAGGAATCCAGCTTCTCAAGGTGTTCCTTCACGAGGTCAGCATTGATGGAGGGTAGGGGATCCCCATCACCCGGATCTCCCTGTCCCATAGCAGGCATGGGCGTCCCATGGGACTGATGAAAGACTGACACAAAGTACCTATTTAATAGGTTGGCTTTTTCCTGGGCGTCAGTTGCCAGTTGCCCCATCTGGTTTAGCAGGGGTCCAACGTTGCCCTTGCTTTTCCTCCGGCTCCCCACATATCTGAAAAAGGACTTTTTGTTGTCCTTGATGCTTGAAGCTAGTTGGAGTTCAGTTGCAGCTGGGCTGTTCCTCCCCCACCCCCATGCTTCTCCACATTGCTCATGGATTTATATGTGCTGCTCACACTGGAGCTAATCTATGATTTGTTTATGTTAAAACCCTCCTTAAGTAACAGGGAAGAGAGATTTCCTTTGTGTTTGCGGTCAGAATCAGCAGATGGAAGCTGCAAAATGCCATGCCGAGATCTCCTCCTATCAGCTCCCGTCCCTGCCTCTTGTATACAGAGTGTATTGGGACTTGGGCCGTAGGAGCCTTTCCTCCTGCTTGGTGAGCAGGTTGCAGTTAATGAAAGTGAGGAAGACCTGCTACTAGACATGACCCAGAGGGGAGATAGGGCTGGTATTGCCATGTGAAATCCATATCAGTTAAACTTTCTTTACACCATTGTGCTTTGAATTAAGTTGTATTACTATGAACTGAAGAAGAGTTAAGTCCTGGAATCAACTTTTGAACACAGGAGTGAGGGAAAGAAAATTGAATTGTTTCAAGATAGAGCTTGATCATTTTGTTGAAAGGATGGTCCAGGATAGGGCTATTCTTGGATTAGTAATTACAATGTGTGATGTGAAGCTGCAAGTATTTGATATTCTGATGGGGTTGAAAGGCAACAGTAACAGTGTGGGGTTACTTGTATATGTGAGAGGTATCTAGTGTGGGGCCACCTGACTTCCTGGATGTAAGGGCAGGATTTGGAGGCAGAAGTTGAAGCTAGAGAAAGTGGTCTCAGAGTGACAGGTATCTTCCTGGTGGTACAGGTCAAGGGTAAGCATTAGAGCATTTTTGCTTTGGGTGGATAGGTTCACAGAATCTTGGGATTCATGAGATGAACTTGTGTTTTGTTTTATTTTGAGGACCCTTTTTTACAGGATAGGGAATTCTTATGATTTGTGTGTGCAAGTGAGAAAGCCCAGGCTAGGGCGTTTTGCCAGCCCTTTCTGAATTAGGTTTCCTTCCTTTGTTTATTCCTCTGCCTCTTGAATCATTTAATGTGCTTACAGAACTCTTGGCACCACATTATATTGTATTAATCTCATACTTCAGGCCTTCTTCTGGTTGTCTTCAGGAACCAGAAAGAATTTATTTCCCCCTGTAAATACATTCCTTGGCTATTAAGGGGCGGGGGGTGGGGGGTTGGTTTTCTGTTTGTTTTGGGGGTGGATGGAGGAGGGGAGTCATTTGTCTCTGAAGCATGGGATATTGGCCATAGCTAGAAGTAGGAGTTTGGCAGGCATGTGTTGGTGGTCTTGGTGGTGTTGAGAAATCTCTCAAGTGCCCTTTAGGTCTTGCTCATGTGCTCAGGGTTCAAATGATCACCAGATTTGGGGTCAGGAAGGAGTTTCCTCCCTGGTCAGACCATTGGGGGTTTTTTGTCATCCTCTACAGCATGGAGCATAGTTTACTTCTTACAGTTGTCTGGAAATATTCACCTATATCTCCCTGCCATTGGGAGATTCTGTGTTTTGCATACTGTCTTCCTGTACATATTATAGGAGATTCTTTTGTAATAAAAATCCTCAATTTGTTATAGGGTTCTTCTGTTGCCATATGTCTGCAGACGAGTGAAGTGGGAGGGAAAGTGGATCTTCTTGAGGACCGCTTTGATTTCAGGGGACTGGATTTGACCCAGGTGGTCCCTTCCTATTCAAGACCTCTGTGTTTTCATGTGTGTGTGAAGCTTTTAACCCCACTTTATGACATTTATATCAAGGCATCCAGCAGCTAAGTGTCTGAATAGCACATCTCCTGCTGCAGCAGCTCACCTTAATATCATCAAGAACTCTTATTATCTGCGTCTCTGCTGGTTTGTTTCAGCTAATTAGAGCTAATGAGATTCACTCTAACTGTTAGGCATTCTCTCCTCCCTCTGCTTCCTATTATCCCTGTAAAGTTTACTAAACATGGCAAGATATTCATCTTTTCAGGGACCAAAACACAGGTAGTGTGGTGGCATCAAATCTCAGCTCTTTATACCCCTTGGTGGCTAAAGCCTGTGTAAAAGTAGCATGTATCACACTTGATTCAATTGGTTTCTGTAGGAAGTGTGTCTGCTTACCTTCCACTGATGGGTTCTTGTTACAGCTGCATGGCTGGCTTGGCAGGCCTGAGCAGTGAGCTGTCAGAACAGAACAAAGCTCAGTTTGCCATTTCCCAGAAACTCCAGTTCCTTATTTGGGTCCATATACTTAGCACCAGGACTGAGGTGCTGTCAGCTGGCAGCCTGGCATGGCCAAGTTACATCTGGGGCTAGGCAAGACTCTGGTCAGGAATGGCCAGGAGTGTCTCCCTGGTGGCACACAGGCATGGTGTCAGATGGCCCAGAAATGATTTCAATCTGTAATCTCAGCCAAATACTTAGTACAGTGGGCATGGGGGACTGTTAGTTGGCAGCCTGGCACACACAAACTGCACTTTGGGCCTGGCTGGACTGTGGTCAGGGTTCTTTAGGACAGTCCCCCAGTGGCATTAACAGGAAGTTGGGGGCACACCTTGCCCTGGCTGGCCACCAAACCATTGCCAAGCCTAGTCTTTCTCTGGTCTTTCTTGCCTCCCCCTCTCTTTTTGACAGTGCCTATTTTAAAGCCCCAAAATGGGGTTCTATTGGAGCTAGGCATTCTTGCTCCTTCACAGACTTTGGGGATTAATGGAGTCACTAACATTGCTGGGTGACAGGGAAGCTGCCTATCCCAGGACTGCCCCCGCACCCTTTGCCACCCTTTGGCACCACACAGCTCATCTGGCTTTCCAACAGGGGTGCGCACCAGGGCCTTCACGCCTTGTCTGCCAGCCTTGCTGTTCCCTCACTGCCGGAACAGCTCCCCCTGACAACAACCACAGTAACAGACTCACCTCTTCAGACACAACCATGTTGATCCAGGACTGACCCAGGTGTGCCCATCTCTGGAGTGTAATGGCCATGTATAACAGTATATGGGGAGGGCTGTGATGAAATGTTATATGTGGCCATTGCACCCAGCTCTGGGGTGTATCTCAGCCCTTCCCATGCACTGTTATATGTAGCCGTTACACCCCGGAGCTGGGGCATCTCTGCCTCCCCTCCTCTCCCCCCATGCTTTCTTATATGTGGCCATTACAGGTGCCACTTGGTCACTCTTAAATCCACGGAAATCCATGGAATTTCTTTTGCAAAGATTCAACAAGACACCAGGTGCTAATCTTGCAATTTTTTACTGGTTATTTCAGATTAATGAAAAATACAATTAGGAAGGATTCGGGTGGGTGGGGATTGGAATGTGGTATGGTAACATTTCAGCTCTTTTCAAACAAAACAGGAAAGCTGTCGTTGCAGGGAGCCCATGGTTTGTGTAGCTATTGACATGTAAATGATGCAAGTGTTTTCATACTAATCTGGGAGTGACTTTTGCAGGCTTTTGAGCAAGAGGAAACACAACAGGCCAAAATCTTTGTGGGTCTTGCTTGCTAAAGACAATATCTTCCTCAAATCCTGATGGACTAAGTAGAAAGCAGAGGTTAATCTTGAAGGCTATTGAACATTCACATCGCAGACATATGGTTCTACTGATGGACTTCAACAACTCGATGTACCCGTGGGTCTTGTCTTTTAGAACTCCTCAAGAGCCAACTCTGCATGTTTGCCATGAAGAAGATGCTGTTAATTGAACTGGGGAAGCTGCTCTCGCATTGCAGCAAACAAAAAGCTCAGTTTCAAAGGACTATAGTGGCTTCCTGGCCATGCATTAACGGCAAGCCTTGTCAGATATGGGCACACAAAAGCAGCTCAGACTGGTGGGAAAGAAGAGTCATGTTGACATGAAATGCTGACCAATGGCTGGAAACATTCAGAATAAGCAAAAAGATGTTCTTCCACATTGTTAGTTTTGTCATTGAGTAAAGTCTTTCTGATAAAAATTTGTCTTTGAAAATGGGTTTATAATGGAGTCTTGGGGAGGTCTCAGTATGGGGTGCAGGATGGAGGTGAGGGGGTGTGTGGGATGGGGGGCATAGGTGATGGGTCTGGGTTGTTTTTTGGTGGCAGGTGACCTGAGAAAAGAGGCAGATATAAAACTGGTTTGGGGAGATGACTGCAGGCGATGATCTGCAGTACAAGCTGTAATAGAATTCACATGCAAATAGACTAATTAATAAGACAGTAGCTTGGTCCGTTTCCTTCTTCAACCCAACCACACCATCCTTTCCCACATTACCCCAAAGTACACCACTGTATGTGGTGAGTGGCAGGGGAGGGGGTGGAGAGGTGCAGTCGGCTCATATGGGCCCCAACCAACACTGATTTGGGTGCAGTTGTCCTGGGCATGGGGATCCACAGGACCCATGGAATATGAATGAACCTCAGCAAAAACCCCAGCCCACCCCCAAGCTGCTGCTGCTGCTGCTGCAATGGATCCGAGATGAGGAAAAACACTTGTTTTGACCCCAGGACACAAAAGACCCATAGGAGGAGAGGCAGATGATTCTGTTTTATGTAAAAGTTCACGTAGTAATGTTGACATTCAAATTTAGCCAAACCAAGAGTGAGAGAGTTACATTTTTATAAGTCCAAGCATTGACAGTTACATTTATTACATAAAATTATTTAGATAATCCATTTTAATGTTGACATACACAGTGTAGAAATACATGCAGTTCCTGATGAATTGTTTATTTTCTTCCATAGGCACACTGATAGGCTCCAGAAGGAGAGAGAGAGAGAGGTTTTGTGCCTGAGAGCCCCAACCAAGGAGCAAGAGGGAGTTTGGGATTTTGTTTTTTGCTATTTAACTTCTATACTGTCTTACAAAGATATCTTTTTAGACAAAACGACTGATTGATTATTAGATTGATTCTTTATGTGTGTGTGTTAGTGTATGTGTATATTTTTTTCATTATGTGATTTATTTGATCTTTTGTCAATTTGATCATTTGAATGATTATTGATTGATCAACCCTGCAGGATCAGGCACCAGCAAGGGAAGGTTATTTTAGAAAAGGAGGCCTTTTCCTGCCCCCTGCACCCACCAGCTACCCAGCCAGCAGTTGCTGAAACATTGCCAGTAAGCGGGAGGACGCTGCCCAAGCATGAAGCAGGGTGCTTACAGGCCCCAGCACCTTGTCAATATGCCCACAAGTAGACCTTTGTGGTGTGCCAGAGTATTAACAGAGAGCCAAGCCATGGGGCAAGAGGCATGGAGGGAAGTTTTGTGCCCAAGAAGCCCAGCCATGGGGCAAGAGGGAGCTTGGGATTTTTTTTTTGCGATTTAGCTTCCACACTGTCTTACAAAGATACCTTTTAAGATAAAATGTCTGATTGATTTTTAGATTGATTCTTTATTTGTGTGTGTGTGTGCATGTGTGTGTCTGTCTGTCTCTGCAGCAGGAGGAAGAGGGAGTGAGGCCCTTTCCTGGTACAGATTCACTAGGCTTCAGACCTGAGGAATTGCCTTTTCAATAATCTGAATACAATGATATTGCGAGTAATGAATAGAAACCCTTGGCAGCATTGCCACTTGGGACAGAAGTGGTGCCAAGCATGCCTCTCAGGCTTTGTGAGTGTGTTCTTCTCTTCTGCCTGTTGTGACCAGCAAAAGCAAATATGGGTAGCAATTGGGAGCTAAAATTAGGAGGGCAATAATGCGTGCTTAAGTATTTGTATTGGAAAACCACCATCTAGTGCAAAATACCCCAAACTTGGGTAACTCTCCTGTACCTGGAGTGGGGCACAGGGAGGTGAGGTGGAGAAAGGTGACTGAGGGCCAAGGAAGGGGGGAAGGGCATTTCCCCCCCTCCTCCACCCTGAACCTTGGGCTGTGACTGCAGGATTTCATGCTGTGCAAAACCTTGCACCTTCCTTCATGGCAATTTAAATCCAACAACCCTATTTACATGCAAAGTGAAGGAAACAATGCAACACCCTCACCCTCAGAGCACAGCCAAGTGTTGGGTGTCACTTACCAATGCGTAAATGTGCTGTATGATGAACACGTCATGGTGTCCTGTTTCAAGTATTGCAAAGCAGCTCTCATCCTGCACTCGAACACTGCAGTCCACCCAACATCAACAGCAAGCAGGCTGCACTGTTCTTATCGAAGTGCTGCATACTCAGGGGGAAAGTGTCCCGCTGGGCTGCGTCCTTGTGCCTTTGGAGTGCTGCCATCTCTTATCTGCCTCAAAACTGTCTCGTCAATACAGCGTACGTGCACCCCGACCACTGTTCCCCCAATTTATAGGCCCTCAGGCCTCATTTTGGTGTTAACCATCTGTCCCCCGCCCCCCGAAAATATGATGCCGGCCTGGAAAGTGCTCAAAAAATCTGGGGGGGAGAAGGTTTGGAAAAGTGCATGGAAAGCAAGCAAGAAAGCCCCTTCCAAAAAAAAGTGCAAAAGCAAAATTCTTCCCAGTTGAAATGGCGGGAAAATGTTTTTGCCAGAATCAGTCCTGATGCAATGCTTGTCATACCCAGATGTCAATGCACAGGGAGGTGGTGGGGAGGCAGCCAGATCCTTTGTGTACCCCACACCAAGGGTACTGTGCAACAAGCGTGGGCAAAAAGTGGGAGGTAGAACTGCTTTAGGACCAGGCTTGAGCAGGGGGGCAGCCCCTTTGGGAGGCCTGCAGAACAGACCCTGATGCCAATCCAGACTTGTGAGGGGGAGGCAGGCAGGCTTTTGCGGACCTTTTTATGAAAAGATTTCCTGCCCCAACCAGCACTGCCCCATGTAGTAAGCAACACGCACAAAGAAAAAACCAGGAGGGTTTGCAGGGGAGGTGGGCAGCACTGCTTATTAAACTCAACCCCCGCCCCAAAAATGTGACTCTTAAGTAAAGCCACTAACAATTCCACCCCCCCCCCCCACCCTCCCGCAAAGAAACCTGGCATGAACGACCCAAGAAAATAAACCAAAAATATCAAATCTTGTCCTAAAACACTACCTGGCAATAAAGTAGTATTGCAAGGGGAGGAGGGTAAAATGGTTATGACGTGCCGTGCCTGCTAGCACCTTTTAATAGTTATAGCATAGTAAGCCATTATGTGGTAAATCATGTCCATGTTACTTAATTAATCATTATAAATTAAGAAAGGAAGATTAAATCAAAAACATTTTTAGCAGGTAAATGCCGATTATGTAGATAAGAGCCCTGGAAGGTAATCCAGATAATGGGAAAAGAACCCATAGTCTCTAGTGAGACCATGCTTAACACTATCCAGTCTGTATGATTTCTTGTTCGACAATTTTGTGTTAAAGCTGTTTTTTAAAGGTTTGTCATTTAAGGGCAACTATTCTGAGGTCAAGACTGGAATGTTCATGTAGGTTAAAGTCTTCTGGGTTGCAGAAGATGAGTTAAAACACAGAACCTGAAAGATTCAACCACTAGAAGGCAAATCTGGCCTGTAGGAGTCCATTCATTCATCAAGGAATAGATTTCAATGGGAGTTAAGTGCATAAGCTGTTTTGGCACATATTGAGCATCTTTTTGATCTATATCTGCATAGATTTGATCTACATCTTAAGGTGCTAAAGTACCATTGTAAATAAAGCATTTTACCAATTTCTAAAATCTCATGACCTTTTGCAGAGGAACTAACTCATGGTTTTGAGCTAATGCTACAGTCGTATATCCAACTGCAAGAGGGTCATGTTCTCACACCTGTCTCTGCTGATCTATGTGGTTGCTCTTCTTCACACTTAAAATTTGGAAATCCAAACTGCTTGGACTAGTTCCATTCATGCTAAGCTTTGACACTTCATGTAACATTTTAACTTGGCTGCTGGAGCTGCAGACTGCTCACCAGGGATCCTGGTTTTCTCTGATTTAAAAAAATTCTCAATTTTTGGTTAAAAAAAGTAACCCCAAATTCACATTTTTCCATGCTTAAAATGAAACACCACTAATATATAGATATATAGTAGGGGTGTGCGAAGCAGGCCCTATTCGATTCAGATTCGGATTTGGCCGAATCGAATCAGGGACAGTGATTTGATTTGGCTGAATCTGAAGATTTGCTGCTGATTTGGAGAATCAGCCATTCAGACACAGACACAGCTTTAAATGTTTTTCTACATAACTTGAGGTACCAGTGCTGCTTGTGAATGCTGCAATCCTGGGGCAGATGGATCATCCCACAGGAGTGTGGGGGGCCCTCCACATGCTCAGTGGCAAACCCAGAAGTGAACAGAAAGTACTTCCGATCCACTTCTGGGTCCGCCAGGGAGCACGTGCCCCCCCATACCCCGCCAACTCGGCGATCAGCCACTGGGAGACCTCAGGTGCCCCTCCCAGACCCAAGAGGCACCAGTCATCGAGCCAGGGGGGTGGGATGTGGGGGAGGGCCCTGCGTGCTCCCCTGTGGACCTGGAAGTGCTTCTGGTCCACTTCCAGCTCTGCTGCCAAGCACACTGGGGAGTCCCCCGTGCTTCTGTGGGAAACTCCATGTGCCCCAGCATCGCGTATTCATGAGCTGCCTGCTACCTAGAGGTATGTAGAAAAAACGTTTAAAGCTGCATCTATGTCCAAATCTCTGAATCTTTCTGAATCTGCAAATCAATTTGGAGGGTTTTGATTCGATTCAAAGAGATTAAAGGGTCCTCTGATTCAATTCAGATTCAGAGATTTGCCCCCTGAATCAGGCCGAATTTCCACTGAGTTGAATCAGGGACCGAAGTTTCACACAGCCCTAATATATAGTACTTATATATACTAGTGGTGTTTCAGTTTAATCACGGAAAAATGTGGATTTGGGGTTACTTTTTTTTAAACCAAAAACTGGGGATTTTTTTAATCAGAGAAAACCAGGATCCCTGCTGCTCACACTTTTCCATAGGAACATGCAATTCCCGCAATATGTTTTGCCATGATGATCTGCTGGGACATAGAGCTCTAATGGTCAGTGATATGCTGCATAAAAGGATTGCAACTTTTAATGCTTGTTTTATCTACCACATTAATTCTCAAGTGTATCTTTCAGGCCTATAAACTTAGATCAAGATTGTAGCTTCAGTTTCTAGAATGCAAGCGCCTCTGGGACTGTGGCTGGAGGGGGAGAAATAATCTTGTGGTTAAGGCACTGTTGTAGTACTAGGCAAATCTGACTTCTCTCCCTGGTCCTGCCACCATCCACCGGTGTGATTCTGATTAGTCGCTTAATCTATGTGCCCAGCCCACCTCTGTAAAATGGCATTAAACTCTTTCTTTCACCAACCCTCAGCAAACCTTTTCTTTTTATATCATAAACTCCTTGAGTTTTGTACAGTACCTAACACTGGTGGTTCTGACTTTATCTGAGGTGCACAACTAATATAGCAGTTGTCGTAACAGCACGGGGCAAGGGTAGGAAGTACAGAAGAGATTTCCATCCATTTCAGACAGTTAAGAGTGCTAAAGGTGCTGAGTGAAAACCCAGTCCTTTCAAGGCAGTGGCTCACCCTTACCAGCCATGAGCTTTTTACTTGCAAATGCAGATAACTTGACATTAACCACAGGATTACTTGGAAGCCAGGCAGTTCAGAAGGACAGTCCCAGAGGGAATGAATGGAAAGGCAGCTATCTTTGCCATAACCCTGGGAGAAGGGAGATAAGGAGCTGTGTCTACCACACTGGGAACAGCTCATGCTTGATGTAATGCTGTTTTTGTACCTCTTGCTGACAGGAGCTGGGGGATCTGTCTTGCAGAGGAGGGAGAAGGCTCGCCCTCTGCACGCTGCATCGAGGAGACATTCTGCTGTAGGTAGCGGGATGGAATGAGGCCAGCTCTAATCCTTTAGTTGCCATTGGAGGGACCAGTGCTGCCTTTGCCCCGAGAAGGTGCTGTGTACCAACATGCAGTTTCTCAGGTGGAGCCCAGCTCTAGTGGCTGCTATGTCTCTGCACCTTGCCTGCTTGCCACAAGTTTAAAAAGGTCTGGCTTCCTCTCCCTCTCCCTCTTTCCCTGAGCTTGTGCTTACTATTGCAGGCTATGCACACAGGATCATCTCAGATCTCCACTCCGCCTTCTCTCTCTTTTGTCTAAGCAACAATGCATTCCTCCCCCCACCACCACCCAAAGAACTAACTCACTCATTTCCAGATTGGATGGCTAGATCCAGGTTGCCTGGAAACTGGGACATCACAACTTGCCTGGTCTTTCCTTGACCAATCAGATAATGTCAGGGTGGGCTTTCGACTCTGAAGTTTCAGCCTCCTCAGCCCAGAGGCTGTAGCTATAGGTGACTTTGCATCCGAAGGAACAAAGTGGAGACCGGTAGTGTGCCATCGTGTGCCTGTCTGTTGCTGTCTGTGTCCTGTTACCGTATGAACATGGTGCCGAATAGGGAAAACAAAAGAGCTGTGGTGTGCACATGTGCCTGGCTCCTGCCCATGCTTTACTGAGGACAGATCAGAGCTGGGGAGCTTAGCAATGGTTGCAGCAGGACTCCCAAATCTGCCTGCTTGGAGCACAGATAATGCAGAGTGACCCTAGCTTGTGTCTTACCCATGGAAAGCAGTCAGGTGACTGATTTATGGCCATACAGACATAGGGGTCTCTGAGTTAAGCTGTAGTAGACACGTTGCCATGGAGACCAGCTAATAAAGCACTTGCAGCAGCCAGCTTTAACAATGCAGCCCTTGATACAGAAACAAGGAGCAAAGAGGGGGAAGTAATAACAGCAGATTGTGTGAGGGAGAAGGGGAGAAAAGCGCAATGAACACAGAGCGAGAGGTGGGTCCTGCATGACCTTGACATGGCACTGGACAAGTTGTGGGGAGGAAATTCCCTTCTCCCAAGTTATCAAGGGGGCAGGACCCATTAACCACAGCTCCTATCAGTATGGGCTTGCTCTGTTGGCAAGCTGGGACAAAAGCATGTGGGAGGCAGGGAGAAATAGGAGTGGAGAGGAAAATGGGACTGGTTGAGGAAAGGCAGACCACACATATTGGGTTAAGAGATGGATCAGGGTGTCAAGTGCAGGCATGGGAAGTCCCATGGAGTCCCTCATTTGGGTTCACATCTTCATTGACTCCCCCCTTTTTTCAACATGCAATGCTGTGGGCCTGATCCTCCCACACTGCTGTGGTAGTGTAAAGGTACCTGAGAGCACAAATCAACAATGACACTTCGAAGCTTCTTTGTGCTGTCTAGGTGGTGTAAAGGAGCCCCGGTGTAACTCAGATTCAGTCTCTTTGCCTTTTCATCCCTGAAGTGCTCTAATTTTCCAGTGGGTGATACCCTAGTTATCTGTGGACAGGTGGCTTGTGGGTGAGGATGTGAGGTTCGGAAATCTCTTATCGCCCATCAGTCCGGCAGCAGTGCTGAGGGCAGCAAGCCCTCTCTCAGTGTCATATCGGTGCTATCACACTCTGAGCTAATGTGGGCGATCTTCTGCTCGGAAGCCACTCAGCTTGGAAGTCCCAGCTTCCTCCTCCATATATCCCATTGTTTTGATATGAGGACTGTTTGTGTAACCAATTAGCATCAGTTACCTATACATCTGCATGTCTGTGCATGTTTGTGCGACTGGAATGATCCATACTGCTCAACAGTCCAGCGGCCTCAGTGTTAGATGGTAAGGGAGGGTGAGTGGACATGGAGTCCAGGGGATATTAAGGTGATTTCATCCAGAGCTGAGCTCTTCTGCATAGTCTCAAAATGTCTGTGACCTACCTCTGTCAGCACCCAAACTGCTTCTAGTGCTGTTGGTAATGCAAGAATGGAGCATGTCTCCAGGAAGGCTTTGGTAGGCAAAGCCATGCTGGAGCACTGCTGTGTTTTATTCTTTGCACTTTCCCCCTTTGCCTACATCTTCACAAAGGGGGCTTCACCTCTCAAACCTTACTTCAGCAAAGCACTTACCCATTTATCCCTACTGAGATCAAGGGTACTATTTCACCTTCTTAAAAGCTGTGCTGGAGGAGGAGCTTGGCTCATTTTTTAAAATGTTTCCAGGCTGCTGCACTTAACATCCGAGAGATCTTTTAATTATTTGGTAATCACCATCCAGGAATAACCCAAACATAATAACTCAAATTCTGTCCCTGACTCCAAGCATTCATTTCAATACTTCTTTTTCCCTGTAGAAAAAGGAGAGATGGGAGGTTGTTCCAAAAAGAAAAAGGAAGAAGAAGAAGCAGCCATTAAACACTGATTGCTTAGGAGCTTCACAAGCCAGGGGTTTGTGCTTCTTGGGCTGTTGGATGTACCTGTAGGGTGTATTGCACTCTGCAGGGTGTCATCTTTTCCTCCAAATGGGGTTGAAGTCAGGATATCCCCAGCCAGATAACATTAGGTATCAATGTTATTCCTTCCTTCTATAGTAACCCTAGAGCTGGCTGTTCCCTGCTAGGTAATACCAGGGTCCTGATAGTGTTCCCTCTTTCACATCCAGGGACAATGATAACATCCTCCCGATTGCTCTAAGCCTTGCTGTACTGCACCTCTGCATCTCCTTAGTCCTCATTACATGTGTCACCATAAAACACCCAATTCCAAGAGTTGCTGGTTCCTTCATTTGTTGGTTGGATGGTTATCCCCACATATTTGGATGATGAATGACCTCTCAAAGCCCCAGGTCCACAGACTTGCATATATAGATATCTGGTAGATCCAGCACATCCACAGGGGGAAGGTATAATTATATATAAAAGCTGAAAATGGCCAGCATGTCACTGAACTGTGCAGACAATTGGCCCAATCTCATCTCATAGGGGGTTGAAAGGGCTGTTAATGTTGCATGTGAACTGTTGATGTAAGCAGCCAACATTGTTGGCAATGTTACCATACATGATTGTTCTTTCCTTGTTTACCCTCTTACACAGGGGAACCATTTGCAGGAGAACATTATTGATTTTTGTTCTGCATACTTAAATAAACATTTAAAATGCATTGACCTCAGAACTCAACACATCATAAGATGGCGCTGGGGGTGGGCTAAGAGAAAGAAAGAAGCAAACTAGTAATGGTAAGCTCTGTTTGAGAGTGACTAAAAGTTGTTAGTACTTGGGTGTTGGCCAGTGGCCCTATAGGACTAACTGGTGAATTACAGTCTAAATCCCAAGGAGATAACCTAAATTGGCCAAGGCCATGGGCAGGGACTGATCCAGGGAGGGTAAAATGGAGGGTACTTAAACCACACTGGCTATGTGGCATATACAGTTCCTGCCAGAGCTCCACAGAGTTAACCAGCTGATTAGCCTGGTTTCCTGCCAGAGTTCACAATGTGCAATGAGTTCCCTGAGCTCACTGGATGGTCAGCTACAGCCCTGCTGGAGGTCATTATGCCTAGTGAGCTCTGTAAGCTTGCTGGGCTTGCTAGGTTCCAGTAGGAACCCTGCTAATCATCTTGTGAGCTCTGAGAGCAAACTGAGCTTGTGCAGCACAGTCAAAGAGGATGGCTTCCCCTCCCTTCCTGCTGGATCCACCCACGGCCGCGGGGATGAACTGCTTTCACCTTTCAGAGTTGGTGTCTTCAGGTCCACAGTATGACATGGTGATGGTGAAGGCTGCTGGGGAATTTTGCAAAGGTATTACTCACAAAGGTCATTAATCCAGCTTAAAATGACTGGAGTCATTTCTGTATCTGAACATTTTTGTCTGACTCCAGTTCCTCACAATATTCCCTTCCAGTGCCATACATAAGTGAAAGTGAGTAACTGTGGCAATGACAGAGTATGAACATTTTTGTTTGCCTCCAGCCTGAGTCCACTGTGGTACTGTTTGGGATCTTATATTCTTGGGCAACAAGTAGCATTGCCCATTCCTGTGTTCTGAGCTTGCCATCTAAACAGCTAGAGACGTGCTTCTCCCAGGTTCAGTGGCATTCTCAAAAGAAACACCAGTTCCCAGGGGAAAAATCAGTTGAATGATGGATGGTAGATTCCCAGTGCAATCCAAGTGTCTCACAGGATCTTGGAGCTCTCTTCTATCCCATAACTTCTCTGTACCCTTCCTAATACCCTTGTGATGAAGAACAACATAGGGAGATATGGGAAAAACCAAGGTGGTGTGTCTCAGAGGAAATTGCTGCTTCCATTGTTCTGGCCTTTCACTGCATTTTTAACTGGATGCTGTCAAATCTTTGGGTGCTGGAAGCTTGGGGCAGGTGGCAGAGATGGTGAAGAGGCTTTAAGTGTGATTTCTATCTTCTTTTTAAGGCACAATGTGGCAAATATGGGAGCTTCCAAGCCAGAAACAGTGCTGATCTCCCACTGCCTCTGGGCGCACTGCCCGCCTATCTCACTTGCCACACCTTGCTGTTGAGTAATTACGATATTAATTAGGTGGGAGGCTGCCCATTGAATGTAGGGCTGTGCAAAATGGCTCCATTTTGATTCGGTTTCATATTCAGCCATTGCCTTCCTACCATTCTCCATCACCCATTGCAGAAGTTGTTCTCTGTATGGCTAAGAGACAAGATGGCTTCTCATACCAATGAAAGTCATGTCATTCCTTCTTTGGGGCAGCCAGTGGTGTGACTAGGGCAGGGCAAAGGGCAATTGCCCTGGGTGCCAACTTGTCTGGGGGTGGGGAGCAAAATAAATGGCTGCCACTGGCAGCTTCATAATTATACTTTTTCCAACTTTTCTAAGTTTCAGGGTCTGATGACTTCCAGCATACATGCGCTTCCTTAACTTCATAATGGGAAGGTGTCTGCAGCTCAGGCTAACTGTCAGTTACAAATTTAGAGGGGACAGCTGGAGCCTTGGCAGGCAGTCTGTTGGGAAATGTCCTATAGTGTGTCCACTTTATTTGATAGGCATCTCAGACTGTATTTGAGAAGTCCATCTTGATTGTTCTTTGGTAGCTTCAGGAATGCCAAAGAAAAGGCCAGCATTAAGAACTTTTTTCCTCCTAAAAAAAAGTTCCTGACAGACAAAATTATCACTAGGTATTAGCTTATCCCCAGGAAGGAAAGGTGGATCCTTTTGTTTGTTATGAACCCTTTGGGATGGGCAAATTTCAGGAGGTTTAACTTGTGACCTTCTACCTATCATTGGGTGTGTCTACATGTGCATTTATGCTGGCTTATATTTACTGCTCAGTACGTTACTGACCAGTAAGTGGAACTAGACCAGCATCTACATGTGCAGATAACCTGGGACTAAATTTAGTCCCAGGTCAGAGCAGCCTGACATGTGCCCCTGTGGTCATTGGGGAGAGCTCCAGCCTCCGGCAACATGGCTACCAGCCCTTGGGACTAACTTTAGTCACAAGTTGAAGCTAGGAGAGGTGACCAGCCAAGAGCCCTGGGACTGGACTCAGGCTGGCCCCCTAGTAGCTGGGCAGGCCCAGCAGGAAGGCCTTCTGGGCTACTGCACAGTAACGCCTCTACATGTATGTTACTGAGCAATAACTAATTGGGCGTAAATTTGATATGTTCATGAATGCAGTTGTCAAATTTACAGTTAAGTTGGCGTACCTCACCATATTAACTGTGCAGTGTGGTTGTGCATACACCTGTATTGCACAGTCATTTTGGTTACTGTACAGTAAATGCACATGTGTAAATGCACCCGCTGGAAAGCAGGTATGTCCTGGATGACCTGAATTGTAGCCAAGATATTAGCTCTTGGAAAATTAGCAAAGACCATGTTTAGCAGCTGTAGAGTGGAGCTGTGCTTTGACAGACAAGAGCAAATTCCCTCTTCCAATGTTAAGTGCAAGCAGGGAACCAGATTCATTTCTTTAAAGTCAAGAGGAGCATCGTGACTTCTCACTAATCCCTTGACTCCTAGATTCACTAGAGAAACAGAGCAAGAAGTTTACCCTTGTACCCCAGGTTTATGCAAATACATTTTAGTATTTGTATTTGGATCACCATGCTATGGCACCAGCTATGCCATGCCACTTTCTACTGTCTTCTGGAATCGTCTTAGCAGAAGGTCCAGATTTTTCATGCAGATCCAGACTTGCTCTGTGTGGTAGCATCGTTCTTGGAACTTCGGCAGTCATAGACCTTGACTGCTCAGATGGAGTACAGCCAAGTTCTTTTAGAATCTGAGGCCATCTATTAGACACATGGAAAAATGGTGATTGTTTATCATATAGACATGTAAGAGGAGCTGAGATTCTAAAGACCTGATTTGTCTTTTTGAACTGCAAATCTTAAGCAGTTTCATGGAAGTCACAATTACACATGTGAGGAACATGCAGACATCTCTCTGCCTACTGGTTGTATCAAAATCAGGTAAATCCAACATATGCATTCAAGTTTCTTTTTCAATGCCTTGCTTCCTGAGCTATTCACTTGACTTGAAAGTTCACATGGCACTTGCAATTTATTTCTTCCCCTGCCATGGTTTATAGTTGTTTTCAGCTACTAAAGATTCTCTATGGGTCTAATTCACATTCAGGATCCCTACGTCTTTCTGAAACTTGAATTAGTACTACAAAGACTCAAGAACTTTCCTTTGAACCGTTGGGCTGATGCTCCTTTTAAATACCTTTTCCCCAACCTACAGTGCCAGCTGCAATTTTCCTAGACTGAAAGTGAAATATGGGTGCTTATGATAGTGACTATGGTCAATTCCTTTCACTATGCTCTGTGAAAATAAGGTGGAGCTGACTCTGCCCTTAAAATTTCTCCTGGAATAAATCTCTGAATTGCATCCTGAACTAAACCACCAGATGTCAAAAAAGGTATGGATGGGGCTGCTACTTGGGTAGGAGGAAATGTCTTTGGACTTGGAAAGAAAATACATCTTTGTGATAATTGTGGGGATGTTAACTAAACAAATTATCCCAAGAGATGGAGTAGGTAATTTGTGTGACCAAGTTGGCATGATAGTGGTGAATATTATGGTGGAGCATTCTATTAAGTGGCAGTGACATTCTGTGGGTCTCTGGTGCCCAGGGGCCAGTGCTTGCATTTGCACCCCCCAATGGCCCCCACCCTTCTGGTAGCAATACTTACAGTCAAGTTGCATGATAAGAACTGTGAAAGGCCCGACTGGCACCCCCCAGCCAGTGTCCAGGGGCCATGGCCCCCTTCTGCCTCCAAGTCGGTCCGCTACTGTTAAGTGGTAAAGCAGCTTTTCTGGCATGCTAGAACTCTCTCCTCAGAAATGTGCAACGTGGAGCTCTGTTTGACATTACATTTTCTTAAAAAGTGAGGCTAAATTTTTCATGAGAAATCTGCCTTTTATGTACTTTCCAGATTCTACACATAGTCCTAGGAAGGTTCTCAGGAATGGGAGCTCTGCAGAGGAAAAGGAAAGCATGCTTTCTATAGATCCATGCTTACTCACCTTCTTTGTCTTCTCCTTTGGCATCCTTGCAGGAGATTTTTGAATTATCAGAGGGACCAAACGGGGTTGGGGTTACAATCTCTTACACACCTCATAGGTCTGCCCCATTAAATTCAACTGCAGCAGCTCCAACCTATACACAGTCTTGTGGCACTGATCATTTGGGATGAACTTGTATATCTCATGGGTGTAGATCTGGAAAAGCAATATACTCATATAAATCCCCTACAGCTCAGTTTATGTAAGGTTAAGCCCTGGATTTGGTCTGTACATCCTGAATCTGTTCTTCTATTGGATTTACTCCCCTTCCATTGGTCACTCCACACCTCACTGTTTTGTTTTCACTCGGCCCACTCTGCTCTATCTTTAACCCCAATCACTTTTTCTTTCTGTATTTGTTTTTACTTTGGATCTTTTTTATTCTTCACACTCTTTAATGAGTGGAATGTGAACCCAAGTAGCATTCAAGTTCAGAACGAAACTTTGATACCAACGGCGCTTGAGTGGATTCAGTATTTTGGCACAGTGAAGTCACCCTGTCCAGTGTCTGCATAAAAGTTGGGAAGAGGATGGGGTATAAATGAGTTCCTGGCTTACCATCAGCCGCTGTGTGAGAGTTACAGCATTTGGGACTTACCAGTTCAACAGGTAGATTTTTGACCTGGGAAATCCATACCCACACCCCTCTGTTGCTTTCCTTCCCTCCTTAGATGGACTCTGTTTGGGCAGTCTCTGCTAGCCATCCAGAGGCCAAATTAGAACCCAGTGCTTATCAGAGGGTACTGAGACATGCCTTATATGTGACACTGGACTTTCCCCCTGGAAAGCTACAGTATGGGGAGGGAGGGGTCCCCTCCATGCTGTGGATGATGATGTACTGTAGCTGTGTATTTTCTGTTTCATTGCTCTTCAGGAAGACAAGATGTGCACAGACAGAGTCGTTAAACCCTCCTCCAGAGGCTGGGGAGGGGAGGGAATGAGGCAGGCAGGGAGGAGGCTTTCTCACTTCACATCTCCAATCTCAGAACCACTACAGGAGAATTGCAGACAGCCGTCCTCACTGTAATACCCCAGCCTCTGCTCCCCCTCCTTTCTCTCTCTCTCTCTCTCTCTTTCTGTCTTTCTCTTACTGTCTCAGAAAAAAGAATACAACACACTAGCTTCATTTGAAGCAACAGCAATTTAAATGCTTGCAGCTCAATCACTGTATTCAGATACTGCTGGAATAGCAGAGCATTCAAGCTCAGGCAGCAGCGAACTGAAAACCTGACCGTTCGAAAAAGAAAAAGAAAAATACAGAAGGAAAGAAAGAAAGAAGGAAACCCAACAACAATCCCATAACTCGCTTCAGCTCATATTTCTTCCCTCAGCAGCACTGGGGAAGGGACTGGGCAGCTCGGTAAGGAATGCAAATGCTTCTCCTTCATTTCTTTTGTCCCTGTTAAAATTTATTCTTACAGGGGATTTTAATGCAATGCATCTGGAGTGTTATTTTCTTTCCTGGTTGCAACCTGAAATCAGAATGTCTGGCTGTGTGCATCCCTGGTTTTATTTTTTTAGGATTAAACATCATTGGTTGAAGCAGGGAATAAGTATTAATTGTTAATCATTTATAGATGTTCACCTTTTTAAGTTGGAAGCAGATTGAAGTAGTTTGGATTGCAAATGTTTATCTAGTGAAATACTCCCCTTTATGTGTGCTGTCTCTTGCGTACATATTACTATTCTATACAGAGAGAAAATATATAGAATAATAAGATATACAAAATCAAAAAAGGCAAACGTCTGCCCATGCCTGTTGGTCCATCAGTCTTGCATTGCTAAGGCATGCCTGTTTCCACATCCAAAAGCACACAATGGGGTGATGTGGCTAGCATATCTGTGTGTATGTGTGTGTGTGTGTATGTGTGTGTGTGTGTCTATCTATATATATATGTAGACACAGTATATACAGATATATGTCCTGTGTGTGACATATATCTGTCTATACATATATAGACACACACACATACACACAGACATATCTGAGCCACATCACCCCCTTGTGTGCTGCTGGATATGAAAACAGGCATGCCTTAGCAATGCAAGACTGATGGACCAACAGGCATGGGCAGACGTTTGACTTTTTTGATTTTGTATATCTTATTATTCTGTATATTTTCTCTATATATAGAATAGTAATATGTATGTAAGAGACAGCACACATAAAGAGGAGTATTTCACTAGATAAACATTTGCAATCAAAACTACTATCTATTGTATCTGCAATATGCAATCTATCTATCTATCTATCTATTTATCTAGACACACACAGAGGATATATATCTGTATATACTTAGATATCTATCTGCCAACAACCCTTGGAGGAAACCACATTAAATGGCTAGTGTGTGTTTAACCTTTAACGTGCTGCTGCACAAAGGGGAGAAATACATATTCTCCTACAGCTTGCTTCCACCCTGTTCATCTTCCTGGAAGCTTACAAGCAGTGAGCATACAGTAAAGTTGTAAATAACAACTCTGCCAGGAGACAAAAATGAGTCTCCTTCAAGAAGGAAGATGACAATAGAATAGGGAAGATGCTTTTGGATTCTAAACCATATTTGTCTCCCTGATGGAAACTAGAACCCCATTTCTCTTCTTCTCAAACTTCATCATATATTCCTTGTTGCTTAGCGGGTACTTTATTATTATTATTAATTTATTTTTTTAAGATCCAGTGTATTGTTTGCTCTCTGGTGAACAACAGATAAATGTAGATACATTTTAATTGGACTTGTCTTTCCTTTTACCTTTGTCTTTCTTACTCTGTTAGTTTGAGTAAAGATGGTTTGGTTTAAACCGTTCCCTGTATAGGTGGACACAAACATCTGCTTGGGAAAAGAGCTGTTTTAAGAAAGACACACACATCCTTTATCCCAAATACTAGCCAGTAGTGTGAGTATCTGCCCTATTCTAAAGAGAGGTAGTGAGAAATGGTCAACTTGTTTTAGAGAGAGAAGGAGACACAGTGCATTTTACAAGAAGCATTAGCTGCAGAATAACAGGGAAGCTTTCTCTGTGGTGTTCTCCAGCAATGATGGCATTTGTATTAGGTCTACAGTGTTAAAAGAGCTCATTAAAGCATGCTGATAGCACCAAAATTTTGCTTGGTATCAGCAAAAGATGGAGCTTTGTTTTGGTCCCTTCTGGCTTGGGAGGAATTCCTTGTGAAGGAGTTTCCTGTCGTTTTTAGGGAGGAGGCTATTTGAGGGAGCATCATGAAAAGTTATCAAATGTAGATCACTGAAATAACAGCTCTCCCCTTCTGCCCAGTCTCCAGGAGTGGCTACATAGCATGTTGCTTCTAAAGGAGGGTACTGCAAACCCAGTGTGAATGCCTGGAAAGTGTATTTTTTTCAGTACACCAGTCCATAGGTGTCCAAGCAAAAGTCCCAAGGGAGATCAGAACATAGCACTGAGTAGTAAAGGTTCAACATTTCTTAGTTCATTGACAACAGTATACTGTATTACAAAGATGATTAACCCTTGAAGGTTGAGAACATCTCTAATATAGTGCACCTTGCAGAGCTAGGGTGATACAGATTAAACAAGATTGCACTGAACATAAAATTAAAGAGTTCCTGGGGATTAACTATTGTGGAGTTCTGTATGCAGCATCTTAGCCCTGGAAAAGAAAAAAAAGAAGTCCACTTAAAGTGCTGAGGATATGAGGACAAAAGTGGTTTTAAGTGTCTCAGGTGAAAAAGTACTCAATTAGGATAAGCTAATGAACAAGTTTCTGTGATGAGATGATGAATGAAGGAACGAGTTTCTAAAAAGGGTTCTGATGTGTGTCAAACTCCACTTGTCAATAAATTCTAGACGGGGTCTGATGGGCTCTGAAGCTTAGGGCCTGGAGGGGGAGGAAGAGATGTGTGCTATGAGATATGGCAAAGGGGTAAAGAAGGCTCCAAACTGAAACATGCTGGAGGCTATGTTCTGAGACATAGATGATTTTAAAAGGACACCATAATCAAATTAAGCACTGGATTGGCAGCCCTACACAGTGAAACCTATTTATCTACAGAGCAGATACAGTGTGAGGAGCAGCAGGGTGAGCTTCCTCCACTGTGCTTTCCTACCAGTGTCCTTTACGCCCCAGCCTGCAGGAACTGCTGCTAGGAGTGAACAGCTAGTTCATTTTCCTGTCCAATGACATCCTTAAGTCTGCCAGCCATCTGCAAGTCTGCAGTGTCTTCAAACAAATAAATAAACGTGACTCTTCTGTGAATTTCCAGTTCTCAAAGATCACCATCAGGCAGTAATGACTTTTGATGCCGCCTAGCATGGGTTGGTCTTAAACTGGTGATGTGCAAAACCTATCACCTAGCCTCTAGACCTCCTCATCTTTTTAAGGGAACAGTGAAAGAGAAAACTATTCAGTTGCTAGATCAGGATGAGAAAAGTTTAAGCAAGATCTAAAGAGTTGCCCTCTCTGGACAATGAGAAGAACCAGGGTGGGGTGGTTCTTAGAAGAAAATTAAGACGGTGGGTGCTAGGGATGCAGACATATCCTTTCAATGCATTACTTCTTCAACTCTTGCTCTATACCTTTGATCAGGGATGTCAAATTAACCCCAGGCCCTGGCGCCAGTGGAAGCTCTGATGGGTCTGGCAGTACTGGGCGCAGTGCCTGGGGCAGCGGTGGGGGCAAGGGGTGGCAGCAAGTATGTGATGGTGGGGCTCCAGGGTAGTGGCAGAGGTTGCCTAAGGGCCCTGAATTCTGTGGTAGCCCCTGCACCCCCACTTTCAGTAGGCTGCTGGTAGTCCAGCAAGCCAGATTCAGCCCATGGACCATACATTTAAGACCCCCACTGTAAATGACAGATTTTTAACCAAAAATATCTCTGATGCAAGTGATTGCTATTCCTACAGACTTTTACTTACTTGGCTGTCCTCCAGACTGTCCTCTGTGTCAAATTGTTTGTTCAGACTATTCCTGGTGTCCGATTTATTCTCCCTACCCCATAACTAGAGAAAGCCAGGGAATGCAAGTGAGCACAACCACCTCCCTGTACCAAAGGAAGATTTGGTAGTGGGGAGTGCTGGCCCTGCATGCCAGAACCAACACGTTTGATGACAGATTCTTTCCTGTCCTGTCACATTATTGTGAATTAAGAAGCACACTATGTGTACATGTCCAGGTGTATTCTACACACAGTTGGGAGGGCAGGTCAGCAGACAGGTTCAGCTTTTCTTTGGTCTGGATCTTTTCTGATAAATTTCTGTCACAAAGCTTCTCTTTCTCCCCCCTTGGTTCTTTCTACATGTGCTTTTTTCTTGATCCCTTTCACCCATCCTATCCTTCATTCAGTCAGCCTCTCACCTTCCCCCATCCTCCTTTCCCATCTCACCTACACCTCTTTCCTTTTTCAGTCCTTTATCCTTTTTTCTCTCTCATTCTCTTCCTTGCAGTCACCTTCCTTCTCAGTTATGCCCCAGTTCAGCCCATCCTCTCATCTCAGTGGGTGTATGCCTGCCAACCATTTACAAAAAGTAGCACAATGTACAGACTGAAACCTGACATAATTATACACCCAGGTAGAAAGCGTAGTAAATAACCCTGGTTTTCAACAACTCCCCTAGTCTCTACTGTTGGCATTTTAGTCTTGAGCTAAATATATATTCAGTTTGTAGACACATACGTGCATTCTGCATATAGCAGTTCTGTGCATTCATTGTGTATGTATACACTATTGCTGTGTGAATACACTTTTGTCTGTACCATATATATACCTATATATGCTCTGTATTCCTACAGAGTATGTCCATACAGACACAACATTTTACTGCTCTAGGTTTGGGTATTACACATAGTGCTTTGCAAATGCAAGACCTCGCTCCTTCCTCAAAGAGTGATCGCTGATCACTTAGTTATAAATGTCTTTTCAGAAACACAGGGAAGTGAAGATCAAGAATGATGAGAAGAGACTGCATTTGTTTAGTTAGTCATGCATATCAAAGCTCATACTTGGGGGGCTGCATTATCTAAACGTATGAGTTGTGTTTATAGTCTGCAACATCTGATTTGCAACACTGTCTACGCTGTTATGGTTCCAAGTCTGAGCCTGTAGTTGCTTTGGTTGAGTCAGTCTGTCTGCAGCTGCAGTGTCTGTGAATCAGTGTCAGCCTGCAGTTGTTATGTGGATGAATCAGTGTTGGTTTATTACGCTTGTGAGTCCAAGTGCTTGCATATAGCTCTTGTGACTATTAATTATATCTTATCATTTCTCTGGATGTGGCTCCAAGTAGGAAGGAGTAAAACTGGTTTAATTTATCGGTAACATCACTTAGCAGTTTCTGATTTTATAACAATGGTTTTGCCTCTAGACCTACTTTCTCAATCGCGAGGCCTCCTGCAGAATGCAGATAAAAAGATGTAGATTGGAGATTGACTCTCGTTCAAAAGATCAACCTAGTTTCCATTTTGCCCTGAGTCTAAATTTTCCTCTCATGTTCCTTTTGCTTTTGTGAATGCCATTTTATATTGGTTTCTCCTGCAGACCTCACACTTTGTCAGGTATCTCTAACAAAGTTTGTATGCATGCATGTGCACACATACATGCATGCATAGATGTCAGATTCCTGGGAGAGTGTGATGATAAATTTATAAGTGTAAGTTTTTGCCATCTCTGTTCGTCCATGTGAGTGTCAAAGGCTTTCTGTGTGTATGCTTTTTGAGTAGTTAGGATTTTCTGTATCTCTTGGGTGCTTAAATTCAAACTTTGTGATTTGAAAGGAAACCTATGTTTACTGTCCTATCATGTGATTCATACAATTGAATTCCATTTCCATTCATAAATAGCATCAATTTGATCCAGATGGTCAGAGGTATTGCTGTGGGATCCTTGCTAATTCTTACAAGCATAGTAATATCTCTCTGTTGTCTTAGTGATTAGTACAGTAAGGAAAAACAGGAAGGAAAGGATCTCGTTCAGTATCATTGGGGAGTTTTTTTCTAGATTTTCAGACAAACTAGAGGCTACTCATTGTTTTATTTCTCCAAACAAATGTTTTCAGTCTGATTGACTTTAATTTTAAATTAAGACCAAACAATTCAGAACCAAAGCAACATCTCCATAGGAAAGAGAGAGCACAGTGTGTGCATCCCTTCTTTTACAGCTCTGCTGAACTGACCCTAAACTGACTTCAGTCTCTGCAGACAGTTTTGTTCTTAGACTCACACGCAAACAGGATTGTAAGTACCAAACAGGTATATTTATTGTTCTTTTAAGCAACATATGAGTGTGATGGCCTAAGATAGGCTCTGGGTTGTTGTTTTTTTTTGGAAAGACATTGCCTTCTTTATGAAGATGAAGCAAGTCTGATCCCAGAGGGTGCATCTACGCATGCACGTTATTGTGGAGTTGCCTAATTAGCACTACAGTAAAGCATCACAGTCTACACATGTGCCGGTATTAGGGCACAGTAAATTAACTCTACCATAAATTAGTAATGTTGGGGAAAGTACTATCGTATTGTAGAGTAATCAAGTGTGATGAAATGCACATGTAGACAGTGACAGGAGCTTGCTGGGGCATGAGGGTGCTAAAGTGCGGGGGCTGCCTGCTGCCTAGCTACACAGCTCTGCACCCTTGTGCCCCAGCTAGCCCCAATGCCACCTGACACTGCCACTGGGGCCCTGGGGCTGACCCCACTGAGCCTGCTGGCAGCCTAAGGCTACTCTACCCTGGCTAAAACTGCTACTGTCCCAAACACATGTTTAGATGCTTCACCTGGAGCAGCTGACTTCTGCTTATGTTGCCCTGTAGGGCCAGGCCAAGTCTCAGGATCTCAAAATTGCACTGTTGAATGGGAGGGTGTGACACAATTGCACATATACACACACAAAAATCAGTTAGGTGCATACACACACTAGGTACGCACACACTAGGTGCATACACACATGGCACATATGCACTAGGCGCACACAGTGAATTCCTAACTTGGCTGATGTGGTATATGTGTGCTTGGGGTACTTAAGATACCTAGGGTGCTTGGTGACTATGGGAGGGGGAGTCAAGGGTCAAAGATTTCCATAAGGAGAGGAAGGAGGGAGGTGGATGGGGGTTAACATGAGAGAGGAAAAAATAAGAGTGTGAAAGTTGCTGGGGCCAGGATTAGAACAGGCAGACTGGACGGGGAGCTGGGGTTACTTAAGGTCAGGTGACCCCTGGGGTTACTCGAGGTCAATGTACCCCAGGGTTACTTGGGGTCATTTGAGAATAGAGTCATTTAAGGTTAAAGTGGCCCCTGGGGTTACTTAAGGTCTCTGTGCCCTGGGGTTACTTGGGAGGCAAGTCTAGGGTTTGGTGAGCAGATAATTGGGAGGCACAGAGAGGGAGCTGAGATGACAGACAGACATGGGGGGAAGATCAGAGGGGCAGAAAGCAGAAATTGGAGTAGGGCTGAGTGGTCAGTAAGACAAAACCCAACTCAGGGTTTCAAAATAACAGGTTTATTAAACAGACAACATGCTACACAGCCCCACAAAGTTATCGGTTCCTATACACACATACACACACGAACACAAGTACGTGCATACATACCCACACAGTGGTAGCAGGAGAGAAAAAGGCTTGGTGAAGGGATTGAAGTTAAGGTGTGTAGGGACAGAGTCCAGGTCCTTTGCTTGGGGAAGGAAGGTGGGTCATAGCTACCTGTCCTAGGCTGTGAATTGATCCTCAGTCGCCAGTTGGGGTCTTCTCCAGCAAGCTGTTGTCCAGAGGGGGACACTGGCAGGGCCTCTGGGTGGATAAGTGGTGTGGCGTAGTGCTGGTCCAGATGGAGAGGGGATCCCACTTTTATAGGGGCAGACCTTCTGTGGCCCTAGTGGCAGGGGCATGCCCAGGCAAGGGTCAGCTCCTGGTGTACTGAGCATGTGCACTCCAGGCAAGGATGTGCAGTTCCAGGTCTCTGTGTTGCAATAGTGGGTTGGCTGATTTCTGTAGGGTCTTTGTCTTTCAATGCTGGATTTCTGTTCTGTTCCTGGGTGAGTCAACATAAGGCAATGGTCCGGTTGTTAAGCTAATAGTTCAGTTGTTGAGTTGATTATTTAGTAGAGGCCTGCTACTATTGTCTCTCAAGCACCCTCATTCATCCCCATTCATTCAGGAACCAATTTACATAGGAGGGGTAGGGATGAGTCATAGTTGCAACATATTGTATAGGGCAGGGGACACAAGGTAGAGGCTTGACATACAAAATGGAAACTTGACATTACTTGACATTACAGACGAAACCATACACTATTAATATGAAACAATAAAGATCAATGCAAAAAAAAGATAGGAATACAATATAAAACAGTAAAAATCAATACAAACATAACAGAACACTATTTACAATATAAAAAGGGGCTTATTACAATAATAGCATACAAGAATTTATCTTAGCTTACCTAGTACTACTTGTAATCACTTATAAGGGATAGGGAGGGCAGAGAGAAAGTCAGAAATGGTTGGGAAAGGGGAGGGAATGTATTTCAAAACTAAAAATAGAAAAACTGTGGGGTTTTACTACACTCAAACAGCTCTAGAGTTTATGATGTTGCATTAATTGAACGTGTAGATGCACCTGGAGTTTCTTACAAGTCCCACTGAACCATTCCTGAAGACAGAGCTACTCTGTGGAGCTCCAGTTTAGTGAGGAAGTACTGTCAGCCCTTCAGAACTGATGAAGTTTATAATTGATTAATTTATTTTGCTACTTTAAGCAATTGCCTGTAGTTAGTGGAGATGCACTTGATCTCTGGAGTAAATGCTTGTCTGTAGCATGGAACGGTGATTGAGAATTTACTATTGGAATATACTAGTCTTTACATAAAGGTGTGAGTGTGTCCACATGTCTAGCTCTGCATGGACACATGCCTAGATCCAGATCTGGGTCCTGCTGCTTCCCACTCACTAGGATTTTGGATTTGGGGTTACTTTGATTTCAGTCACAGCTGTCTGAACTGAAGCACTTAGCTTTATATTTAGAAACTCCTTAAGTGACCTCATTTCCCAAGGTACGAACTGCATATAGCTTCTGGTGGCTTCTGTGGGAGCCATATATGCTCAGCACCTTTGAAAATCAAGCTGATTTTTGGGCATTGAATGGGAAGTATGTAGGCTTGAAAATGTTGGCCTAATGGCATTGCATTTACATGGCACCCATCCCTGCAAGATCTAGGAGCAGAGATGATTTTTGGTGCTGGTTCCATCATTCTACTCACTGGAGCCTCACCTCCTAAATATGTTGCTCCCCCAGCTGTACCCATTTTATAAGACAGAACTCACATATATCAAACTGGAGCAACACTAAAATAGTTGGGTGGAAAGTATATTAGTGCATCTGAGGTAACTTTCATTTCTAGTCTCTCTCTTCTTTCTCTTTACTAATTAAACCTATTCTCATTTCCTCTTTATTGCTTTCTTCTTTCTGCCTGTTTGTCCCATTCCTTGAGTTTTCTTTCCAAGCCTTATCTTTTCTATCTCTCCTTCTAATCTAGAGCCTCATTAATTTCCCTTTGTCAACTGCAATCCTGTGCTGATCTTTCAAAATAGGGCATTTCACCTTCTCAATTGGTTTTAGAACACATATTTGTGAAACAGTGGGATGCATATGCAGCGTCCATGGGTAACAGTGCTAATTTCAGTACTTCGGAGCACTGACTCACTTTAGACACAAGGGCCTAGTCTATCCCATCTCAGTGGCAGCTTCAAAATTTCCTGTTTTCAGAACCTAGAATCTCCAGCAGACACGTTACTTCCCACGGAAATGCTGAATAGTTGTAGCATTCACCCTGAAAGACGTAACATGCTGTTTTTTTCTGGGCATGCTGGCAGATTACATGTATCAGAGAAAGGAATCTGTATGTATATCTGGTGCCCCTAGAGTCCTGGTAGAAAAAAGTCTTCCAAAATCTAGAGCTCAGCGAATTGCAAACTGGACTGGACACAATGCTTTAGAAAGGTATCTTAAGAAAATATTTCAGAAAATCTATGTTTTGTTCAGCCATGAAATTTGAGTTATCTTATATTGCTTGCTTACTGCACCTTCAAGAAAGTAGCAACAGACAATAAGGCTGTGCAGGCAAAACAGCACCATTTCATTTTGACTTCCATTTTGCCATTCCAACAGGACAGTGTTTCATTTTGCGTTTTGTTTAATTTCAAAAGCACTTTTCTGTTTTGTTTTGTCAAAACTGTTTTGCTGTTTCGACTTTTCACCAATAGGCTATAATGGAGAAGCACAACACTACCTATAACTTTGAGACTTTTTGGCAGATTTGGGTGAAAACAGCAGGGACAGTAGCCCATTCTGAGGTTATGAAGTCTGCCAAGTTTCAAGAAGATAGGTGTAAGGTTTCTGGGAAACTGCACCTCAAATTCTTCAAAGCAAAATTCATGTCACTTGTAAGTGTAAAGGCACGAGGCGTGAAAACAGCAGGTATGATAGCTCCTTCTAAGGGCATAAAGCCTGCCAAGTTTCAAGGAGATAGGTGCAAGTGTTTCTCAGAAACTGCACCTTGAGCTGCTGACAAGCAAAACTCATGTCACGTGTGTGTGTTAAGGCACAGTAGGGCAAAAACTTCAGAAATGGTAGCCCCTGCTGAGGCTATGAAACCTGCCAGGTTTCAAGGAGATAGGTGCAGGGGTTTCAGGGAAACTGCACCTTAAGCTGCGTAGAAGCAAAACTCATGGTGTGTGTGTGTGTGAGTGTGAAGGTGCACCCACAATGGCACTGGGGCCTCAACAGACACAGTAGTGTGCCCCAGTGAGGTCTCCTCCTCCCCTTCAGCCTCATCTTGGTCCACCACTTTAAATGACAACAGGTAATAACTATGGGCATGTGAAGTGGTGGAGATCTACAGCCCCAGGTGAGGGGTCAGTGTGGAGCCCTAAGTGGGAGGAGTAGGCCCAGGTAGGTCTTTGGACACTTGACACTGAAGTTGGAGCCAGAGGCCGAGCAAAGGGGGCTCAGCTCAAGAGAGAGAGGGGCGAGTCATGACCCCAGTAAGTCCTCCACTGCTGGAAGGCTGAGTATGGGCCTTGGAGGTGAGGCCAGGGCCTGTGTGGCTGAAGGTCCCAGGGGGACCATGCCCGAGAGGGTAGCTAGCTACAGGGAGCTCGACAGCCCAAATGATGGCAGAGTAGGCCACCTGAGCAAACGGATCAAAGCGGGGTCCAGATAGGAGGATTCTGGAGCCCAGTGTAGTACTGGTGTGACTAACAGCTGGATGTTGTCTGCAAGGCTTGGGCTGCAGTGTAGGGAAGGTTCGGAGTGGCAGATAGTGCCCCTTGGCATCAGGGCATAAAATGAGCAGCCTCCTGTCTTAATTAACAACTATTAATTAATTAAGAACAAGGCGTGGCAAGTGAGTCAGGTGGGTGGCATGCCCAATGGCAAGTGGGGAACCTAGCACTAAGGCTAAATGGGGAGCCCCACTTCACCACAAACACCCATGTCGTGCACACACCCTTATGACTTACCTGCCCCTCTGGTAGGGAGGGGAGGGCAAGCTGCCAGCGGGCAGAGCAGTCCCTGGGCTCCGGGCAGAGCGGGGGCTGGTGCTTCCCTCTGCAGCAGCAGCAGCACCCCTGCAGCCAGCACCCATCCATAGGCACGTGGCTCAGGCAGTCCCAGGGGCCAGTGCAGCTGCGGAGGGAAGCACTGGGTGCTTGCGCAGCTCAGAGAGGCAGGCAGGAAGGCTCTAGGGGGTGGGGGTGGGGTAAGATCAGGCTCACTACTTTTCTTGGCTGCCAAGAGGCCTTCCTGCAGAGCCATGGAGCTGCATCGAGCCCAGTGCTTTGCTCCACAGCTGTAGGGGCAGCAAACTAAATTCCTCAAAGGAGTTTAAGTTTGCTGTGCCCCAAGTCATTTAAGGTGCATTACACCACCACATTTTCTACAGTGAAAGTTAATGCACAATACACCATGAGGTGTGCAAACACCAATATCATTAAAGCAGGGCAAAAGCACACACCTCTCACTTCACCTACACACGGCCTTAGTAAGCAGCACAGTAGCACCAGCAGCATCTCATGAAGCCTAACAGTCACAGTCAATATCATAACAGTCCTTCCCCCCCTTTCCTCCTCTGTCTCCTTACTTTCTGTTTCCCTGCAGGCAAGCCCAGCTTCAGCTTCAAAACTCGAAATGTTTCGAAACTTTCAAAATGTTTTGACTGCCCTTGTTTAATTCTGAGGCTGTTTCAAAGCCCTTT
The DNA here is from genome assembly GCF_052110815.1 of Crocodylus siamensis. Taxonomy (NCBI): domain Eukaryota; kingdom Metazoa; phylum Chordata; order Crocodylia; family Crocodylidae; genus Crocodylus; species Crocodylus siamensis. Next base: position 40,565,660 of record NC_143402.1, on the reverse strand, counting down.
GTTTTGTTTTGATTTTGCTGTTTCAAGCTTGACATGAGTCAAAACAGCCTTGAAATAAAACAGCCAGTGAAATTTCGCACAGCCCTAACAGACAAGTGGAGAAAGGGAAAGTGAAACTGACTGAAGGCTAATGGCCACAGAAAGCACTGTGATCAGAACTGAAAGCTGTACTTTATCCTTATAGAAGCCATCTCAAGTAAAGAAGATCAACCAGAAGTTTTGTCAGTGCAGGGGTTATAGGGTGTCATTTTCTGATCTGTTTTGGACAGGAGATAAGGCTAAATGATCACTGTTGTCCCTTCTGCAATTAAAGCTATAGATTAGTGCCAGTTTTCCTCTTTGCACAGCATATCCAGAATCCATTTTGGCAAGGCTTAAAAAGATACCAGGACTGGTTTCCCATTCCTATTTCAAATCATCAGAGGCTCAGTATGTGTGAAGTAAAAGGACTGACACATTTCATCACATGATAAAAAGGAATCGCTGACGTGGTGACAAAGTGATTAAGATCAGGGTACAAGTATGGGCCGCCCTCTGGAGTCCAGCTGAGGCTGATCCAGCAGTAAATGAGTATCTATCTAGTCATTTTGCCTGGGGTGCTAAAGGTAGCCAGAAGTGATGTTAGCCACATTATTCCCTTGTGCGCCATTGGCTACAGAAATGGGTGGACCCTAGCCAGATAAGCCCGATGGGCAGCTGGGGTGGACTGGGCTGAAACTTTTAACCTTATTTGAAAGAGGTACTTGTGTGTAATGTTAAAAACTGATGTGCCTGTGTTTCAGAGTCCTCCATGATGAAGGGCTGTTGGCAAGGAGAGACTTTTCAAAGCATCCCCAAGAGGGACAGTGCCATGTAGAAGTAGTTAAGACTGTAAGAATTAGGCCTGTGCGAGTTGGCAGCGATCCGATCCGGCTTTGGATCCAGCCGCTTTGGATGTCAGGGATCTGATCTGGAGTTCCAGACTGTGTTTCCACCTTGATCCAGCTGAAGCGCTTTGGAGCTGCCTGCAGGGAATTGGGGGGAACTGCACCCCAAATTCTTGAAAGTAAAACTCCTGCCACATTTATGTGTTACAGGACAGGGGGGTCAAAACTGCAGGGCTGGTAGCTCTTGCCGAGGCCACAAAGTCTGCCAAGTTTCAAGAAGATCGATGCAGGAATTTGGGGGGACCTGCACCTCAAGCTGCAGACAAGCAAAATTCGTGACATGGGTGACACTGTGTGTGTTAAGGCACAGTGGGGTGACAGCTGCAGGGATGGTGGCCCCTGCTGTGGCCACAATGCCTGCCAGCTGTTGAGGAGATCAGTGCAGGGGGGTTCTGGGGCCCTGCACCCCTCGCTGCTGACAGACAAAACTCATGACATGGGTGCTTGTGGGACTGACTGTGTCTGTCTTGGGGCAGTTGATTGTCTGTATTGATTTTTTCCTCTCCTTAGTCTGGTTTTGTAGGTGCTAATTGATGGCAATTAACTGACTACATTAGCTAGGTCCTGTGTATTGAGCTCATCCCTGAGTGACTCAGGATTGATTGATAACTGGTAACACACCAGCTTAGCAGGCAGGCCTGCAGTAGTGTCTCCCAGCCCCCAAGACAGACACAGTCAGTCCCACAAGCACCCATGGCACGAATTTTGCCTGTCAGCATCTATGGGTGCAGGGCCCCAGAACCCCCCTGCACCAATCTCCTCAACAGCTGGAAGGCATCATGGCTGCAGCAGGGGCCACCATCCCTGCAGTTGTCACCCCGCTGTGCCTTAAGACACGCAGTGTCACCCATGTCTGAGTTTTCCTTGTCCACAGTTTGAGGTGCAGTTCCCCCCAAACCCCTGCACCAATCTTCTTGAAACTTGGCAGGCTTTGTGGCCTCAGCAATAGCTACCAACCATGCAGTTTTGACCTCCCTGTGTTGTAACACATAGATGTGACAGTTTTGCTTTCAAGAATTTGGGATGCAGTTTCCCCCAAATCCCTACACCGATCTTCATGCACTCTGAAGAGTCTACCACCCCTGATAAATTTCATCCAAATTGGACAAAAAAACAACAAAGTTATGGATATTTCATTGATTCCCCCATAATACCCTGTGGCCGCATCTCCAAGGCAGCTCTGAAGCACTTCAGGAAGCCTAACGAGGCCAGTGCTACGACCCGGACATGCTTTAAAGCTGTGTAATGGTGGCCAACCTTAATACTAGTCAAGCATCTATTTGAGCCCTTGTTTTTATCTCTGTGCATGCTCTTGAGCCAGCCTGCACTACCACAGACTTTTTCTGTTTGGTTCTTTCATATACTCAGCATCATCTCCCCTTGCCCCTTTGCATGAAGGTTCCAGTCTTGCTCTTGCTGTGACATCTATTTTCTCTCCAGCAGCTTCTCTTCATCCCTCCACTCCACTGACTCATCCATTCTTCACAAATCTGATGTGAAAAGAATATTCTTCCTTGGTGACCCTTGTGAAAAATCTTTCCATAAAGACCTCAGATACTATAGATTACAAAGCTAGGGTCCATATATGGATATGCCAATTGTCAGGTTTTTTTGATGTAGCATAGTATCTGATGAAGTAGATTGTTACCAACAAAAGCTCATGCCCCCCTGAACTAGTTAGTTTCTAAAGTGCTACCATGTCTTACCTTCTATGTGAATATTTCTGATGAGACTGAAAAGCTTTGTGTGTCACTTTCAACAATATTTTTCAACATTTTTCTTGTTTTATTTAGACAAGATTGATTTTTAGATTAATTTTGTCTAGACATTCATATCAAAAGTATATATGCATAATACCTTAACATAAAGTAAAAGTGAATTAAAGCAATAAAGCTGAAGCAAAACACTTATGATAGAGAAAGGGGTGTTTTTATTGAATATATACTGTACAAGAAACTTTCAAAATCTCAGCATTGCATTGTGATTCATTGTGCTTCCCAACATTTTGGGGGAAAAAAACAAAATCAATGTCCCACAAAACAGAAATTCAAGCCCTACTTCTCTTTGGGAAGGAGAACTATGTGATTAACCACTGGCACTTGTCTGATAATCAGTCATAAGCTTTATTGACTACAACATTATCCATTAAACACAAAGCAATTAATCAACTGGGGTTGCCAGTATACAAATAGTCAACTTTACTGGGATTGCTGCAATATAAACAGGCAGTTACCAAAAACTGAGCACATTAATGTTACTCCTCACCATTTCACAGTCTGACTAGAGCTATTACTCAGCCAGCGGTAGTGGGTGAGTTTCCTCGGTTGTGCAGTTGTTCCAAGTCTGGAGGCTTGGTCCTCCTTTAGAAATCCATGCAGGTGATTCAGATAGCATACCGTAAACAGCAAACACTGACTTCACTTGCTTAGGCTATTTAACCCTTTAGTGATGTCACCGACATCAGTGCTAGCTAAGCTTATTATATAATACTAGCCAATTGTCCGTCAAGAATGACTGGGTGGAGGGGCGGGCAGGGACAGAGGCCTGTGTCACTTCCCTCTCCACCGCCTTGGGCCAGGGCTGGGACCAGGGCCATTCCCCCTCTCCCCCACACCACTTTGGGCCGTAACCCCCTGACCTTCCTGCTCTCCTCCCTCCTCTGTTTCCTGCTGCCTACCCTCCCTGACAGCTGTTGTTGGGGGGGTCACCGGGGCTCCAAGGAGCAGACCTGGCAGGGAAGAGTGGCGAGGCCAGCAGTGCCTCACTCCATCACCTCTGTTATGGCAGTGATCCAGTCCCTGTCGTTCCCCTCCCCTCTGACCCCTCAGTTCCCATTGTCATGGTGGCGCTCCGCTGTCTGCATAGGGCACTGAGTGGCTGCTGAGACAGCCAATCAGAGCACGATTAAAGTGTTATGGCCAGGCAGACAGACAGCCTTGGGCTTTTATAATTATATAATATTTTGGCTTCTAGATCCTAAGAGTACAATAGCATATCCTTACACATTGGGAATATTTTCCTGTTATTTAACAGGAAAATTAGTCTGTTATCAGGAATATTTTCCTGTTATATGCCTCATGATTTACTACGTTAAGTCACTAGACTGTGCACTTTGCACACTTCCCTACCTATGGGAAACCATTAGAGAAATCCTGCTTCCGGAGACACTATCTTTTGGAGTGGCTGATGCACAGCGGTTAGGCAATGTCCTGTAACATGCATTCACACAGCACAGACTGGTTAGTTGTACTGGATCTACTACATCTGAAGTTTTATCTTTGTGAGAGGGGAGGCAGGAGCCTCATCCAGCATGACCTGGACCCTGATCATCATGCCCCAATAGTTACCGCAGAAACAGAGATGGGCAGCAGCTGGGAAAAGACCCAAACATGGATGCCGATGCAGGCACAAGCTCAGCAGTTTCACAGATGCCTGAGCCTGTGTATTGGTGAGAGCTGGGGGCATGGCTCCTGAGCAGCGTGGGCTGCTCAAAGGGCAGCTGGAGAACCAGCTGGTGGTGAGTCGCGGAGAGAGAGGAAAGACACCATCTGGGAGTCGCCAGGTCCAGAGCTGGGAGGTTCCAGGTCTAGCCCCAGCTACTCGGGGAAGGAGCCAGCCGTCCACCGGGGGACCCTGGCTGGTGTGGCCGGAGGCAGGCTCAGGGATCATCAAGGGCAAAGGAGCCCCATTGAGTGGCAACAACCAGGAGGGATGCCACTGGGGAGTGGCACAGCTCTGACTGGGAGTCTGAGTACTGTGGTTAAGGGTGGACCCTCAAGCCCACAGCTATCCTCAGACAGCCTCGGAGGAAGCAAAGCACAGCAAACTGCGAGTCCCTGGAAGGAGGAAAGGGTGATGCCAGCGGGAAGAACCGGGAAGATGGGACCTCAGGTCAGCTGGGCTCCAGGGCAGGGACATCAGAAAAACCAGTAAGAAGGGGGCATAGGGTTGCCCCCAGGACCCACACCTGTGAGATGGGAGGGGCCAAATAAGTGCCCTGAAGGGAGAGAAAAAGGGACCCCGAGAGAGAGAGGGAGATGATCTCAGGAGACCCACCAGCAGGTGCCGGGGTTTTCAGTTAAGTTACAGTGGACCTTGGCTGGACCCAAGTTTATTTTCTAGAAGAGGGGAAACCAGCCCAAAGACAAGGGGGGGACCCCTGAAGGTTATGGCCAGGAAGACCCAGCCCTTTCAAGGCGGGCAGTGTTGGGAAGACCTGAGGGGAGCAGCATCTACCCAGGCTAAGGATGTGGTAAGAGTGGGGTAAAGGGGAGGTTTGGAGCCCCACAAAGCCTGCTGCCCAGCACACCGCCAGTCTGTGGTCAGGGGACAGCCTGGGGAAGGAGCCTACGCTGCCTGTAGGCCCCTCCCCCACCATCACTGCTGGAGCCTACAGGTGCCTTGTCTGCCCCAGCTGCCTTGGCAGGCCAACCTCCACTTTCACCAGAAGCACACCCTGGGTGGCTGAACTGGACAGCTCCTATCATCACTGCTGCTGCTGCAATTACTACTGCTGCTGCCCCCTCTCAGGAGAGAGGCAGATTCCCTGGTGCACCACCTTGCACCACCTGACACCACACCTGCACTGGATTACTCCCTAATTGACTGATTGCTCCTGCCCTCCCCCACAGCTGCCTCACTGCATCTGATCCTGCTTCATTTTCCTGCCTATTGATCTGCTGCTGAGCACCTGGCTGAAGACTTGAGGGGCTTCTGGCCAGATATGCAACAAACAAAGCCCCTCCACTGCTTCATACAAGTATACAAGGGATCCTTCATACTTTGAATAATTTTTTTGGCCTTCTAAATTAAGGGCTTTCAGCTGCAAGCTTTTGGGGGTTCATAAAAGGCAGCTCTGCCTGCTATTTTAATACAGGGTCTTTTCTGAGGTGAAATTCCAAGGTGTGCCAGGTATGTGGTGGTGTGATGTGGATGTGTGTGCATCACAACAAACTATATTTATACAGCTTGTTTCTTGGCAATTCCATTGAAAGGTGCATCACCACAATGAGATACATAAACAGGGAAAGAATGTTACCTATACAATAACATTACAATAAAAGTAAAATCGAGCATTAATATAAAATCTAAATATAGTATAAATGCAGTACATATGAGCAGCCATTCAAAGTACGCTTGGGCCTTCATACCCAAATTTAATGATATTTTTGGTAGGGTCACTAGACTGAAGCCAGACCTAACTGTCCGGAAACAAAATATTTGGAAACCATGGATCATCAAACTCTACTGGAAAATGCTAAATGCATCAGACATCTGGATAAACTCAAGTCACTGTGGTATGGAGTAATGGAGTAGAGCAGCAATGGGCGATTAGCCTTTTATTGGACTTCTGGCATGCGCAACCTTCCACATGTGGGCAAATATGTGTGATAAGCACAATAATGTGGACTAGAACAATGACCAAGCCTCTGAGATTACAAGAAGGGTAGAAGAAAGATGGGCAATGATACAAATGTAAAGGAAAGAATGTTAATCACCTTGGGATTTTACTGGAAGCTAGCAAAGAGCCTCTGAAGTGGTTGAGATATTTTGAGATCACTAGCTCTAAACTCTAGTAATGCTGTTACTTGTGTATTGAACCTGAGTGCAACAAATTGCACTAGCCATGGCTTGATAGGGAAAGAGCCTGTTCTAGCCATTTCAAGCCACATATGTGACAGATCATAGGGCCTGTCATGTCCTTGTGTATCACATCATTTGGAAATGAGACTCGGGGCATAATTCCTCTTTTGATAGTATGCTTACATTTGTTATTAAGTAGGCAGGAACCAAGCTAGCACCACTAGTAAAGACAGCAAGATGGGGAAAAAGATGCAGTTATCAGAGATCACCAGGCTCATTCTACTGATAATCGTTAGACCCCGATTCCATGTGGCCCCCAACAACTAGGGAGATGACGATCCAATTGCCCATGGAACCTGTTACTCATTAGCCAGAGGAAGCAGGGAGCAAACACCAGCACACATTGCTTGCAACAGCTTTATTCAGTTCCCAAAAAACAACAAACTGGGGACCCACCCTAAACACTAGTTATTTCCACATTTATACACTTTGGTTTATACTCATTAACATTCACTCCACCTTCGTCTCTCTTTCTGTTCCACCCATTTCTCCTCCCATCTCAAGCTCCATCTCTGTTTAGTGTTTGCTTCATTAGCATAGAATTTCCTATGCATTTCATTTATCTACATGTCTTTTTCCTATGCACACATGTCTAAGACCTTGACTTCTCTTCTTCGGTCAATGGGCAGGCTTGGACTAAAACCTGGAAGCTTCTGGAGGCTTCTTTACCTTTACCATTCACCTTTTCACATATGTTCATCTCGGATTCTGTTACCAATTATGTGTTGTTTTCCACATTCCAATCTGTTTTTCTGCCCCATGTTGTACCATCTTCCACATTCCTAAAATGTCACCTCATCCACAGCACACAGACTCACACAGATTAACTTGATGCTTTTTCCTCAGAAAATGGTTGACACAGTTAAGACGGTTACTTAGCATAAGCAAATGGCTGGCTTAGATAGCATTCTGCCTTGTGGTCAGCAGGCCACAGGTCATGCCTATATTCAGCTGCAAATCCAGTGCTCCCTGAGATCCAAATATTGTCACCCTAACAATGAGAATGGTCACATTTAAGCCTCAAAGGGGGAGATTTTTGGAGCTTAAACCTACTTTGTCTTTTAGGCTCCTCTACCTTCAAACTTGGTGAAGGATATCCTCCAGAGCTCTCTTCAAAACCACCAAATGGAACAGTTTCTTAGTGCAGTCTCCTTGGCACCACTAGCATGGTCTTGCAAGAGATGGTTTTTGTCACAGAACTTGTATTTCCAAAGGGCGCATCCACACATGCAAACACATGTGCTTGCAGCAGCTCAAATGGAAGCAGTGCAAATTTCAGCTAGGGCTATTTGCCTCAGTGCACATGCTTGGACATGCACTTTGTTATGGAGCAAATTGTGCCACTTGGGGCAAAATAACCCTGCCTGGCTCCTCCTGAATCTGCAGTCAGGGGAAGCTAGAGCCTGGGACCAGCACCTGTGCTGGCCCCAGCAGTATAAAAACCTGCCCTGGCCAGCAGCTCAGGACTACTTGCCCTCAGGAGCTTCTAGAGGCTTCTAGGGGAGGAGCCTCTGGGAGGAAGTTGGCCATGACCCTTCTTGTCTCAGGTTGTTGCTGTTGCTATTGCCGGTTGCTGTAAGCTTGGTCTCAGGAGCTTCTGGGGAGGAGATGGCCAGGCCCTTTCCTGCCTCTGGCTACTGCTAGCTGCTGGCTTGGTCTCAGAGCTTTTGAGAGTAAGTTGGCCACACCCGTTTCTGCCTTGGGCTGCTGCTGCTGCTGCTGTGGCTGCCTGGGGGGTTTCCTCTGCAGCACACTGCTGTCCCCTCTTGGGGAGGAGCCCAATGCACTGCACTGCACTCCAGCTTCGACACCCCTGTTCCAGCCCGCTGCCCAGCACACTGCCAGTCCATGGTCAGGGGACAGCCTGGGGAAGGAGCCTATGCTGCCTGTAGGCCCCCTCCCCCACCCTCACTGCTGCAGCCTAAAGGTGCCTTGCCTGCCCAGCTGCCTTGGAAGGCCAACCTCCACTTCCACCAGAAGCACAACTTGAGTGGCTGAACTGGACAGCTCCTATCATCACTGCTGCTATTACTACTGCTGCTGCTATTATTTTGCTGCTACCCCCTCTCAGGAGAGAGGCAGATTCCCTGGTGCACCACCTTGCACCACCTGACACCACACCTGCACTGGATTACTCCCTAATTGACTGATTGCTCCTGCCCTCCCCCACAGCTGCCTCATTGCATCTGATCCTGCTTCATTTTCCTGCCTACTGCTCTGCTGCTGAGCACCTGGCTGGAGGCTTGAAGGGTTCTTAGCCAGATCTGCAACAAACAAAACCCCTCCACTGCTTCAGCCATTGTTTACATCTGCCTCAGCAGCCTTCCCTGTGTGTTCTTGCCCTTGTGTAGTAAGCCCTTTGGTCCACTCCCCCTGCCCTGATGTTTGTTGTGTGGCTGAGTAAGCCAGCTCAGGTTTCCCCAGCCCTTGTGTGTATGTGTGTGTGTTCCCCCTCCCCGGCATTCTCAAAGCATAGCCCTCCCATTTTTTTTCATGTGGGGTTGTAGCTCAGTGAGCTTCAGCCCCCTTCCCCCCTACCCCCTTTCTCCCCCACAACCCCAGCCTACCCCTACTAGATATTTTCGTATTTCTTTTTTGTCTTCCCTGCCCTCATGTGAAACAGTGGCAGGGAAGAAACCTTCTGGGGCGAAGATGCCCCCACAGAGCTTCCTGCAGCCCCCACTCTGGGGGCAGATCCCAGCCAAGCCCCCAAGGGGATGCACACCCCTGCAGTCTCCAGCCCATCAGCAGAGTCCAACCAACCTTCTCCAGGGGTAGAGAAGCCTGCAACCTCTGCTGCAGGGGCAGGCAGGACTCCGGTAGGGAGCCAACAGGGTTGGGGTGTCCCCCATTGCCAGGCTCCCCCTCCAGAGGAGTTTGCAAGCCCGCTCTCCCATTATCAGGGACCAAGGGCAAGGGCAGTGGGAAGGACTCCTCTTCAGTCTCCTCCGCAGCTGTGGGGGGCAAGGGCAAGGGCTCTGCCTCCAAGTATAGACCACCAGTTTCTGAGGAGACCAGGTGCACTACACCAGTCAACACACCCACTCAGCCTGGCCCTGGCCTTAGTCCCGGCCCCACCAACATTGCCCCCCAGCAGCTATGCACAAGGAGCTGTGGGGGGACCTGATGCTGGGGGGCCTGGACCCTCCAACATCTGCCCTTCCAGCTTGGGTGATTGGGGCCCTCTTTCTGGCACTCACCTGCAGTTAGTGGGTGAAGTGCCAACTTCTCAAGTGGAAGAACCTGCACTTTGAAACCTGGCTGCAGGCCTTGGCTGGGGGTAGTGGGGGCCACCAAGATCATGGTGGCCTTCAGCTTTCATGACAAGGGGTTCGGAGGCCTCCGGACAAAAGGCGGTGGAGAGGGGGCTCGTGGTGGAGGGTAAATACGTCCCCCTCAAGCCTCTAGAAAAGCTGAGGATCAAGGTGGTCCTCAGCTCCATCCCTCCCTATATCCCCAGTTGGGCCCTGCTTCCCCAGCTCCAAATGCTGGGGAGAGTTATCTCCCCGGTGGTGGACCTCTTGCTGGGGTGCTGGGACCCCAGCTTCTGCCATGTACGTTCTTTCTGCCACCAGGTTATGATCCAGCTGGTAGCAGAAGCATACCTGGAGGCTAAGAGGTGCCTGGCATTCCTTTTCAGGGTGCCCTGGTGAGGATTTTCTATACACTGGGGGACCTGCGGTGCTTCTAGTGCCATGCCCCATGGTCTTTGCATCATGAGTGTCCGTGGGTCCCATGGGCAAGAGGGGTGTCCCTACCACCAGCACCCCTCCCCCTTCTGGGCTCTCTGGTACCCCAGCCACAACTATGAATCCCCCATGACTTCAAGGGACCCCGCCCCCCAACCAAGTTTGGCAGAGTCCCAGAGAGGGCAGCAGCAAATGGGGAGAGAGGGAGAAGGGCCCCCCGACCCCTAGTCATGCCCCTTCCATAGCTGCCCCACTCCCCCAACCCTCACCTTCTATTGGAGCCTCTCCACCTGAGGACTGAGTGGCTGCAGGTCCTCTCCGAGCGCAAATACAAGAGGAAGACCCAGGTGCTGCTGTAGTCGTCTGACATGGAGGACTCCTCCCCCCCTCCCCAAGAACACCACATGGGGGGAAGGAGCAGCCCAACCTCTGGGGGTCTCCCCAGTTCTGCCTTACACCCCACCCCCTGGGAAAGATCAAATGGGTGATCCCTGTGGAGGAGGTTTCAGAACTACTAGACAGTCCTGAACAGGAGTCCATGGAGGAAGGCCCTCATTTTGCTGACCAGGGCCTACCCCCTGAGACCATGGGCGCTGAGGCCTACCCAAAGGAAGGCCTGTCATCGCAGCCTCCTCCCTCTGATCTGGGAGGTACAGAGGCCCTGAGGCTCACCCTGTTGAGTCCTCAGGGAGGAGGTCCCCTTTTTCAGGACCCTGAGGCAGATGCCAAAGCCACCCTCTCCCAGAAAAACCTCACCTCCTGCCTTTCCCATTGTCCTGCACCAGAGAGGGTCACAGTGGGGTCCCCTAATCAACAAGACAATCTTATGTGGGACCCTGCACAGACCCCCTGGACCTCCAGCTCTACCTCACCATCTTGTGAAGGAGCCCCACCCTCACTCATACCCCCACCCATGTCCCAAGAGGCTGCAGAGCTCTCCCAATCCCAACCATAGTCTAGGGTCTTAGCAGACTAGGGGGTTCAGAAGGTGCCTAAGGAGCCCACTGCGCCCCAGGACAAGAAGGAGGATGCCTGAGAACCAGCAGGCTTCATGGAGCCTGCAGACCTCTCAGTTCTGGCAGTCCCAAGGTGTATTACTTGCATTTCTTCACCGTGACTACACCCGCTGATCTGCCAGCAAGGTACAGCTCGCCTTGGACCACTGGGGAGATTTTGACAGTGTTCTCACCACTCTTAGGGCACTGGTGGGGGAAGGCAAGGGGCCCAAAAGCTGCAACATCTGGATCTATAGGCAGGCTGTAGATTCATAGATACCTTCTATACGTATGGGAGGGCGCTACATGAGCTGGAAGGCCCCTGATGAACCATCACCAGGTGTTGAAATGCATGAAGCCCCTGCTGAACCATCTATTCCAACCCCTTAGCCAAGAGATCATTTAAGATTGTGACTTTCAACATCCATGGCTGCAGGAAGGGTCTCTGGAAATGCCGAGTGCTCTCCTTCCTTCAGGAGAGAGGGTACCTTGTGGTATTATTGCAGGAGACCCTGATGACTCCAGCTGATGAGCCTAATTGGCAGCTGGAGTGGGGAGGCAGGGTCTTTTTACTTACCTCTTGGCCACCTCTTGTGGGCTGGCCACCCTGTTCTCCCCAGGCCTGCAGCTGGAAGTTTTCCAGGACATTGAGGTAATGCCAGACCGTATGCTGCACCTTTGGGTCCAGGTGCAGGGGCTGGTCCCAAACCTACTGAACATGTATGCCCCTGCAAGGGACCCCAAGTTGGCAGATTTTTTCCACCAGATGGCCACATACATTGGCACCCTCAACCCTCGTAAGTGCCTGGTCCTTGGCAGGGGGTGGAACCAGGCCACCATGGGCATCCTCAGGGAGATCCTGATGGACTACTTCCTGGTGGATGGCCAGAGTGCCTGTCACCATACTGACCTCCCTGCCTTCACCTATGTGAGGATGGGGGGGAACAGGTATGCCACTCCCAGTTGGACTGGGTTTATATATCTTTGCTGCACTTTGCCCAGGCCCAGTCCTCTGGCATCTGGCTGACCCCTTTCAGTGATCACCTAGTTGTCTAGGCCCAGGCCACGCTAGAGCCTGGGTGTCTGGGGTCAGCCTACTGGTGATTCAATGGCAGTCTGCTGGAGGATGTGGGCTTCATGGAGGCCTTCTGGGAGTTCTGGCTGGCCTGGTGGGAGCAACAGGCCACTTTCCCCTTAATTTGGGAATGGTGGGACATGGGGGAGTTACATGGGGAGGAACAACTGGCATGGGGAGGAACAACCGGAACCAGACCTACAGGTTGGGGAACTCCCTTCTCATCAGTACAGAGACAGAAAAGGATCTTGGAGTCATCATTGACTCCAAGATGAACATGGGCTTGCAGTGTGGGGATGCAGTCAGGAAGGCCAACTGCACCTTGTCATGCATCCAGAGATGCATCTCGAGCAGGTCCAAGGAGGTGATCCTCCCCCTCTATGTGGCACTCTTTAGGCCACAGTTGGAGCACTGCATCCAGTTCTGGGCACTGCACTTCAAGAGGGATGTGGACAGCATGGAGAGGGTCCAAAGGAGGGCCACTCACATGATCAGGGGCAGCAGAGCAGGCCCTACAAGGAGAGGGTAAGGGACCTGAATCTGTTCAGCCTCCACAAGAGAAGGCTATGGCGGGATTTAGTGGCCTGTTACAAACTAGTCGGGGGGACCAGCAGGCATTGGGGGAGTCCCTGTTCCCCCAAGCACTGCCAGGAGTGACCAGGAATAACGGTCACAAGCTGGCAGAAGGTAGATTTAGGCTAGATATCAGGAGGCACTACTTCATGGTCAGGGCAGCTAGGATCTGGAATCAACTTCCAAGAGAAGTGGTGCTGGCTTCTACCCTGGGGGTCTTTAAGAGCAGGCTAGATGTACACCTTGCTGAGGTCACTTGACCCCAGTACTCTTTCCTGCCATGGCAGGGGGTCGGACTAGATGATCTACTCAGGTCCCTTTCGACCCTAGAAACTATGAAACTATCTGGCTTTTTTGCCACAGCTACACTCTGGGGCACACCCAACAGAGGGAGACAGTCCAGAAGCACCTTGAGCAGGAAGTGCTAGAGCTGCAGAGGCACCTGGCCACTGACCCAACCAACCCATCCGTCTGCAGAGAATGTCAGGAGAGGTGGGAGGAGCTTTGTATTCTGGATGACTACCATGTCTGTGGTGTGTTTGTCTGCTCGCGCTTCCAGCTCTTTCAGGAGATGGACCACGGTTCAAGATGGACCATGGTTCCCACTTCTTCTATGCCTTGGCGGGGGCCAAGAAGTGCATCGCCTGCCACTCCTCATGGATCCAGGTGAGATGCTCCAGCACATGCAGGCCTTCTATGAAGAGCTCTTCTCGCTGGATCCAAATGACGCTGAAGCTTGTCAGACCCTGTGGGAGGGACTCCCTCAGGTCAGCATGGGTGACCAGAACCAGCTGGAAGCTCCTCTCACTCTGGCTGGGTTTTCAGATGCCCTCTGCCTGATGTCTGGCATCAAGGTGCTGGGTATTGATGGGCTGACTGTGAAGTTCTACCAGGCCTTCTGGGATGTCCTCAGCCCAGACTTTGCCACAGTCTGGACCGAATCTGTGAGAAGTGGGGAAGTCCCACTGTTGTGCTGGAGAGCCATGCTGACACTCCTGCTGAAGAAGGGGGATCCCCGTGACCTGCGGAACTGTCATCCCGTGTCCCTCCTCTGTGTGGACTATGAGGTGGCAGTGAAGGCGATCTCATTGCACCTGTGGTCCATGCTGATGGATGTGATCCATCCCAACCAGATGTACATGGTGCCCGGATGTTCCATCTTTGACAACCTGTATCTGGTTCAAGACCTCCTGGACTAGCATACCAGGAAGGCCTGTCTTTCACCCTCCTATCCCTGGACCATGGGAAAGCATTTGACAGAATGGGTTCACGGGTACCTCGCAGGTATTCTGTGGGCCTTTGGCTTCGGGCCCCACTTTGTGCAGGCTCTCTAGGTGCTGTAGGCCTCTGCAGAGTGTTTGGTCAAGCTCAACTGGTCCCTGACGGAGCCCATCCCGTTCAGGAGAGGGGTGCATCAAAGCTTCCCATTGTCAGACCAGCTGTATGCCTTGGCCCTGGAGCCCTTCCTCATTCTCTTGTGGAAGTGGGTGGCGGGGTTGATGCTCTGGAAGCCAATGGTGCAGCTGGTTCTGTCAGCATATGCAGATGACATACTTCTCATGATCCAGGACTCAGGTGACCTGGCGCAGGTGGAGGTCTGCCAGGCATTGTACTTGGTGGTCTCCTCTGCCCAGGTCAACTGGATCAAGAGTTTTGGCTTGGTGGGGGGTGACAGGTGGCAGGTGGGCTCATTCCCACCTGCACTTTGCAGGATCCACTGTAGCACGGGCTCACTGGTCTACTTGGGGGTCTACCTGTCCCCTATGGGCCCCTCCCAGATTGAAAACTGGCACCAGCTGGAGACAAGGGTGGTGGAGCGGCTCTGGGCATTGGCAGGGCTTCTGAGGTGTCTCTTCCTGTGTAAGAGTGCTGGTACTGAACCAGCTTGTCCAGTCCATGGTCTGGCACTAGTTACACACCCTGTCTGTGCCCCCTGAGGTGCTGGTGGGACTCCAGAGTTGGGCACTGGAGTTTTTCTGGCTGGAACATCACTTGGTCACTGCAGGAGGGCAGCCAGGGCCTGGTTTGCCTGTGCAGCCAGGTCCTGGCATTCTGCCTTCAAGACCTGCAGTGACTACTATACAGTGTCAGTAGCCATGCGGCACGGGGCCACCTGGGGCTCGCTTTCCTCTGCCACTTCTGGAGGCTCTGATATGACTGGCAGCTCCTCAGCCTGTATGGCTTCTCCCTGAAGGACCTCCAAGGACTGCCATATATCTACTGGGAGCTCCTTCAGGCCTGGAGGCTGGTCTCTGCCTCCAGGTCACCCATAACAGTCTCCCAGGGCTCCAACCTGCTTGTCAAGCCCCTCCTCTGGAACCCTCAGCTGGAGGTGGCATCAGCAGAGGTGCCCTGGTTGTAACAGAGGTTAATCCTGGCTCATGTCACCCATCTAGGAGACCTCCTGGACTATGATAGGTGGGAGTGGGTGGACTCCACTGCATTGGCCCAGTGCATGGGTCTACCCATGTCACATGCAACCTGCTGTTGGGTCCAGGAGGTGAAATCTGCCCTCAGGGCCCATGATAACTGGGTGAAAGAAAGTCAAGATCTTCTTGGGGAGGAGCCTTTGGGAAGAAGTTAGCCACACCCCTTCCTGTCCCAGGATGCTCGTGTTGCTGTTGCTGTTGCTGTTTGCTGCAAGAATGGTCTCAGGAGCTTCTGGGGAGAAGATGGCCAAGCTCTTTCCTGCCTCTGGCTACTACTAGCTGCTGGCTTGGGCTCAGAGCTTTTGACACTAATTTGGCCGAACCTTATTCTGCTTTGGGCTGCTGCCGCTGGTGTGGTGGAGGGGCCCACTGCACTGCACCGCACCCCAGCTTCTGCACCCCTGTTCTGACCTGCTGCCTAACCTACCACCAACCCATGGATAGGAGACAGCCTTGGGGAGGAGGCTGATCTGCCTGTGGACCTCGCCTCCACCATCACTGCCAGAGCCTAAAGGTGCCTTGCTTGCCCCAGCTGCTTTGGCAGGCTACCCCCTTCTTTCACCTCCACTTTCACCTGAAACGCACACCCTGAGTGGTTGAACTGGATGGCTACTACCACCACTGCTTCTGTTGCTGTTGTTCCTGATGCTGCCTTTGTTCTGATGCTGCCTCCTCTCAGAAAAGAGGGAGATTCCCTGCTGCACCACCTTGCACCACCTAACACCACACTTGTACTGGATTACGCCCTAATTGACTGATTGTTCCTGCCCTCCCCCACAGCTGCCTCATTGCATCTGATCCTGCTTCATTTTCCTGCCTACTGCTTTCCTGCTGAACACCTGGCTGGAGGCCTGAGGGGCTCCTGGCCAGATCTGCAACAAACAAAGCCCCTCCACCACTCCAGCCATCTTTTACATCTGCCTCAGCAGCCTTCCCTGTGTGTTCTTGCCCTTGTGTGGTAAGTCCTCTGGTCCACTCCCCCTGCCCTGATGTTTGTTGTGTGGCTGACTAGCCAGCTTGAGTTTCCCCAGCCTGTGTGTGTGTGTGTGTATGTGTGTGTTCGTGTTCCTTCTCCCCCACATTATCAAAGCATAGCCCTCCCATTTTTTTCATGTAGGGCTGCAATTCAGTGAACTCCAGCCCCTCTGGATATCTTGTTTTTTGTCTTCCCTGCCCTCATATTAAACAATGACAGGTCAGGAACCTTTTGGGGGGGCATATGCCCCCACTATGGGTCAGATCCCAATGAAACCCCCAAGGGGATGCGTGCCCTTGTAGCCTCCACCCAGGAGGCAGAGTCTGACCAATCTCCTGTGGGAGTAGAGAAACCTGCAACCTCCATTGCAGAGGCAGGCAGGACTGTGGCAGGGAGCCAACGGGGCCAGAGCATCCGCCTTGGCCAGGCCCTGCCCAGAGGGATTCCCAAGCCCCTTCTCCTGTCATCAGAGACCAAGGGAAAGGGCAGTAAGGACTCCTCTTCATCCTCCTCCAGAGCTGAGGGTGGCAAGGGCAAGGGCCCCCCATGCCTAGACCACCATCCCCTGAGGGGACCAGGTGTGCTACACGAGCCAGCACTCCCACTCAGCCTGTCTCTGGCCCTAGTCCTGGCCCCACCAATGCAGCCCCCCAGCAGGGAAACCACAGCTATGCACAAGCAGCTGTGGGGAGACCTAAAGCTGAGGGGGCTGTACCCTTCACCGGCTTCCCTTCCAGCTTGGGCAGCAGGACTCTCTTTCCAGCACTCACCCGCAGGCAGTGGGTGAAGTGCCAACTGCCCAGGTTGGAGAACCTGCACTTTGAGACCTGCATGCAGACCCTGACTCTGGTACTGGGGGCCCCCAAAATCATGCAAGCTTCCTGCTTTCATGGCAAGGGAGTCTTTTTCCTTGTCTTGGAGGCCAATGCACAAAAGGTGGTGGAGAGGTGGTGGTGGTGGAGGGTGAGTACATCCCCCTCAAGCCTCTAGGAGAGCTGGGGACCAGGGCGGTCCTCAGCTCTGTCCCTCCCTATATACCTAACTGGGCCCTGCTCCCCCAGCTCCAAGTGCTGGGGAGAGTTATTTCCCCAGTGGTGGCCCTCTCACTGGGGTGCTGAGACCCCAGCCTCTGCCATATGTGCTCTTTCCATCACAAAGTTATGATCCAGCTGGCAGCGAAAGCATGGCTGGGGGCTGAGGGGTGCCTGGCAATTCCTTTTCAGGGAACCCCGGTGACAATTTTCTATACACTGGGGGACCTGCAGTGCTTTCATGGCCATGCCCCAGGGCACTTGCGTCATGAGTGCCCCATGGACCAGGAGGAGAGGGCATCCACAAGTCCCACTGGTGAGAGGGATGCCCCTGTCACTGATACCCCTCCCACCTCAGGCTCCTCTGGCACCCCAGCCACATCACCTTGCCCCCCTGTAAGCTCAGGGGACCCTGCCCCCAAACCAAGTTTAGCAGAGTCCCGGGGAGGGCAGCAGCAGCCAGAAGGAGAGAGGCAGCATGTCCCCCATGCCCCTAGTCATGCCCCCACTGTAGCTACCCACCTCCACAAGCCTCACCTCCTCCCACTGGAGCCTGTCTACCTGAGGACCACCCCATAGCTGAGTGGGTTCAGGTCCCCTCTGGGCGCAAAGCCAAAAGGAAGGCCTGGGTGCAGCTTGAGCCTTCTTATGTGGAGAACTCCTGCCCCACCCCCAAGACCACTCCACAGGGGGAAGGAGTGGCCCAGCTTCCAGGGGCCTCCCTGGCTTGACACCCCTCCCCCCCCCGGAAAGATCAAATGAGTGATCCCCATGGAGGAGGTTTCAGAGCTGCTGGACAACCCCAAGCAGGAACCCATGGAGGAGGCCCCTCAATCCACTGGTCAGAGTCTATCCCTTGAGACCATGGGTCCTGAGGCTGAGGCTGACCCAGTGGAAGGTCAGTTAGTGGAGTCCTCTCCCTCCAATGATCTAGGAGAGACAGGGGTCCAGGGGCTCACCCCAGTGAGTTCTGAGGGGGAAGTAACTTCTCCCAGGACCCCAAGGCAGGCACTAATACCACCCTGGTGCCTGATGGGTCTCCTCCTCCCCACACTCAGTCAAACCCTACTAGTAGCTCACCCAGTTCCCACATGAGAGAAGGTTGGGGTGGGGTCCCCAGACCAACAGTCCGATCTTGTTGAGGACCCCATGCAGACCCACCAGGGTTCCAGATCTGCCCTTCCATCTTGTGAGGGAGCCCAGCCCCCACCCTTACCCCCATCCCCATCCCCATCCCAAGGGCTGCAGAACTCTCCCAATCCCAGCCAGAGTCCTGGGTCTTAGCAGACTAGGGGGCTCAGATGGTACCTAAGGAGCTCACTGAAACCCAGAAGCAGGAGAAGGATGGCTGAGAACTGGCAGGCTCCATACAGCCTGCAGACCCCTTGGTCCTGGCAGTCCCCAGAGGTGAGCTACTTGTATTTCTTTGCTGCTACTACATCCACCAGTCCACCAGCAAGGTACAGCTTGCCTTGGACTGCTGGGGAGCTTTTGACAGAATCTTTGCCACTGTGAGAATGCTTGCAGGGAAGGCAAGGGGCCCCAAAACTACAATGCCTGGATCTATAGGTGGGCCCACAGTTTTGTAGACTTCCTCTATATTTATGGGAGGGTGCTGGGTGACCCAGTGGGCCCCACACCAAGCGTTGAGATGCATGAGGCCCCTGTTGAACCATCTACCCCACACCCCCAGCCATGAAGTCATTTAAGATTGTAACCATCAACATCCATGACTGCAGGAAAGGTCTGTGGAGATGCCGGGTGCTCTTCTTCCTTCAAACGGTGGTGTATCCTATAATATTCTTGCAGGAGATGCTGCCAACTCCAGCCAATGAGCCTAATTGGTGGCTGGAGTGGACAGGCACGCTCTTTCAGTCACCTCTCAGCCACCTCTTGTGGGCTGGCCACAGTGTTCTCCCCAGACCTGCAGCTGGAGGTTCTCCAGGATGTTGAGGTGGTGCTGGGCTGCCTGCTGCACCTCCAGATCCAAGTGCAGGGGCTGGTCCTGAACCTTCTGAGCGTGTACACCCCTCCAAGGGACCTAGAGTTGGTGGATCTTTTTCTGCCAGGTGGCCACTTACATTGGCACCCTAAACCCTGGCGAGTGGCTGGTCCTTGGCGGGGACTCGAACATCACCCTGGATGCGTGAGACTGGTTGGGCAGGGAGTGGAACCAGGCCGCTGTGGGCATCCTTAGGGAGATCCTGAGAGTCTACTTCCAGGTGGACGTCTGGCATGCCTGTCATCTTACCGACCCCCCCTGCCTCCACCTATGTGAGAGTGGGGAAGGAGCAGGCATGCCACTCCCGGTTGGACCAAGTTTATATCTCTTTGCTGCACTTTGCCAGGACCTACTCCTCTGGTATCCAGCCAAGTCCTTTCAGTGATCACCACCTTGTCTGGGCCCAGGCCACACTAGAGCCTGGGAATCCAGGGTCAGCCTATTGGCATTTCAGTGCCAATCTGTTGGAGGATGTGGGCTTCATGGAGGCCTTCTGGGAGCTCTGGCTGGCCTGGTGGGAGCAACAGGCAGCTTTCCCCTCGACTCAGAGTGGTGGGACATGGGGAAGGTATGCATCTGGCTTTTTTGCCGCAGCTACACTCAGGGGCACACCTGGCAGAGAGAGGTGGTCCGGGGGCAGCTGAAGCAGGAAGTGGTGAGGTGACTGGCCACCAACCCAACCAACCCGTCCCTCTGTGAAGAGTGTTGGGAGAGGTGGGAAGAGCTTCATGCTCTGGACAACCACCACATCCATGGTGTGTTTGTCTGCTCATGCTTCCAGCTCCTTCAGGAGATGAACCACAGCTCTCACTTCTATGCCCTGGAGAGGAGACAGGGGGCCAAGAAGTATGACACCTGCCTTCTGGCAGGTGACAGCACCCCCCTCACAGATCCAGGTGAGATGTGCTAGCATGCGGTCCTTCTAAGAAGAACTCTTCTCCCTGGATGCAACTGATGCCGAAGTCTGTCAGGCCCTGGGACTGGCTGGAGGCTCCTCTTACTTTGGCTTAGTTTTTGGCCTGAAGCCTGGCAATAAGGCACTGGGCATCGACAGGTTGCCCGTGGAGTTCTACCAGGCCTTCTGGGATGTCCTGAGCCCAGACTTTGCTGCGGTCTGGGCCAAATCTGAGGGAGGTGGGGATTTCCCCCTGTCATGCCAGAGGGCCATGCTGACCCTCCTGCCGAAGAAGGGGGATCAGCATGACCTAAAGAGCTGGTGTCCCACGTCCCTACTCTGCATGGACTACAAGGTGGCAGTGAAGGCCATTGCACTGCACCTGTGATCGGTGCTGATGGATGTGATCACATGGTGCCCGGATGTTCCATCTTTGATAACCTGTACCCAGTTCAGGACCTCCTGGAGCTAGCATGCTGGGAGGGCCTGTCTTTTGCCCTCCTATCCCTGGACAAGGAGAAGGCATTTGAAAGAGTGGATCACGGGTATCTCACAGGCACACTGCAGGCCTTTGGCTTCTGGCCCTGTTTCATGTGGGCTCACCAGGTACTGTACATTTCTGCAGATTGTTTGGTCAAGCTCAACTGGACCCTGATGGAGCCCATCCCATTCAGGAGAGGGGTGCATCAAGGCTGCCTGCTGTCAGGCCAGCTGTACACCTTGGCCCTCGAGCCCTTCCTTGTTCTCCTGCAGAAGCGGGTGGTGGGGTTAATGCTCCGGGAGCTGGCAGTGCAACTGGTCCTGTTGGCATATGCTGACAGTGTACTCCTCACAGTCCAGGACTCAGGAGACCTGCCATGCACTGTACTTGGCAGCCTTCTCTGCCCAGGTCAACTGGGACAAGAACTTTGGCCTGGCGGTGGGTGATGGGTGGCAGGTGGGGTCACTCCCACCTGCACTTTGGGATCCACTGGAGTGTGGGTTTGCTCTTCTACTTTGGGTCTACCTGTCCACCACAGACCCTTCCCCTGCCAGAGAACTGGCATCAGCTGGAGGCAAGGGTGATGGAGCAGACCTGGGCATGGGCAGGGCTTCTGAGATATCTCACTCTGTGTGGGAGAATGCTGGTGCTGAATGAGTTGATCCTGTCCATGCTCTGGCACTGCTTACACACCCTGCCTGAGTCCCCTGAGGTCCTGGTGGGACTGCAGAGACAGGCACCAGAGTTTTTCTTGCCAGGAAAACTCCAGTGCAGAGGACTTTCTCTGCAGAGGTCCCGAGCCTCCCTTTACAGGATGGCACCAGGGCCTGGTTTGCCTGTGCAGCCAGGTCCTGGCATTCTTCCTTCAGGCCCTTTAGCAACTGATATACAGTGTCGGTAACCACGCAGCATGGGGTCATCTGGGGCTTGCTTTCCTCTTCCACTTACGGGGGCTCAATATGACTGGCAGCTCCGTGGCCTGCAGGGCTGCCAGATTTCTACCAGGACCTCCTCCAGGCCTGGAGGCTGGTCCCTACCTCCAGGTCCCCCACAACAGTCACCCTGGGCACCAAGCTGCTCATCAAACCCCTCCTCTGGAACCCCCAGCTGGAGGTGCCAACAGCAGAGGCGTCCCGGTTGTGACAGAGGTTAATCCTGGCTCATGTCACCCATATAGGAGACCTCCTGGACTACGATAGGTAGAAGTGAGTGGACCCCACTGCTCTGGCCCAGTGCATGCATCTACCCACAACATGTACAACCTGCCGTCTGTCCCAGGAGGTGAAATCTGCCCTACCTCCCAATGCCCTTGCCTTTGACTAGTTCCTGCATGATGGTCCCCGCCCCCCCACAAGTCCTCCAGCCCACTGGAGTTTGTCATGGGGCCGGTGCCTCACCTGGCCTCACAGCACTTCCCACTCCACCACCTGAGCTGGCTGGAGGACACCAGACCAATCTGCTTTTCCACCATCCATTGCTGCCACCTCTACACACTTGTGCACTGCACTGTCCGTCATGCCTTCCTTGCATCCTACCCAGACACCAAGTGGGAGGAACTGCTCAGCAAGGACATGGCTGGGGCACCCCAGTGGCTGAGTCTGTACTCCACCGTCATCTAATGGGCCACTGGGGACCTCAGCTGTTGGCTCCTTCATGGAGCAATCACGATGGGCATGTATGTGGTGAACTTCATGGACACCCCGGTCTCCTGCCCCTTCTTCAGGCAGAAGGAGACCCTGGTGCACATGACCCTTGAGTGTGCCAGGCTGCAGCCCCTCCACCTGGTTAAATTTCACCGCCACTTTTTTGTTTTTGGTCCCCCCATCCATGGCCCCACCAAGTCCCAGGACCTCCTGGTCAACCTCCTCCTGCCCTTAGCTAAATGGGCCCTGTTCTTGACCAGGAAGGAGGCTCTGGCCGGGAAGGCTCCCGGAGGCTGCAGGGTCACTTTTCTCTCACTTGTCCATACACTTTTCTGCACAGAGCACCAGTGTGCAGTATCCACCAGCTCCTTGGATGCCTTGAGGGTACAGCCCAGGGGGCTCTGCTCGGTGTCCCTCTCAGGCGCACTTATTTTCATGTTTTGACCCTTTGACTTTCATGACACTCCTATCCTGTTTTTTTTTATTAGTTGTCCCAACTTTTTTGTTGTAGCATTCACCCATTAGCCCCCATACAATAGGGACTAGTAGTTAGTTGCATGGGCCTTAGGGTGCTCAGTATTTCAATGTTACAAATAGACAGGAACTTTTGAGACCCAGCCACTTGGTATCAGGGGACACTAGCCCCTTGTGTCAGCTAGACTGCTGAAGCAGCATACCAAATTCACTTTTTAAAATACCCCCAAATCCACATTCTTCCACAATTAGAAGAGAGAGAGAGAAAGAGAGAGGGATTGATCAGATGGGCAATGTTTTATTGCTATATTTACAATGTTAAAGAAATTTGGAAGCCTACCAGTGTCTCTAGCATCATAAGAAAATAAATCCTAAATATCTATATGTTTTAATGTTTGCTTTTGGTTTCCTTATCACATGGTGGGTGTGTGATGGGGGGATGTGGGGTTTGCAGGCGGGGGTGGGAAGGGAGGTGGGGGGATTTGGGTTGGTGTGGAGGGATGCGGGGGACGTGAGTCAGTGTGTGGGTAGGTGTGTGGGAACTGTGGGTGTGGAGGCTGCTTAGGAGGGATGGGTCCCTACATGAATGGTGTGTGCCCCTGGTAGCTGGTGGGGCACAGAGATGCTGGTGGTGGCAATAAGCGGGGAGCTTCTGCAGACACCACTGGTGCTGTTGGTGGTGACAGCGGGGTGAGCACCTACTGGTGATTGGCAACCACCCACAGACGCTGCCGGCAGTGTTGGCAGCAGCCAGCAGTGATCGCTGACTGCCCTCAGACACTGCTGCCAGTGGGGGGGGGGAAGGGTGGCAAGCAGCAACCACCCAAGGGCACTGCTGATAATGTTGGCAAAACCTTTTCTGAGGCCTGGAGATGAGCAGGGGAACAAGCAGGAGGCTGGAGAATGAGCAGGGGGCTGACATCGGGGAACATCTCCAGGACATCTCCAGGGGCTCATCTGCAGCCTTCTACTCATTCTCCTGCTTGTCTCCAGCCTCCTGCTTGTTGTTCTGCTTGTCCAAGGCTGGAGATGAGCAGGAGAATGAGGAGGGGGCTGGAGATGCTCAAGAGGCTGTAGGCAAGCCACTGGAGATAAGCTGGAGACTTCCCCTGTTCTATCCAGCCTCCTGCTCCTTCTCCGTTACTGCTCGTGGGTGTGGGGGGACTGGGGCAGCAAATGGAAGGCTGGAGCAATGAATGGGAGGTACGGGAACAAGCGGGGGAAGGTGGAATGAGCGGGGAGTGGGGGGAACGAAAGGGGGAATCAATGGGACCTGGGGGAATGAAAGGGAGATGGAGGGAATGAACGGGGAGTGGGGAAAGGAATGGGGAGTTCGGGACAGGAACAGGGGCTGGGGCCAGGCAGGGCCTCCCCCAAGGTCCCCTCCCCCCTTCTCCAGCCTCCCAACCCCCTACTTGTCTAACAAGAAGCGCACCAGGTCCCTGGAGCTTGCACCGATGCCTCCCCAGCAAACAGCATGCTTCAGCATGGGGGAATGGGCCAACCACAGAAACACTCTGGCTGGCTACCAGAGTGTCTCTATGGAGGATCAAGCCTCTGGTTGCCTCAAGATATGGTCCAGGACTGTGACTTTTTCCTCCCAGGGTATTGTTTGACCCCTACAAATTTGCAGTGCAGGGAATATTTTTCTGTTTCCACACGTGCCTCTTGCAGCATCTGAAGGGGTTTGAGATGCTTGTCTGGACACGCCCAAAGAGCACATTTTAACGTCTGTGGAAAGCAGCAGACTACTCCCAAGGTCAGGGATGTGCAAAGACTCTCTGGGGAGAATGGAGAAGTAGACACTGGCTGCTTTTCCTGCATAGACTTCTGCCCACCTTGCTTCAGAACTTACCTGGTACCTACTCCTCACTGTGCTGTTCAAAAGCAAATGGTAGTGGCTGCAGATTGGGGAAGCACCTATGTACCTCAGGGATAATTCCCGGGGTTGTCATATGATAATACTGAATCACATCCCTACACTTACATGGCGTCAGAGTGATGTGGAGTCTGGATTATTGAGTGAGGTGCTTATCTAAGTGGGTACTAGTGCAGGGGCTTACCACTCTGTACTTGGATGACAAATTTTAGGCACTTGAAATATTAGTCTGAGTGACTTCCCCAAAGCTACCAGAGAGGTGGTATTAGATCAGGGCGGGATCCCCTGCTGACTCTCTTTCATAGTCTACAACATGTTGCCTTTCACACTGCTGCACTGCCTCTCCTCATGACCCAAAATCTCACTGGTTGCTCAGCAAAGGGGCTGGCTTTTGTCATTTCCAATAATTCTGCTACCAGCAGTAGCATGGCTGGCAGTGTCCTTCATAGCCATAAACTGATACAGGGTTTCTGGGAAAAAAACAAAACAAAGAACTTGTAACCACATTGTATGCTTAATCCCATAGTCTGCTTCTGAATACCTGTATACAGAGGAGGGGAAAATTGTGACAAGCTTTCATCTTAGTAAGTAAAGTCCTCTTCTCTTTCTTTTTTCCCCTGTCTGTTCCAACCCCTTCCTGTCCTGTCAGGTCTCAGAGACTCTCCTGCTCCCAACTTCTGCATCTTGACGACCGACATGGCACTGACACTACCAGGAACTGTTCCCCTCTGTATTGTCAGCCTTGGAATTCTACTTGTGGCGTGTGTGGTCCCTGCTGAAGCTGGGTAAGATGGCACAAAATCTTTAACAAAGCAGTAGGAGTCCCCTCTCACTTTGCTGGAAATAGTGCAATGTAAGGTTCCCACAGCCTAATCTCACTTCACTTGGAATATTCCAGCACAATCTGGAAGAAAGGCCACTCTGAGCTTTTCTTCGAGTAGTGCAGTATAAACTGAGAATTTGTTCACTTTCTTTCTGACCAAACCTTATGTATTTGTAATAGTCATGTGTCTTTAAGGCATGCTATATATGATAATCTTGAATATCTATCAGAATGATGAGGCAACCATCTTCCATCTTACTTCTCAATAGGTCTGCATACTTTTCTTATTCACATGAAATATTCCAGCAAACCAAAAATGTTCCTTACTTTCCTCACGATGTCTTGCACTGGGATGCCTCACTCCCTTGTAGCCATAGGTGACTGATTATATTAACATTATTTGAGCTGCTAGAGCTAGGGGTAGGTCAGCATTTTTATGACAAAAACCAGTTTTCTAACTTGGTTCATGCACAATCTACTCTTGGCTAAAGTTTTGCTCATATGAGGTCAAAGGGATCATATGAGTGATCCCTTTGCTTCCTTTACAAAATTGAGCAAGTTACATTGACTTAGCTGTGTAGCTGCCAGAAGTTAATAACTGGGAAAAAAAACCACTTTGATTTTTAGATGAAGCTCCCCAGTTTGGCTAATGATTCCTGGTCTTGGCTAGTACTGCTACTCTCTGCCCTTAGCCGGAAATCCACGATCTGGAACAATATTAGTCGTGCTTGCTTTCTTGGATTTGTGCATTGATTCTGAGCAGAGAAAACAAACACCCATTTTTTCACAATTAGCCATCTGTAAAATCACATCACCCTGTAGTCCAGCATCAGCAGGGCCCTAGAAACATCTCCCAGGTAACTCTCTGTGGCTGCCATTCAGCATGTCAGGATGGATCCCTTTCCAGAAAAAGGGAGACCTGGCTTAGTCCATGTTGGAAAATGAGGTGAGTAAAATTCCCTGTGGTGATGTATCTACAAAATGTACTGTTACAATGTTGGATAGAGGCTTCCAAGAAGCATCTAGTACAGGCTTGTTCAACATATGGCCTGCGGGCCACCATGCGGCCCGCCAAGCCATTTTCTGAGGTCTGCGGTGCTGCGACAGGAAACGAAAGTAAACACTGTTTACTTTCGTTCCCACCCGTTGTCCCTCCTCCAGCCCCTCAGCAGATTCCTAATGGCTGCTGAAGGGCTGGGGATGGGACAAGGTTCCCACACGCACCGCGTCAGCTTCATGTTGCCGATACGGTGTGACTCCTCCCCTCCCCCTTCATTTCACGGTGTCCCTTCCTCACCCCACCCCTCCCTTCCTCATTTGCATGCCAGCTCCTCCCCTCTCCCACACTGCAGGGTTTCCATTCCTAGCCCCGCTCCTCCCTTCCTCATTTGCATGCCGGCCCCGCCCTGCGCCCGTCCCCGCTGGCCACGTGGGCTGGAGCAGGTCGCAGCGCAGCGGGGGGGCGGGCACAGGGGGCATGGATGCTGGCTCGGAGGGATGCTGCGGCTGGGCCTGTGGAAGATCCTGCTGCTGCTGTGGCTGTCAGGGCCGGAAGCCAGTGCTGCTCCCACCTCCCTGCATCCCCCCACGCCTGCAGACATCATGCTGGGGATGGTGAGTTAGGGGCCCAGGGAAGACAGGGACCCCTGCCGCTTGGGCTCGGGCTCGGGCTGCCCTGGGGGAGAAGGAGGAAGGGGGTGTGCCTGCATATCCTGCACCCCCCTGTAGAGTTCTCATCTGTCCCCCTGGCTGCTGAGCCCAGGCATGCAGGTGTGGGAGCATCCTTGAGGCCGCCCAGGTGGCAGGGATGACATGGCGGGGTCAGGGGGCACCCCTTGACCCCTGTGCCCCCAGGCCACGGCCAGACTGGACAGGCCACATGAGTGCCCGCTTCTGCCAGCCCACTGGGTTATAAAAAGTTCATGATCTGGCTCCACATTCAAAAAGGTTGGACACCCCATATCTAGTACATACGTCTAGCAGAAGTATTCAGTTTCATGAATTTCTGTGTGGCCATCATATGTTCATTGACACTTAATCCATGTATATGCATGCCATATGCCTTCATTATCACAAAAATGTGCTCTCCACACATTTACATGTGTATGTGTGTGCTGGTATACTTGCTTGCATTTATTTTTACATCTACAAGTTCATAGCCACATATAAATCTTAAAGAGTTCTTTCCAGAACCACCCATCCTATACTTTAAACAATCACTGAACCTCACCAGCCAAATGGATCCAGACCATGCCAGGACAAGAAATGTAAAACCTCCCAACACATCTCAAATACTCTCACAATAACTACACCCCACAACAGAACCATCACCATTCCTGGATTACAGAAATATAATATAGCTCATCCAGTGCACTAAATGCTGTGATGAGAAATATGTAGGTGAAACCAAACAAAAACTGCATATCAGAATGAACACACACCAAAAATCCATCAGATACAAAAATACCTAATTACCTGTGAGTGCACATTTCTCACAAGACTAATACTCTCTCTCCAGTCTCTCAGTTCTAATCCTCAAAGGGAATTTACAAAATACCTTTTGTAGGTGAGCCAACAAACTTCATTTTATAAATGTACTGGATACAAAAATTCATGGACTAAATATAGACATTGGATTTATAATGCATTATAACTTACCTGCCATCCAGTAACCCCAGGTAACATCTCTACATTTTACCAGCTACATTTTATCACCAGGGCAACGTTTCCCACTTTCTCTCTGCATCTATCTGTCTCACACCTATTGTCTCCTACTGCTTCTGATCCTCACTACCATGCATTTTGCATTTTCACAGACCTGAATTTTGTATATTAGCTTCTATTCCACCATGGGAAACACAAAACACCAGCAGACTCTCCCTATGCCTAAAAAAGGGCGTTTGTACCCAAAAGCTTGCAAAGAACAATTTTTCCAACTGTTTAGTTAGTCTACTAAAAGATATCACATTTACTAGGGCTGTGCGAAGCTTCAGTCCCTCATTCAATTCAGTGGAGATTTGACCCAATCTGGTGGCTGAATCTCCAAATCTGAATCAAATCAGAGTACCCTTTAATCTCTCTGAATCGAATTGGAACTCTCCAATTCAATTTGGAAAGATTCAGAGATTCGGACATAGACACAGCTTTAAATGTTTTTTCTATATACCTCTAGGTAGCAGGGGCTCATGAGTGCTGAGATGCTGGGGAGCATGAAGTGTCCCACAGAAGGACAGGGTGGTCCCCAGCGCACTCAGCAGCAGACTCAGAAGTGGACCAGAAGCACTTCTGGTCCACTTCTGGGTCTGCCGGGGAGTGCTTGGGGGCGCTCCCCAGCACTCCCCTCCCACTTGGCGACTGGTGTCTCCTGGGTCTGGGGGGGCACTCAGGGTCCTCCTGTGGCTGATCATTGAGTCAGGGGGGTCCTGGGAGGCCTACCATTGCATTCCCCGGCAGACCCGGAAGTGGATCAGAAGTACTTCTGGTCCACTTCTGGGTTTGCCACCAAGCATGTGGAGGCCCCCCTCCCACACACACACTCCTGCAGGATGCTCCATGTGCCCCAGCATCTCAGCATTCACAAGCCACACTGGTACCTTGAGGTATATAAAAACAACTTTTAAAGCTGTGTCTATTTTCAAATCACTGATTCTCCGAATTACCATCAAAACTTCAGATCTGGATTCAGCCAAATTGAATCAGAGACAGTGATCCGTATCAACGAACCAAATCACTGTCCCCAGTTTGGGTCAAATCTGAATCAAATAGGGCCCACTTTGTACACCCCTAACAGTTTTCCAAAGAAACTTGTTACCCACATATACAATTGTATACCTGTATACAAGCCTACATGTATGTGTGCACTTTTCATGCCCACATGCAAGTATGTATGTACATAAGGTATAAGAAAATACCAGAGTGCACACACAAATAAAAGTGTGCACCTGTGTGCAAGCTGGCTATTTTCCTCAACACAGTTAAACCAACAAGCTGACAGGCTCCTTCTCAATGGCGTCATACAAAATTCTCCTCCTCAAGCTGCCTGACTGTAATCATACCCCTTTTCTCTAAGCTGTGGTGAAAGGCTTGTGCTTTGTTCTTTGACATTGTAAATAGGGTTCTGAGGAATAGCCAGAATACTTGCTGAATAGCTACTTCTCAAACAGCAATATCTTGGCACTTTCATCACAATGATTACTGGTCCTTACGAGGTACAGTAAACTGCTTGTGTGAACTTTCATTTCATTTCCATTTTTTTTCTTATGATAAAACCATCCATTTGTTTGTGCTGGGATATCATTGTAATAGAAAAGCTGACAGACTCGTGGTGATAAGGGCTGCAGCAAGGACTGCTATAATTTAAAGTGAGTCTGTGGGTGTGAACTCCATGTTCTCCTGTTTTCTCTGTTCTGGGTATCTGGATGTTCATTTGTCATGAAGTCCTCCTGCATTTTGCTGAAAAGAGTTGCTTAAGTGTGGGTGTGGAGCTATGTTCTAGGAGCCCTGCTGCACTGTGCTTGTTATCTAGGCAGTCTGTGGCTGGCATTTCTTCATGCTAATCCTCCCAGGAACTACACTAACCTTTGTTTTACCTGTGCTCATTACAGATACCAGTTCCCTCCTGGTGCACACAGAGGAAGTATTATCTTGTGGCCTTTGTTCTTCATCATAGGTCCAAATCTGACCCTATCTCATTCTGATCTTGTGCTACCCTGCAGAGCACTTCCACTTGTTACATGCACAGATCCTCCTCTCCCTGTACAGACTTGCCCTCACCTAACATTGTCATACTTTCTCCCTTGTCTCCATTTCAGAACCTGTTCCTTTCCAATCCAAGAAGGCAAGTTCCGAGAAATCTATGGTGCCCTCTTCCCCACCTTGTGCTCTGGCTGCAAAGTCAAAAGTTTGGCATGTAGACCTCATTTTCACTTCTCTCCTCCCTGAACCCCTCCTCTCGGTATGCTGCTTTCTTCACAGAATCTCTTAAGGAAGATGTAAATTTCACAGTATTCACGTCTGAACCAAAATTTTGATCAAATAAAGCAAACCAAGTGCAAAATTAATCAAAGAGTTTTTTAGCAGTTCCTAATGGAGTACAGCCAGGAATCTCTTAAAAGTCTATCCTATCTCACCGAATAATAAATTTTAAACAGCTTCTTTTAAAAAACCATACATGATTGCTAGCTCTTATTAGCATGTTATATATCCATAAGTTATAGGAAGACTGAGCACACCAGCAGACATTGATATATATGGTTAGGAGACATGGTTATGTACACATTATTGAATGCTGGTGTAATTGATTATCCACTTATTAATGCAGCCATTTACTATAGATGATAAAAATCAGAACTTTTGTCCTACAGACAATTCAGAAATTTTTGAATTTGTTTTTCCCCCCAAATCCAGACAAAAAAACCTAAATAAAATCTCTTTGTGGAATGGAAGCCTCCACAAGCTTCATTTTGACCTTTCTGATAAAACCAAACTGTGTTGACAATTCTGAATTATATGTTTAATCCCTTTTGGTTGGAATTTGCTCGGCTGATACCTTTAGAGCTGCTGTGGTGGTTATAGAAACTGTAGGTTAAGTGCCTGACTCTCACTCTCCTCTTTGGGCTGGGCATCCTGGCTGGATACTATTTCCCCTTATGGTTCAGGTTGGTCCAAGGACAGTGAAAACAGTGAGGAACTATGGGAGATGCAGTCCAATTAGGGATTTCAGCTGTTAGAAGGGAACAGGAGCAAAATATACCTCAACGATACATTCCCAGGATGACTGCAATAGATCAAAGAGATATGGATTAATAGCACACTGATTTCAATTAAAATGCTCCAGGTAGGGTCAACAAATGCAAGTGCTTTATTTGAGTTAACCTGAACATTTTTGGTTTTGATTTTCCAATACAAACCCCCCACCCCTGAAAAAATATGCAGTAAAAAAATACTGGCTTTTGCAGAAGCTGAATTTTCTATTGAAAAAGCCAGTATCATTTTGTCACCACTGAGTAACTGTAAAAATACCTGTAACATGGGCCATGGACAGACAAACCAATTTATAAAGTTATAAGGGGAGTGACTTCTCACCTCAGCTGCTCCATGGTAATTGTTCCATTTGTTTATTCCTGTTGCATGCTAACTGGAAGTTAAACCACGGCAGCTTACTTCTGCATGGACCACCACACTGAATAATGGGTCTCAGATATGTTCAGTGCTTCTTTCTTCACTCATTATTTTCTATTTTTTTACCTGAAATCTTTATTTCCCAGCTCAGGCTTGGAACATCAAAATACGACAATTCTGTTTCTGGCAGAACTGTGGCAAGAAAAACTGTTTTTATGAGATTTTAGAGCCCACCAAAACCAACAGATCTGCCTAGTCTGACTGAGAATTACTAAGCCTAAAGATGGCTGAGAGGATCCTCTCAACCTTGTCTGTCCTGTCACTATCCAGTTTACCAGTGGTATTATCTGAGCTGGTAATAGTGTGAACTAAATTAGCCTATTTTAATGCTCATTAAAGGGTCTCTGAAAAAAACATACTATTTCATTAATGCACATTAAAATAGGCTAATGCTCATTAAGCATCACTTAAAAACCATGCTCTATAGTTAATGTGTATTAAGACCGGCTAATGCGCATTTTCCCACTACCTCACAATGGAATTAACATGCATTAATGTGCCTTTTCTAATGTGCATTCAGTACCTCTGGGCAGTTTTACACATGCTCTGGGGTGGCTCCAAGAGCCACACCAATTCTAATTAAAGCACTGCTGCATCTCAAGTTCATTCAAAGAGCTTTAGTTCAAGTGCCCCTACCACCATTTTTAAGTGCGGGGACACTGATACATGAGACACAGGAGGCTGCTGGAGTGCAGTAATTGCCATGCTCCAGCAGACTTGGTTAATAATGTCTGCTCTGACAGGTTGAAATTACAGTGCATTGGAGCAACCTCTGCACTCATGTACAGGCGCCCTCCAAAGTGAGGTCCTAAATTAATGCACATTAGGCTCCACTAATGCACAGTGCCATATTTGCATGCTTTTTTAGTGATGCTTAATGCACAGTAGACTATTTTACTGTGCATTAGTGTAACGTCATGGTTTCTTATGTGATACTTTAATGCACAGTTAAATAATCTACTGTGCATTAAAGCACATGTGTAGAGGTGCCCCGGGGGCCTTTGTACACGTTTGCACTGGCACATACATTTGTATAAACTGCAAAATACATGTCAGCACTGAGAAAATGCCAGCGTGTCAGCGCTGAGAAAAATCAAAGGTACTTTAGTTCAAAAGCACACTGCCACAATTTTCTCAGTGCTGACGTGCATTTCACCATTTATACAAATGCACGTGATGGCATACCAGGCACGTCAGCTTGCGTGTGGAGAAGACTCAATTAATCAAGTCTGCTCCAATGCACCAGATCTCCAGATCATCAGAGCAGACAAAGGTACATATATAAATGCCCAGAGGTATTAGATTTAATGCACATTAATGAATGCACATTAATGCGTGTGTAGACATGCTCAGTGATACCAAGGTGGTGGACTCAATCAGTATGCTTAGCGAGACTCAGAAAGATAAATGCATGGGGCATGTGACAGGCCAGAATGGAGTCCCACACAAGAATGCTGGGAGCTTCTAAATTCTGCTACTGCTTTATGAAAAGAAGTATAATGAAGGAAGAGGGCATTTAGTAATGCTATTTTCCATCATGGTTTCTGCACCACAAAGGGAAGCTGCACTTCCCACAAATTAACTCTAAGACTAGGGACAGACTATAGACATAAACCAGTTTAAGTGATCAGAAACTGGTTTAAACCTGTAACAGAACAGATGTTCAGTGCACATAAACCAGTTTGAAAATGGCTGAAATTGATTTGAGATAAACCTGGTTGAATGTAGTATCAGACTTAACTGATTTGGCTCAAACCAGTTTATGCAATGTCTGTCCCAGACTCCTTCCTGGTTTAAATTAAATCAGACTCCCCCAGCATCCCAGTATGCTGTCTGTGCTGGGCACGGCTCTCTGCTCCACACCAGGACTGGCCCTCCCCCTGCTCCCTGGCAGCAGCTCCAGTAGTCTCTGCACGCATCTGCCTGGCTTCTGCTCCCCGCCTCCCCTCCCCACTCTCTGCTAGGCAGGCATTCCCCTTCCCTCACAACCCCCTCCCCGTCCCTCACAGACATCTCAGAGAATTAACTAGCAGACCACATGCTGGC
Organism: Crocodylus siamensis; assembly: GCF_052110815.1. Classification (NCBI taxonomy): domain Eukaryota; kingdom Metazoa; phylum Chordata; order Crocodylia; family Crocodylidae; genus Crocodylus; species Crocodylus siamensis. Next base: position 40,531,900 of record NC_143402.1, on the reverse strand, counting down.
TGCCTCTGAGCTGTGTCACATGGGACAAAGGCAAAATCAACAGATATCTGGTAACATCTCTCTGTTTTCTTAATGGGGTGATAAACACTGAGTAGGGGTGATAAACATTCCCTGCTGAGCTATTCAGGCAAGGGGGAACGCCTCCCTAATCAGAGCATCCTGCCTGGGCCAGGCCGCCTCAGCTCAGCAATGTGAAAGAAAAGGAGGGCCGCTCTAGCACCCCCTGGCTTCTAGCCTGAGCTGCTGCAGGCATGTGCCTGCATTTCTGGGATGCCTGCCTGGTTACAAACTGATTTAGCCTAGCCAGGTAAGACTTCAGTACACAATAAAGGACAAACCTTTTCCCCTCCTCCAACAATTAACTGAGGATGGGAATAGAATGCAAGTGATACAGAAAGATGAGGAAAGGTAGACAATAAAAAAAATGTAGCAGCTTTATTGTGTAGCTGCCCTACCCACCCCTTGAAAGGGGAACCCCATTCCAAGGGGTCTGGTTTGCAGATGCACCCATATCACTGACATCCCCTAGCTACCCGCGCTGGCATCTCTCCCATTTGCTTCATTCACTCATCTTAATCAAGCCACTGCTCCCAAGTCATTAATTTTTTTCTGTTTAGCAGTAACACATTGATTTGTCAGTGCTAGAATGCAGCCCATCTGATGAGGCTCCTGCAGCACTTCTAGCAATTCATCCACTAAACCAGCCATTCATCTCTGTGCCTTGTTGTGTTTCTTCATCCATCATGCTGCATGACCATGCTTCTAAATCTTCCCTCCATACCTTCCCTCCCCTCCACCCCCCCATTTCCTTGTTGCTTCTTGCAGTGTGGTTTCACTAGTGTCTTTTTCTGCCACCATCCTCCATGCATCTCTGCATCTTTCCAGTTTTTTTCTATCTGCTTTCTCTTTTATTTAATTTGCTCTCTATCCAAGTATTGGTCCTACTGATGATTCCTGCTGGGAAAAGCTATGATTATAATTATTGAGAATACGTTCCTGGGTGACATTATTAGTCTGTCTTTTCCACTGATGAGTGTCTAAGGGCTCAATGGCCTGGTTTTCCAAGTTGATGTCATGAAGAGTTCTAGGATCTCAGCACCACTGAAAATGATGCCCTTGGTTGGCATTAAAATGCACAATTTGAAGGTTTATCTATTTCAGGATTGCAGTTTTGCATTGAAAATCTTTTGAGATGAAGCTTGTTCATGAGATTCAGTATTTTCTTTGATCCAGCTGATCAGAAAATACCATAAAAAGACTTCCTGAGGTATTTCAGCATTACTGCTTTGAATTGAAACAGGAAATCCAGAAGCAAGTGCAAATGAAATTTGATTTAAAAAAGGAAAATGCTCAACAACAAAAAAAATCACTTTCACATTTTAAATGAAAACTCAGTGACTCTTATAGCCAAAGCACTTTGCTTATTTCCAGTTCTCAGCAGTCCACCTTCTTGGAGTTGATTGCCTCTATAGAAAAGTTCTTCTGCAGTATGCATTATTCATGTCATACTGGGAGAAACCAGAAATGGAGTTACCATGTGGTCCCCAAAACCACTGCTCCTAAAACATCCTCCATTAGGGGTGCTAGGAGATTCAAGGACGAGGGAAGATGATCCTAACTGTTAGACCTCGACTCCATGCAATGCCCAATGACTAGGGAGACAATAGACCAATGCCATCACACATCACCTGCACACATTGCTCATCAACAGCTTTATTCAAAATGGGAACAGCTTTGGACTAGCTCCAACAAACCGGGGAGCCGCAGTGAACATTATTTTTTTTTCCATATTTATACACCTTGGTTTATGCTTATTAACGTTTATCCCACCTTTGTCTCTCCTTTGTTCCACCCTTAGTCATTCCCATTTTAAGCTCTGCCTCTGTTTACTGTTTACTTCATTAGCATGGAATTACCTATGCATTTCACTTATTTACATATCTTTTTGCTATGAGCACATGCTTAAGACCCTGGCGCCTCTTTTTCAGTCATTTGGGTGGACTTCAAACAAAGCCTGGAAGCTTCTGGAGGCTTCTTTATCAATCACCATTCACATTTTCATATATGTTTATCTTGGATTCTGTTACCAGTTACATATTGTCTTTTACATTCCAGTCTGTTTTTCAGTACCATGTTGTACCATCTCCACATTCCTAAGACTTCACCTCATTTACAGCATGCAGATTTACACAGACTCACTTGCTGCTTTTTTCAGAAAATGGTTGACACAGTTACGATGGCTACTTAGCATAAGCATTCATAAGCAAAATCGGCTTTATCTCCTAATGATCTATATATCTTACAACACTACTATATTGTTAAGAAAATGCTTGCCTAAGTGTCTTGCAATGTTACTTTTAACACACCATCCTGCCTTGTGGTTAGCAGCTCTGCTAGGCCACAGGTTATAGCCTTTTTATTCAGCTACAAATCCAATGCTTCCCAAGATCCAAATACTGTCACCCTAACAACTAACTAGTGGTCCTAAACTATTCCCTATACTGACTGCTGTTTTATAGAATCATAGAATCAATGAGTCGGAAGGGACCTAGACGGATCATCTAGTCCGACCCCCTGCCATGGGCAGGAAGGAGCACTGGGGGTGGCAGGGGTTGTAAGACTCCAGCCAGGTGCCTATCCAGTCTCCTTTTGAAGATTTCCAGGGAAGGTGAGAGCACCACCTCTCTGGGAAGCCTATTCCAGGCTCTGGCCACCCTCACAGTGAAGTAGTTCTTCCTAATATCTAACCTAAACCTATCCTCCCTCAGCTTGTGGCCATTGTTCCTGGTGACCCCAAGGGGGGCCCTGGTGAACAGACTTTCCCCGAGTCCCTGCTGGTGGCCCCTGATAAAGTTGTAGGCAGCCACAAGATCCCCCCTCAGTCTCCTCTTGTGGAGACAGAAGAGATTCAGGTCCCTCAGGCTCTCTTCATAGGGCTGGCCACGGAGGCCCTCAACCATACGAGTGGCCTCCTCTGGACCCTCTCCAGGTTCTCCACGTCCCTCTTGAAGTGCAGCGCCCAGAACTGGACACAGTACTCCAGCTGCGGCCTGACCAGCACCGCATAGAGGGGGAGCAAGACCTCTCTGGACCTGTTAGTGATGCCCCTGTTGATGTATGACAGGGTGCGGTTGGCTCTGCCTATTGCTTCGTTGCACTGGCGACTCATATTCATCCTGGAGTCAATCCTGACTCCAAGATCCCTCTCTGCCTCTGTGCTGCATTTTAGTTTTAGTTCATTGCTAGCACTCCATACAGCAATTTCAAATGGAATGAGCTGGAGTAGAACGGCAATGAACATTATGTAGTCAACCCTCCCTGCATTGGCTGAAGGTGGAAAGGCTGGAACTGATGTATGTGTGAGATCTCCTGCAATCATCCTCCCACATGTTATCCAATTGACAAACATATGGCATGCTTTTGTTCAAGGTCACAGAGGCAGACCACAGTATGAACAAACATCACTTTCTAAAATAAGTGCACTGAGTATTTGAAGAATAAGTTACTAGTCTAATTATTTTTCATCCCTTTTCCTTCTCTCAACATGGCAGGCTGTCTCAGAAACATGGTCCAGATATTGCTGATGACAGCAATGACAACATCACCATCTTCACGCGCATTCTGGACAGGCTGTTGGATGGGTATGACAACAGACTGAGACCTGGGCTTGGAGGTCAGTTTAACTGTGGGGACTTAATTTTTTTTCACTGAATGGATTGAGGAATAAGTGGCTAAGACTGCTTATTTCCAGTCATAACCAACCTGGCCATCTTGGGAAGACCTGTTCAAGGAACAAAGGAATAATTCATTTTTTCAAAGTCCAGAAATGTGAAGTCTTATAAAATGCCTTTAGCATAAGTATGGCATAATATAATATGGCAGGGTTGTGAGTGAGATAAGGGACATAGCCAGTGAAGAGGGCTGCACTGGTAAGATGACAGTGTTATTTCGTAAGTCAAGGATACCTGGATAATTTCTAAGGGGAAAGGAAGATCAGAAGGATATAATTCTTGCAAAGAAGATGGCTTCTCTCAAGTAAGGGTCTCTACTGCAATTCAAAGCAATAGGTTTCAACTGAAGTGCCCCAGAAATGCAGAGAATAGATGAGTACATCCTTATCCTACAGCCAGCTTTCCCCATAATATTCAGTGCAGGAAGAAGGAGGCGAGCGTGGGGCAGCCGTAAATAATCCTACAGCCAGAAGGCTTGTACCAGGCTCTCACAGGATTGCAGTGGCCGCAATCTCATCCCATAGACCACTGCTTTGGTATTGTTTCTTACAACACCCACTGGGTGTGTCTACACAAGATGTTATGTTGCTGTAGCAATAAGTTATGGTGATGTACTTCATCACTATGGTGATGTAGGATTGGCTAAATGTGATACTGCAGCTACATCACTGTAGTGATGATCTATGCCACCGTAGCTTGTCACTACAGTGACACAGGGTCAGAAATGACCTGTGCACTGCTGGTACTGCACAGACATTTAGCACCTGCTAAAACAAATGCTAAATGACCAATGGTGATGGGTAGGGTTTGAACGCAGGTGCATGTGCACCCCGTGAGCATGGTGGTGCACCCCCTACAAAAAGATGCCAACACTGCTGCACCTCCAGGTAGTCACCACTTGCTCCCCCACCCCCGCAACTCCAGCTGGCTACCACTTCCACTACCAGCAGTGTCTGCAAGTGGTCGCCAACCACCAGTTGGTACTCACCACCCCTTTCCCCCACTGCCAACAGCACCGCAGCTGCCTGCACGAGCTCCACGCTTACTGTCTCCATTCTCCCACTGCCGCCAGCACCACTGCCATCTGCTGGACGTCACTGTGCCCCCCCAGCCATCAGGGGCACATGGGGCTCATGTAAATAACTGTGCAATTGGTATTGCACAGTCAAGGACACATGTAGACCCATGCCCACTGAGTCTGAGTTCTGCTGAGTAATGTTATGCAACACTCAAGCTATCCATTTCTCCTCCAGCTTGCCCTACTGAAGGATGCTGGGAGTAAGTTAAATCATTGACTCACTCTGCACTTCTTATGGGCACTTGTTCTAGTAAAACCTGGCACTGGACCATCTGTGATATCCATTCCCCAATATCCATTGCTCTTACTTCATTCATTACAGCCACTTCTTCTGGGAGTAGCTTTGCATCAAACAATGCTGGGTCTCTTCTCTGCTCTGCTTTGATCTCTTTGGCCTTCTACTTGGGAGCATCAGATTCCCCTTTTCCAATACTGAACCTTAAAATGTCAGCCCTAACTTGCCTCTCCCACTCATGTGATGCTATTGCATACCTATACCTCTCCAAAAGTCCCTTGGCCCCAAGCAGAGATTATCCAAGTGCTTTCTGATCAGCTTTTCTACCTTTAAAAACCTGTCTTATATCCTAGCTCATGTACTCAAGAGCTCATGTACTCCCATGGAATTAACCACAGTCTCTTCCTGGAGTGGGGGCTGGGAGTGGGCCCAGTGGTGGCTGCCCTGGGAGTGGTGACCACGTGGGGGCTAGGGTGAATGTTGGGGTGGCCAGAGCCTCCTCAGAGCATCACCACTGCAGAAGCAGTCTGCCCTGCTGCCTCAGCACACAGCTACCGGGGAAGACAGCAGAGCACAGTGCTGTGGCAGGGGCAGTGCTGGGGGGCTGTGGCCATCCCCAACATTCCCCACTGATTGCCTGATGGGCCCTGATGGCCCCTGCTTGCTGCCCACCAGCAGGGAGGCAAAAATGGTGCCAAAATTAAAACCACGGCTTTCTCTCCCCTGCTGATGAGCGAGTAGCAAGCAGAGCCCTGATCAGCACCAAACCCTGGGCTGACCCTGCCCCAGGCATTCATCAGCATATGGGTGCATGGGGTGGCGCAAATGTGTGCGTTGGGGGGGTGGATGTGCAGGGTGGGTTGAGCGGTGGATGCAGATGCTCAGGGGTGGCGGCGCACATGTGTGTGTCAGGGGTCGGGCACGGGGTGGGTTCAGCAATGGGTGCTGGTGCATGGGTGTGGCACACATATGTGTCAGGGGTGGGGGTGGGTTGAGTGGTGGGTGCTGGTACATTGGGGTAGTACGCATGTGTTGGGGCATGTGTCTATGCACAGTGGGCAGGAGATGCCCAGCCCAACAGGGAAGTCACAGCTAGGCAGTTCGGGGCTCCAGCAACAGCTCCTGGCCCCTTCCTCCAAGGGCTCTACCTGCCCGGCCTGGAGCAATGAGCAGCCCCCGTGGGAGGCTGGCCCAGCCCAGCTGAGTCCACAGGAAAGGTGCTTAAGCTGGAGTTTGGGGGGCAGCAGCTGGTCCTGTCTGGCACCTGCTGCCTCGTGCTGTCCCCGCACTACCAACTTCCTGGGAGGGGCAGTGGGGGCAGCAGGACAGGAGTAACCACTGGGGTCCAGGGGCTGAGGAGCACTGGGCATTGGGGCACAGCCCTGTGGGGGCCTGGCAGGGCTGCCTGGTGGCATGGGTAGGTGCAGGGCATGGGGCTCCCCATGTGGGGAGCACCACTGGGAGGAGCCGGGGGCAGCAGGATGGGGGCTGCCCTGAGCCAGCGGGGCAGTGCCTGGGGCCTGGCCATGGCTGGACCCACCCACACTCCATGGGCCCAGGCCCTGCCCTGGCCTCCCTGCCCTCTGCGTGCCCCCCTCCCCCCACCCCCTCCCGGCTTCACCCCCTCACAGCCCAGGGCACAGGGAAGAGGGGGGCAAGGTCTTGTAGTACAGCTCCGCTGTAGCCACAGGGCTGGATGCTTAGTAGGGGCATCTGGGCTCATGCATTAATTTGCCTATGCCAAAGGAAGGCACTAACTAAAGCAACATAAAGTACTAATTATTCATTATCCCTGGAAACATACAATGATGGATAGACAAATTGCCAGATTTTTGCCATTGACACAATATTTTGTAGGTAGCAGTAGCTCATTAATACAGAGTGAAATCTCATTAGAAAGCTCCAGGCAGAGATAGCCAAGGTCAGACCTTTTGAAACAGAGTTGAAACGGGTCAGCTCATTTCCCTTTTGCCTCTGGGATGTGAGTTGACTGGAACGTGGAGAAGCCTGGAATCTGGAAAACCACAAATAACCTAGCCCTGTTGGCAGCCACCGTTCAGGGCATGTCTGGAATATCAGAGGCTGCGCCTGCTTACACTTGAAGTGCACACGTAGAGCTGGAGCTGGCCCAGGTCTGACAAACAGGTTTACAGCCACCATGTGGGGAAGACCTTGCAATGCCTGTTATAGCTTTTCCTAGTTCACATTGACTTTGTTACTCCTGTTAGATTACTAACTTTAACATTTAGTGCCAAAAAATAAAGCTTATAGGTGAGCACATTACTTCCTGGAAAACTAATACACCTAAGATAAGTGCCCTCACATCAACCACTAATCTAACTGCAGCTGCAATGTAGCTGCTGAAGAGGAAGCATTTGTGGGACTTTTCATTCTTCACTGGTGCTTCTGCTCAATGTCTTTGCAAGATTTTCATTAAAAGAGCTTAAGTTATTAGACAGGTCATTTCACTAAGGTGAACAGAAGGTTTGGTTCAGTGCCACCACTCTGGAAACTGTACAACTGGAGCAGGAAGCAGAGCTCAAACTCAACTTAGCTGTCGATACCTTACTGCCAATTCAGAAGCAGACAAGGACATCCTTTGGGAAGGGTTAGCAGAGCTGTTTCTTCTCAAAGAGGAGACATTTTCCATAAGAAAAGCTGTTTAGGGGGACTTTAGATGGTAATGTCAGTGATGGAGGCTGTACTGTCTTCTGGGTCTTGCATAGCACCAAGCACAGAATAAAATTGAAGAATAAGCAGATGTCAAAGGGAAGGTGAAAAGAAGGGATGGAATGCTTGAGGAACAGGAAAAAAGAATGAGAGCAGGAGGGAGGCAGACACCACAGTCTGATTTTTTGCTATCTGAAATATTTACAAACTAGCTGCAAACAGAGATATGTCTGAAAACACTTAGCCAGGCCAGCAAGTGCTGAGCACAGCACATGAGACTGAAAGCCACCTGCTCTCAGCTGAATCTTGCTCCAAAAACTGGGGCTGCCATCTCATGCATCCTGCATAACCTTTTCTGAGCTGTGCCGGGCATCAAGCAATGTTTGCTATGCTTTGGGAAGGGATTGCATAAACGGCAAAGTGGCGACTTTTCCCCTAAAGATAGCATCTTTGTATTTATTTTGTTATCCCCTGTTTTTCCCATCTGCTCCCACCCACTCCAAGAATTTCTACGCCACAGCAGTTCCTCTTGCCGAGATGCCAAGAAACATCACTTCAGCAAAACAATGCCAAGGTTGCTCTGAAATAATGCCTGGCATTACTGGGCCTGAACTGAGAGTTAGGGCCTGAGACTGGCACTGTTGGCAATATTGCTTAATTGCCTCTTCTGTCCACTGAGCATACTAGAGCAAGGCTCAGACATTCTGCTATGCTCTCAGAAGGGAGCATGACTTGTGGTTTTAGTGGCAGACCGAGATTTGGTACTGAACTGCAGAAGTACAGAGGGCCTGTTTTGTGGCTAACAAGAGTAATGTGCTCCTGAGGCCCCACCCTGGCTCCTGTGAAGATTTAGAGAAATGAGCCTTAGACACATAACAGCAATCCCTGCTGGAGGACTCAGGAGCAGCACTGCATAAGCTCTGCAGACAGTGTTTCCTGCATCCCTGCTGCAGGCAGACCCTAAAAGTACCAGCCCTGTCAAGTTGGGGTTAGCAAAGCAGACTGACCTTCACAAAAATACTTGCAGTCACTTCAGATCTCCCTAGGGATTAAACCCTAGGGATGGTGACTACCCAACTACATTTCACTACCCTCTCATCTCATTTTGCCACCAACTGGGTTGTGAGTTTGGGGTGCAGGACAACCCCGCTGAAGCTGATTAGCCATTCATTGTTCATGTTTTTTGGAGAATTCTTTGTGAAAATCCTGCAGTGTGCACTGGGATAAGCATTCCTACAAGGAGCTTGGAGCATGTGGTATTATCCTGTTATATTCCTTTCCTTTGTATCCAGGGATAAATCCTCTTTTCACTGGCAAATTCTCTGCTCCCTCAAGGAATTCCCAAGTGCTGGGGATTCAGGAGCACAATGGAACTGTAGAAGATGCTGCTGCTCGAATCAGAAAGAATAGGCTCCTAATAGCTGCTCTAAGACCATCTGCCTCCCAGCATCACTAGTGCCTTCTGTGCAGCACTCTCTGTCCCTGCCAGACCAAGGAAGAAATGTCTGGCTCTAAGAGTTAATTCTGGGTGTTCTGCAGTAGCAACACAACCCTTAGCCCAGCTCCCGATTTAAAAAACAAAACAAAAACAACTTAAGGTGTAGTCACAGAAACAGATTTCTTAATAGGATCAGAATTAGGAAAGGGGAATAAAGGAACAGAAGTGGACCCTGAGGGAATGGAGACATCTGCTGAAATGGCCAATCTTGCAGGAAAAAAAGGTCTCACAGTAATAAAATTTTTACGGACAGTGTTACCTTCCACTCACAGACTAAAGATGTGTCGTCTTCCTGGGCCTCTGTCCCTCCTTAATGTAACATGCAGTTATGAGATTTGTGTAGAGCTCATGGATTCTCTCTTCTATTGGGGATTCTGTATCAATGTCAGACACCAAACTTGAGTTTGAGTGCAGGGTTTATCTGTCTTGTTACCTTCGAGTTATTAAACCCTGAGGACCCTCTATTCACATGGAAATTCCCACAGAAAAAAGAGCTGTCTACCTTCTGAGCAAACAACTTTTTCAACTGTGCATTGCAAGCGTAACTAACCAAACTTGTTGGGGGCGTTGATCAATTGCTTGGGGGGCAAAAGGGGAGCAACTTCACATATACTACACCTCCAAGTCTCTCTGCAACCACCTTCCTTAACATCCACCATCTCATTCATCCTGGAGGTTACTGACATAAACTTGGGGTCTCCTCCCCATCATCTCTGGCTCTTCAGCCTGCTTCCCCGCTATGGCTTCAACTGTTACCTCTCTTCTAGCACATTCCCTGCATTACACTACGCCAGGACTTGGACTACCTCTGGTCTCTGGTCTTTTGGCTTTGGGTATGCCCCTTTTGAGAGTGCTCTTGGCACAACAGGTCACTTAGACTGAACTCCTTGCTTTTCTGCTCAGTTGCAATGCCTGCCCCTTTCACTTCTATTTGCTGGATTCTTTCAGTCACTGTTAGTATTCTCGCTTCATGCCTGTTAGCAAGTTCTTCCAGTTTCTCCCTTAGTCGGTCCATCTTCTCCATATGCTGGCTTATCAGCTGGCCCCATTTCTGATCCAGACACCCCACAATTGCTATCTGGATCTCTTTCTATATGGGTGTGGGATCTGCCCCTGAGGACCCATCCGTCATGGTGCCCTTTTCCTGCTGCACTGGTCCCATCTCATCTCGGACTCTGTAGACTCAGGTATCTGGGTAGTACTGGGTGTTCCTGGGATTTCATGACCCCTAGCCATACAGCCTCTAGCTGTTTCTCAGTCTTCATTACAGCTTTTTTCAAACCCTCAAGTTCTTGAAAGTGGTCTTGGTGTTTGGCTTTAGCTGCGCCTATATGTTCTGCCCCTAGTGCAGCCAGCCACTCTTGCAGCATGTTTGTAGCCTTTAGTATCCGTGGCTTTCCCTCTGTTTCAATTGGTGTTGCACAGTATACAGGGTCTAGCACTCATGACTGTAACTGATCTCTGTCCTCACACAGAACCACTTCTCTGGCAATGCTTGCTTCTAGCTGGGCCTTCAGAGACTGCACCTCTGCCCCAAACTGGCCCTTTTCTTCCCGCAGACTTGGCAGCTGAGTTCGTAAGGTGTCACACTCTTCCTTTCTGGCTTTTACTTCTGCTTGAAGGCACAGCATCCAGTTACACAATGCTTTGTAATTTCCATGCATCCCTTCACTTTCTCCATTTCCTTTGATATACCTTCCCCATCTCCTCTGACTAGGTACGGCTTTCAATTAATTCTTCCCCCAGTTTTTGCACAAAGGGTTCTGCTTGGATGCATCATTGTTGCCAACTCTCCAGCTCCTCATGCAGCTCCTCTATCTGGTCCTCTTGGCTCCGCAATTCTTTTTGTAGGGCCCCTACAAGGCCTTTTGACACTTCCAGCCATCGTACAGCATCCACCTATTCATCCGTCTGGGCTATGCAGGCTTCAGGAGACCTTGTCGTCCATGCCATCATCTCCTGCATTTTCTGCAGTTTCTCCTTCCACTTCTTGCTCTTCTCAGCCTCATTCATGATGAGCTACTCCAGAGCCTGAGTATTTTCAGCCTCTGAAGCAATCAGGTGCTTGATTTCTTTAGACCCTCCTTCTTTGTTGCTGGATTGTACCTGCACCTCTAAAGCGACCACTTTAGCCTCGGCTTGCTCATTTTTTGATTTCATAACTGCCAACTCCCATTCTAAATGAGCGGCTCTTTCCTCCATCTCATCTATTCATAACTGCCATGTGAAGGCTTCTTGCTTCAGACCTTCCATAGTCTCTGTCTCATCTGTAGTTCTCCCCTTGCCTTACTTCTTTCTTGGCCTGGACCTCAAGTCTTCCCTCTTTCAGTTTCTAACAGCAGTCCTTTCCACCTTCAGCTCTTCCTCCTGAGCCTTGGTGCCACTGCCTTACAATAAACCTTTCCTGGCTTCTATTCTGGCCCAAAATAGACTTCCCTTCTCAGGAACGCAGGTTTTTTCCCTGCTCATGACTGAGTTCCCAGCCAATGCACCACTTTGTCACAGCATGGCGTCCCCAAGGATGGCCGTAATGACCCTAGGGCTCCATGACTGTGCCTGTTCCACCCTGCGGGCACTTTCTAATCTCGTCTGCCATGTCTTGTTGGTTGAAATAATAAGTTGGAAAGCTGCCCATGAGGTTATATGGTCATGGTCCTGCTGAACCCCCATGAGATCCTGCTGATGTTGGGTCCCTTGCTGGGTCTCACTCAAAATTAGGGCCTTGCAGGACACCCAAAGCCTTATGAGCTAGATGTGTGGCTCCAAAATCGCCCCTTTACCACACCTCATGCCTTGCAGGTGGTATTCAAATGTTGTCCCACTGAGGCCTTGATCTAGCTCAACCTCCTGTTGTCACTGGGCCCTTGGCCCCTGTTTGCACACCCTCACTGGCACTGGGCCCTCCACAGCCCAGTCTGCGCACACTCATTGGCTCTGGGCCCTCCACCTTGTAGTGTGCCCCAATGAGGGCTCCTCCTCCCCAGTAGCCTCAGTCCAGTCCACCAGTTCAAACAACTAACAACGTAAATACAAGCCCCTGGGCTATAACACAACAACAACAATAACATTGGAGGTCACATTCTGTCCCTTTAAGGAGGCAAGCTTCTCCCTCAACAACATGTGCCTCCTAGCGCCAGATACTTTAGGAACTCCTAGAGCCCATCAGTCTCACCAGCAGCAGAATAGGCATCCAAGCATCTCTGAGTAGCATTTCTGCAAGAGCTTCTTTCCCCTGGCTGCTGACAGAAAACTGACCTCCTGCCAGCCCCATCCCTGGGGCTTATATCTGCCCAGGCCCTGTTGCCTTCCAGTCAGCTGACCAGGGTCAAGTGCCAGATAATACCCTGATTAGCTTACCGCCAAGGGAACCTGCAGCTGTGGAGCCCTGCCTAGCTCTCAGGGCTCCCTAACTAAGCTGCCTCTGCTCTTAAAGGAGCAGGTATACCTTAGTGCCCTGCAACAGAGGTATATCTGTTTGAGTGGGTGGTTGGGCTACAGCCCTCTTCTCCAATTGCTACTGAGCCCGTGGCTGCTTCAGAGAAGGGGGCCACTTCTTGCTGAAATGCCCGTGCAGGTTTCCCCTTGCCCCCAAACTATTTCAAGCTCTCTGTAGACTCAGAAACAGACAAGGCAGATTTCCCTACATCAGCTTCCCTTGGCTCACCTTTTTTAAATGAAATCTCAGATTCTGTTGTAACAAAGCAACTCCAAAGCCAAGGTGCTGGACAAAGCTGTGTAGCATCCATGCTTTTATCTGGTGCCTGCTCTGCCATGGTTATTAGGAAGCATGTGCACCAGGGAGAAGCACCATTTTAAAAAATAAAAATAACGCTTCCAAGCAAGTCAAAATACCTATATCCTTCTTTTCTGCAGCCATAGGGTCTCATTAAGAGATTGCAATGTCATCAGTTTTCCATGGAAATGTCAGGTGAATGTAGCCCAATTTCTCTTTGAAGGTGATCTAAGACTTTCCAGGTGGAAGCTATTTAGGGGCAGATATTATGTCATTTGTTTCATTCCCCATAGTACAGTACCCTGAACAGCTTTATTGTATGAGTAATGATGATGTTACCCCAGGAATATCCATATTCCCTGTGGATATTCCAGGGAGATAGATCCTAGGTCTCATTTCTTGTTGTAAAACATGAGCCTTATTTTGCAATGAGTTTGCACTAGGAGAAGCATTCCTACAAGGAGCTTTGGAATTTATGTGTTATCTCTGCCAGTTTGATATGCTTTTGTTGCCCTGAGCAAATTTATAACTTATTTAAGATAGGACTTTTGTCCTTAGGCATAGTCACTAGGTCTGCATTTGTAACAAGTCCTTTGAGGGGTGTACAGACCACACCTCATCACACAAAACTGCCAGTTCTGACTTCACATGGCTCTTGTACAAAAAAAGCTGCAAAGAAGGCAGTGGAGGGTCTGTACATCTCCACAGGTAATGGAGAAAATTCTACTCACAGCAAAGTCAGCTTTTTCTAGTGTTCATCAGTCTGAAAGTCAGGGTCCCTTTTCGTCTGAAAGTTAAATGAAACATGTTTGTAGGACAATTCTGCATAATTTGTTTAGAACTCTCTTCAAGCAAAAAATCCTCTCAGTTAAAAATAAGTTGCAAGTTATCTTTGAGGCATAGGGTCAAACTCCTCCCTGCAGTACCTTAGGATAGGGAGTTGGTAAAGATAGGCTAGAAACATTGACACCCTATGCTGTCCAGAACAGCGGTACTGTTAGGGCTACCCAATCAGGGTTTCTTTCCTGAAACTCAGCACGGATGGGTAAAGATCTAGATAATTATTACAGCAAAAGCTGTGTATGTTTCTCTTACATTTAAGTGAGGAAACAAATGTAAACATAAGGGCTCTGGGCCATGGTGTGTCCAGTCTCAGCTGGGTAGCCAGATCAGATGCTGGAAAGGAGATACCAAGCTAAATGCCAATGGACTAATAAGGATAAATTATCCATGAATAAATGTAGCCAGAAGTTAGAAGAAGGTTTCAAAGAATCCTAAACAGTGGCAGTCTGGAACAACCTTGCAATAGGAAGCAGTAGGGAGTAAGTGTTTTGTCCCCAGCCCCTACACCCAATTTTGAGATGGAGCTTGATCAGTCTGAGTGGAATTCTATAACGCAGTTGAATGCAATCGTATGAAATTTGACGTCATGTCCCAAGAGGCCCTTTCCAATCTTATGCTCAAGGGAGGACATCAACTCCTTGTTCCTATGAACTACCTCATGGGCTAGATCTATTGCTACAGCCTCGAGGTGGCTAATGGTACAGGCTGACAATGTACATTTTAAAAATCAGAGATCTCTCTAGAACTACCAGTAGGAAAACAAGCTTTTTTGTAGGGTACTTGTACTCAGTTCAGCCTTAACGCTTAAGGAGGCATTTTTCAGGACAACACAAGATTCCCTAGCTGACAGTTTCAATAATCCAGTGCATGAAGTATCTGGTATATCAAAGGTCTAGGCATAAGTCTTACAAAGTTTCCCAGAGATCAGAAACTGCAGCTGCATAGATTTGCAGGGGAAATGTCCTGAAGCCAAACTGCTAGATGGAGAATGTGCCAACACTTAGGCTTGTGCTGAACCTTTAAAAAAGCCTGAAGGCAGCAAGTATAAATGCAAAGCTTCTGTGCTGATCTAGGCTGGTGAGAATGGGAAATGCCACGGTAAGAACTGTCACAGCCCTCCAAATGTCTCTGTAGAGGTTTAACGTGGCCAGCCTCTGTTTATCCTGTTGAAAGGAGAATGAAAAACCTGCTTCTTCCCTTTTGCCTGTCTACATTTATAAAGTAGCTGATATCTGATCAGAGATATGTAATACAACGTAAACTTCCATTCCACGGGTGTTCCAACACTTCAAAAAAGTTTTCTGCATCAGAAAAGCAAAATTTTAGACTCCCCCATGCCAAATGGTCTCCCCCATGAGACCATTGAAACATTTTTTTAAAAAATCAATGTCTTTATTCTTGGATTTACTATAGAAAACAATATTCCGTTACGTGTGTACAAATATAAAGAAATCATTTAAAGTTGTGCCTGAAAACTCGGATAGACATGGTCATGCTAAATTTGCCAAGAGCTGTTATGGCCAGCAAATTATTGAAAAGTACATCTCTACTCTGCTTCAGGATTTTAACTTAATTATGTTTTTTTCTAGTACCACCTAGAAGCAGGAGACTAGGACCCCATTCTTCAAGGTGCTGTACAAACCCAGTGAAGATGGTCCCTGTCCCAAAGTGTTTTCATTGGTCACTTTATATATATTAGAGGTCTATTTCTAGTGAATTTATGAAGTGTTCCTGGATGTTGAACACAAGTTGTTTATGGTAGATGGTCTAAAGCAGTACTTCTCAAACTTTTTAGACTCAAGACACCCCTCAGAAAACGCCAGATCTCTGTTTTTTGTTGACTACAGTTTTTCTGCTGCAAAGAACTAAAAAAGACAAGGCCAGAATGTTTTTAACAGTATGGGTTCATATTTGAAATCTCTGGTTTTATCTTGTGAGTCATATTTAATTCTAACATTGCATGGCACCCTGCAGCACCCTTGAAAGGGTCTCAAGGAACCCCTGTTGAGAATCAGTAAAGAATAAAGGGAAGAGTTAGATTACCGCAAAGCTAGTTGATCTGTTGAACTACAAGAAGTAGCCCATTATTAAAAATCATTTAGCCCTGCATACGTGACCTTATTTACAATTCATCCTTAATAGAGGTTAGAAATAAAACTTTTTCACGAGTTATTTTATTAGGGAATATTGAACTTAAAACAAGTGGTTGTTCATTTGTTCTGGAAGACTTCAGGAAGCTGAACTGGAGAAATAAGAGTATCTTTTTCCAATTAGTTGATAAAATTTGTAGAATGTGAATGTTTTGATACCTGTAATTCAGCCACCAATAGAATAGACCAGAGACGCTATAGGACTCTTGTTTGATGTGCTCAAGGAGTAACTTTACCAAGGGTACCAGGTACAATTAGGCCAGCTCCATTTAAAAGAAAGGAGGAAGTTACTTCAGGTGAATACCTGTGATTTAAAACCATGCTACAGAACTCAATACTGTTTCAGTTTTTTAGAGGATATTCTTGAGAGAATAAAAAGAGTGAAGCACCTTGTTCCATAGCTATTTGTCCCTGGGGAACGCCCATGGCACACATGCTTTGGCATGCGGGAAGTTGCTTGGGGGGTGGGGTGGGGTGGGGTAGGAGAGGCTGTGGCCAACACTGAACAGCAGCTTTACCTGGGGTCCTGGGGGCCTCCTGGGGCTGCAGCTTCAGTGAATCTGTGGTGCAGAGCCTGGTCAGCAGCTGCAGCACAGCTCCAGGTGGCCCAGCTCCACTTTTCAGCAGTGTGTGCTGCCTGAGTGTGCGCTGTGCCATTTGTTTGGGTTTTTTCCATAGGCTTTTTTGGCTATCCCAGGGTAAAAAAAACCCCACGGGGGAAAAAAAAAACAGTACAGCGCACTCTCGGGCAGTGTGGAGAACAATGAACTGTGCAGTATGTGGCGCTGCAGATGTGTATATGGCACCACATACAGCACAACAACAGTCATCTGGACACACCCTGCAGGTTAAGTTACTTGGGGGGTCTTGAAGATGCTGTATAATTTTGAGTGAGATCCTGGCCTTAATGAAGTTCTTTTAATTTCAGTGGGATTGAAAGTCTACCCTATACACTTGTTTTCTTGTAACCAACTTTTTTAAAGCTGGTCAATGACTGTGATAAAATAAAAGGGGTGCTTATGTGCATACATATTGTGCTGACCAAGGTAAGAGTAGAGCATAAGGAAATGTTGTAATTTACATAGCAAGAAAAGGACATCCTGTTCACTTTTGTTTGAATTATGTTCTGCCGGTAAATGAAGTAATGAGAACCTAAGCTTAGGTGAGGGAGGGGCATGTGTCTATAAAGTCCTCTGGAAACTCCAACCGATGGCAAAGTTCATACTGAATCAATGCACAAGATGATTCATTACTGGAGCAAAATGACTTGTGTTAGTGTTTCCAGATACCTGCAAGCAGGAATATTATATGAAGTCTGATAGAAGCTACTTCCATGATGAAAGGATTGGTACCACTGAGGAGAGGAGAAATTTAAGAATGTAGAAAGTTGCCAGGATACCAAGAAAGCCTGAGCCCAAGCCCACCTGAGCTCCTGATCTTCCAGGAGACCGTTCAGGTCCACTTTGAATTGTTACGAGCCTTGGAACAGCACAGCAGTGGATTAAGATTTATTGTGGCCCTGGGCCAACAAAATTGGAGGGCCCATCTAGAGGTGCACCAATATATTGGTCACATATATCAGCATGGATAAAAGGAACATTAATGTTATCGGCTTTTTTTGCCCAGTATAGCCAATAATGTCACCAATGAGTGTTGCACACGTCACCATGCAGGTGGCCAGGAATGCAGCCAAGGCAGTTTGGGGAGCAGGCTCCATACAGCAAGTCAAGGGAAGGGAGGGGGAGATTGAGGCCCTGACAGTGAGAGAGGAAGTGGGGCAGGGATGGTGAAAGGGTCTCCCAGGTGGGATGCGGGGGGAGCCGAGGTCATGCAGGGGGAGCCACTCCCGATGCTGCATGCACCCTGGGGTGCATAGGGTGTATGTGCCCCCCAGATCTGTGTGCAGGGCCAGGTTGGGATGGATGCTGCTGTGGGTTGGGGGTGCACCAGGCTCTTCCTGGTGGGGGAGCTAGGAGTGGGGCAGGAGGTGGCTGTGATGGGAGTGGCAGCCACGTGGAGGCTAGGATGAATGTTGGGGTGGCCACAGCCCCTTCCCAGCACCACCCCTGCTGAGGCACTCTGCCCTGCTGCCTCAGCGTGGTGCTCTGGGGAAAGGCAGCAGAGCATAGTGCTGCGGCAGGGACACTGTGGGGGTTAGGACACTGTGGCCACCCCAACATCCCCCACCAATTGCCTGAGGGGCCCCGATGGCCCCTGATTGATGCTCACCAGTGGGGAGACAAAAACAGCACCAAAATCTAAACCGCAGTTTTCACTCTCCTGTTGATGTGGTTAAGTGGGGCCCTGATCGGCACTGAACCCTGGGCTGATCCTCCTGCCCCAGACATTCATCAGCCTACAGGTGCATAGGGTGATGCACACGTGTGTGTTGGGGGTGTGTGGGGTGGGTTGAGCACAGCTTGCTGGTGCACAAGGGTGGGACACGCATGTGTCAGGGGGTGGGGGTGGGGTAGTTTCAGCAGTAGGTGCTGGTGCATGGCAGTGGTGCACACGTGTGTGTCAGGGGTGGGTGTGGAGTGAGTTTAGCACTGCGTGCTGGTGCACAAGGGTGGCACACATGCGTATGTTAGAGGGTGGGGTGGTTTTAGCATTAGGTGCTGGTGCATGGGGATGGTGTGCACATGTGTGTTGGGTGGTAGGTGCAGGGTGGGGTAAGCAGTGGGTGCTAGTGCACGGGGGTGGTGTACACACGTGTCAGAGGATGGGGTGGGATGGGTTTAGCGGTGGGTGTGGGTGCATGGGGGTGGTACACATGTGTGTGTTGGGGCATGTGTCTGTGCACAGCAGGGCAGCAGATGCCCAGCCCAGCAGGGAAGTTGCAGCTGCGTGGCTCCTGCCCCAACACTCAGGTGTCCAGCCTCAGGTCCTGGCCCCTTCCCCTGGGGGGCTCCACCTGCCCGGCCCACGGGAATGAGCAGCACCCTGTGGGTGGCAGGTGGTGACTGTGCTAGGAGCTTGGGACTCTGCTGTCTCTTTTTTCCTTTCTTAGCACCTCAGAGACTGCAACATCAGTTTTTATAGAACTAAAATTCTGTCTTCTAAGAGTATTTTGTTCCTCTTCCACCATAAGAACATCCTTAAAACCCCAACCTGAGGTTCAGTTGTCCTACTATACACAAAGTCTTAAACACAAACCTTAACACAGATATCATGATGCTTGCACCTTTTTGCTGCTCTCCACTTCTTTGTCAGATGCCTCTTCAGCACCTGCCCTTCACTTCCTTTCCTTAGGATTTCCTTAGGTCTCCACTTGAGAGACTGTAATCCTCTCCATCCAGGACTGCCAGCAGTGAAACCCCTGAGCTGCTCTCCCTAACCTTACACTGTTTCTGGCCCCAGCATTATAGCTCTAAGAAGTTCAACAGGCAAACTCCTATGTTGATCCACTAGTTTTTACCTCCCCTCAGCCTAAGAGCAGCCAGTTGGATATACTTCTGTGGCTCTTCTGTCTCTAGTTTGTCCCAGTTCCCCCAGCAAACAGAACTGAGCAGGCCAACCGTTCTGCTGCTTTCTCTAGCTCCATCTTTCTTCAGTCCTCTTCCCTTAGGCTTCCAGTTCAGGAAGATCCACAAACATTCTCTTCATTGCCTACTAAGACACTCTGACTATGTCTTAACTTTTCCCTTGAATATCTTGCTAGATCCCAACCCACTACTCTTTCAGGGAAATACCTAGAGATTTCTCCACATAACCTCAACTAAATCCCCAAACCTGCAAATATGTAGATATCAGATCCTGCTTACTCTTTTTCCTTTTATTCATGTCAGGTACCAGCACCCTGCCTCAAGTCACAGCTAGGGTGGCCATCATAGAGGACATTCTGGTTTTCTGCTACTCTGTCCTCTGTCCTCTATTGATACAAAACTGGACACCTTTATGTCCTCTATTTTTATCTTCTAGAGGACATTTATCTTGAAGATAAAAATAGAGGACATAAAGGCATCCGGTTTTGCATCAATAGAGGACAGAGGACAACAGGACTGTCCTCTATGATGACCACCCTAGTCACAGCTGGCTGATGCTACTCTGCAATATGAGAGCTAGATCTCCTTTACTCAAAGGTTCAGAGAACCCACAACAGAAACTTAACAGCCTGATTTGTAAAGGTGTTGGGATATCTCACTCCCTCTGAAAACAAAGGAAGTTAAGTGTTTGAATACTTTTAAAGATCTAGCCCTTTGTGCACAAATCCAGTATTTACACATATATACTCCTTGTTTCTCGTCCACATTTTTGGTGTTTTCTGCACATTCAAAGAAAAGAGCATGCAATTCCACAGGTCACTTTTGCAAATTAAGGCTTGGGTCCCTCACACATGTATGCTTGTACTTCACTTTGCACATACCGGTTGTTTCATTGACTTTAAAGACATTCAATGCACTACTCACAGGTGCAAGTTTAAGGATGTGTATAAGCATTTGCAAAACATGGGCCTTTGTGGTTCCTCTTCATGACATACAGGCGATCCCAGGGCTGAGAATGCAGAAACACCTGTTTCTGGGAAAAGACCATGCCTCTCTGCATATGAAAGGTTTAAGGAAAAACAAGGTCAAATCTGATGGGTTTTTTTTCCTTTGTCATTCTTCCCACCATCTTGAGAGAGGATTTCTGATCAGTTCTCTTTATATCATGCAATGTTAATAACATTAAGGCTACTTTGGCATGGGAAGTTACTTAAAATTAATTTGCAAATCAGGAAAGCAGATGTGATTTTCATACAAGAAAGAAAGCTTTTAACTATATGAGACTGCTTTGGCACAAACGGACTACAGATGAGGCTGTCTCATTTCAGGCAATAAAGGAAAGATGATGAAAGACTTAGCATTTTGTTTAATGGATATTATTTGTATTATTCATAATCCAGGAGTGCCTATGCTTCCCCATTAAGATCAAGGGCTCAGAGTGCTTAGCACAATACAAAAAGATAAGTGACATGACCCAGGAGCTAAAGACCTTACAATTTACTTTTAAAAAAATCAAAGAAAGAACCAAAGAGAGACACCTGAACACTAGGAAGAAAAGGGTGGGTAACTCATCTAAAATGAGGTATTTGCACCCTATCAGATTTGCAACATGTGTTCAAATCATTGTACAATATTTTTAATTTCTGTTTCTGTTTTTTTTTAAATCTCTCACCCCTTCTGTTGTTCTCTATTCAAATTTCAACTATTCTTAAAATTGTTTTGATGTGGAATGCATAAAAAAGAAAAGAAAAAACTTCACTGATTTATTCCCAGGAGGGTGTTTAATTTGTATGTATAATTTAAAGGTGCTAAATATAGCTGTATTAATATTAATGGGCTTTCTGTTGGAGCCAATAGAAAACTTGTTCAAGCCAATTAAGCTTTACCTTTCTGCATCTTGGCTTTTGGTGATTGGAGATTGTATTAGTTGTGCGACCTGCATCTAAGAGAAAACAAATGAAAGGAATGACACTAATCATTGTGAAACCATGTATTTACTATTTGCATACAGGTAGGCTTAAAGGCTATCATTAGCAAGGATAACTAGTGAAGAAGCAAGACTACTATTTTAGTAGATGGAAATCTAGGCATCAGGTTGTGTATATATACATGTGTATATATATGTGAGTGACTGAAAACCCAGATACGTGCTAGTAACTTACCAAAGATGAGTGTGGTAGGGCACTGTTGGTGCCTGCCACTTTAAGGGCCGAGTCAAGCAGCTAGCAGGTGCTTGATTGTGGCGGTCATTTTAGAACCACGGCCACCGACATAAACAGAGCAGCTTGCTGCTGGAAGCCAGGTAGGAAACATTGCCTGGCTGTGCTGCTGTATGAGACCATCTACAGGTAGCAGCAGGAGGCTCTTGGTTCTGGGAATGACCCAAAACTGCACCCTGCTGGGAGTGGGTGGCCTGGTGAAGCTGCTAGTGGTGTAGGAGCCTCCAGGAAAATACCAGACCAGTTACCACCCTGGTGGAAGGTGGGTCGGGGCACCTCAATAACCCCTAGCCCCTACATCACTGTGGGTAGCAGTTGGGGCTTGGCATGGCTATGGCTACCTGAGCCCCCACCAGGGAGGGAAGCCCCATAGCCCCAGTGAGGGGGTGGAAGATGTGGAGCCCCAGTAAGGCTAGGCCCCCAGTGAAGAGGTAGAGATGTGGAGCCCCAGTGAGGGGGAAACCAGAGGGTTGGGAGCCCGGTGTATGTGTGTGAGTTTGTATAGAGTTGCCCCTGGAGGGGCCAGGGCAAGCTTGGCCCCAGCGGGTAATTGGCTGGCCACTACTCCACTGAGGGAGGGACCCAAGGTGCATGCTAGATAAAGCCTAGGCCAAAGGGACCCAGTCTGAGAGGGAGCAAGGCGGTATAATTTGTCGATGCATGAAAGAGACCCTGTGAGAGGTGCTAGAGCATGAGAGGCCCTGGTGAGAGGAGGATGGTATGAATGTGTGTGTATCTGAGGCCTGAGAATGAGGGCTAAGCTTGGTCTGGCTGTAGGCCAGGAGCATTGTGTCACCTAGATGCCACCTGCAAGGCTTGGGCTGCGGTGTAGAGGAGGAACAGAGCCACAGATAGTGCCCCTTGGCTTTGAATGAGCAGCCTCCCATCTAACTAGAATCAATTAAGAAACAACAAGGAATGGCAGGAGAGTGAGGTGGGTGGTTAGCCAGAAACAGGTGGGTGGGCCAATGATGGACCATCCCCAGGAAGGCCCCCGGTTATAATAAGTGTAAATATGGTCAAGCTAAACAGCACTTCCAGAGGTAGATTTTTCCTGGGGGCTGCAGTGGGGGAGAGAAAGCTTTCAACAGGTAGTGTAAGAGCTGGTAACCTGGAGAAGTCAGGGCATTACCAAGCCAGAGGATGCCCTGCTTTCCATTTAGTAGGATGTGCTTTCTCCATCTCCAGTCATTGCTCCATTGGCTGTTATGGGCAAGGCCAGATACCAGTAGTTACTAAACTACCTTTTCGCCAGTCCTATCCCTAAACAGGCTTTATGCACAAGGAATATGATTGTAATCAGCTTGTATGGAGAGGAGTATCTGGTAGAAAATACTCTCTGGAGAGGGTGGGGTGAAAATTAGGTTGAGGCTTTAATGATGCAAAACAGGTCAGTCTGTGTTAATAACAAAAGTAAAATTATGATGCACTTGATTTTTAAAGCAGAGGAAGAGCATATGGGAAAAGTTGGGCTTCCCAAGACCAGTGTGTCCCCAAATTGGGTGTATTATGTAGTCCACCCACCCCTGGTATGTTAAATCATTCTTTTATTGGAAACCCTGTAATCTTGCAAAATAAAGATCAAGGAAGAAAACTTTCTTAGACTGAAAGATACTTGGTTTTACTACTGAATTATATCACCATATTACAGATCAGTCACCCTGATGTTAGAAACAGCAGCCAAATCTTTGCCCCATGAAAGCAACATGATTCACACCACTGAAGATCTGCCCTTGAAAATACAGAGCATTTCCCAGTACAGATGCTAACATCTCAACCAAGGGACTACTGGCTGGATGACAAAATAGCGCTCTCCAGTATCCTTCAGGGAAAAACCTAGTCAGAACTTGAGTCTTATCTGTTCAATATTTGTTGAGTAAGGGCCAGTCAAGCTGGATACTGAAGTATAAGAAAACTGCATCAGATTTTACTTAAATTAAAAAACAGCAACCCGAGTTTAAATAAAAGAGTGCAAACCCCTCCCTGGGCATTCTAATTTCAGTTTTTATTATATATTTTATTATAGCTTAAACTTATTCCAGGTTGGCCTAAAATAAACCAATTTAAGAGCCTCCACACAGCCCTCTATCAATTTAACTCAACAAATTTAAAGCTGCGCCTTAAGTTAAACTGGCACCACTTTTGTATAAAGTAAACAAAGCCTTAAGTGTAGTTCCAGCCAAAGCTGTTGCCATGAATATTTATCTTGTGTTCTGAAAGCAGGTGAACTCCCACATACTTTATTAAATTGATTTTTCAATAAAAATTCATGTGGAAGACATTTGATTAATGGCTGCTCTGGTGATGCAATTAATATGAAGTCTAGATTCAGCAAAGAATATTTGCCGAGTCCATGGTGGCACACCGTGCCCCAATCTAGGAAAATGTTTAGAATGCTCTCCATGGAAGGCTGAGACTATTTCAGCATTCTAATATTATAAAAGCCTTTGTCTATCTATCTGTCTGTCTGTAATGCTTTATTTGCACTCTGATTGGCTGACAAACAGTCAATCAGAATGCAAAAAAGCATTCGGGCAGGTGGCAATCATGGCAATTCGCCATGATGGTGGCAACACGTCACCCATTCTGTCCGCTCTTGCCATTCCCTGGAGGCAACAGCAACAGAGCAGACAGAACAGGCAGGAGGGCGAGGACGAGGCCAGCAGCACTGGCCTTGCCATCTCTGCCCTGCTCCCTGCAGGTGGCGACGATGCAATGGGGGGTGGGAGCGAGGTCCCTGGAGCTGGCCTCGCCCCCTCCCCGTAGCTCCTTGGAGGTGATTGTGGTGGCAGTGCAGGGGAGGAAATGGGGTTGGGATGCCGGGGGGTGGGGAGGTGTGAGGCCACCAGCACTGGCCTCAGCCCCCTCCCCCCCACTGCAGCAGCGTGGCTTCTCCCCACCCTTGGGTCCGGTTCTCCTCCACATCAGGCCCAGGCCCATTCCTCCCCTCCCTCTGTCACTGTGGGGAGGACGGGTGGGAAAAGGCCTGGACCCAAAGCAGCGGGAGGGAAGGGAGGAATGGGCCCATATGGGGCAGGGAGCACACAGGGATCCATCCCCACCCACTCCCCCCCACCCCGCCCCATCATTCTTGATGGGCAATTGGCTAGTGTCTTCATAGCAGTGAAGTTAGTTCTATTTATTTTCCTGTTGCAATTAAGACAGAAGTTCACATCTTCTCTATTTACTGAGTATTTTGCAAAAGCATCCAGAGGCCCCAAGTTGGAATGAGAACAATTTGGTATTAGGCACTGAATGCACACGGAAGGAGACACAGCCCCTGCTCTAATACACCTCACTAATGTCGTTTTTCCTGTTTATTCAACAAACACAATTTCCATAAGGACTACATATGTGAGATTAAGTGAATCAGACAGCTGTAGATACCATGTAGGGCTGGAAATGGACTCCCTAGGCTTGCATTTAAACATGTACCAGGGATTAGCTTCACCAGCCCCTGGATACACTCAGTTCCTAGCAATTTACATGATAGAACTTACATCCTGAAGGAAAGCAATTTGAGGCTGTAATGTTACAACTCTATTAAACAGCTCTAGCAGTGTTTCCCATTGGGACCCCTGCCAATGCTGACTGCAGCCTTTCTCACAATGAGCAGGCTTGGAGTTCTTTTGTTTAAGGCACTAAAATATGAAGAAGCCTTCAGCCACCACACACTTGAGGACCACTAGCATCACATCACCCAGGGCACCTGCTGCTGTTCATGTTCCTTAGCTCAGACAGCGTAAAGTTTTGTGGTGCATGGGAGAGGGATACACTCTACTTACTCCCTTAGTCAATGCTCTGTCTCTAGTTCCTGTTCTAGTTTCTCTCTTTCTCCTTCAGTTCAAGGCATCCCTGCGATACTTTACCCGTTATGGGTGTTCCTTGCAATATTTGTTCATTGATTTCTGGGGCCCAGCTATGAATTTTAAGAAACTATCCATCTTCCTGTATTCCTATTTCTGTAAGACTGTAAGCTTTTTGTGAATGGGTTCTTGTATTTCTTTCTCTTTCTGTGTGGCTTTGCAATGCCAAATAGATCCATTTATGGGCCCAGAGTAATCCAAGTTCTAAGGCTGTTCCTCTGCTTTATTTCAAGTCCTTTAGCACTGCTCAGGTGGATTTTGCCCTTTCCTGCTTGTTGGCATAGAAATAGTATTTAAAAGTTTGGGTTTTGGGAATTGACTTACAGGTATATGTATATGCATTAGAATGGTTCAGGATAGGCAGCATGGGTTGTTTTTTTTAAGGGCTTGGATCTCATGTACAAAGTTGCATGCATTTTTTGAAGCAGACAAACTGTCTAACACAACAAGGCTATCAGATATACAAACACAGCCTGGGGCAGAGGAGGGGCATGTACCACACTGTTCCATAACATTAAATAAAGGTGGCACTCGCTAACAAAGCCCCGGGGAGCAGGGGGTGCGGAGTCCCAGTTTTGGGGGAACCGAATAAATTAGGACAATGCCCAGGAAGACCAAATTAGCATGTGTGCATGTGATGAGCTATGTGGAAGTATGACAACAATGCAGAGAGACAAACCAACAACAGCCACAGATCAAGTCATCAGGAGGGAAGGAAAATACAAAGCAGAGACTTGAGAGTAACAAAGGGTCTCTCCTCCCTGTCCTTCTCCCTGAAAGGGTCTCTGAGAGGGGTCCCTGTCCTCATGTCCTGGGAAGGGTCCCTGAGGCCCCCGTGGGCAGAGGATAAAACCACCAGCCCATCTCATCCACCCTATTGGCGGGGGGGAGGGGAGTGGCACCTCAGCATCCTACCCCCAGATTGCTAAAAGAGAGCTTCAGGGTGAAGACTGTCCTGGCCAGCTGCTATCATTTGACTCTAATGACAGCCCTAGGATTTGGTAGATGTATAAAATTGCTGGATTGTTTGTATTGTTTCTTTTCTGTTATCACTTTGTATCAATAAATTTACCTATTATTGAATGGAAAGATCATGGTCAGTCTGAGGGTGAGTCCCATCCCCAAACAAGGCATCTGGGTCCTAAATCTAGAGCCAGCACAGCTGAGTCTAGAATTTCCCTAGCAGTGCAAGGCAGATGAATAGATCTACTTTGCCAGCTCCTCCTCAAACCATGCCAACCTGGAATTGGGTGTACATTGTTTCATAATTTCATAGTTTCATAGTTGGTAGGGTCAGAAGGGACCTGAGCAGATCATCATGTCTGAACCCTGCCACGGGCAGGAAAAGATGCTGGGGTCAAATGACCCCAGCTAGGTGATTATCTAGCCTCCTTTTGAAGACCCCCCAGGGTAGGAGCCAGCACCACTTCCCTTGGAAGTTGGTTCCAGATCCTAGCCACCCTCAATGTGAAGTAGTGCCTCCTGATATCTAGCCTGAATTTACTCCCCATCAACTTCTGGCCGTTATTCCTCATTACTCCCAGTAGTGCTCGGGGGAACAGGGTCTCCCATAGCCTGCTAGTCCCCCTTGGCCAGTTTGTAGATGGCCACCAGATTCCCTCTCAGCGTCCTCTTGTGGAGGCTGAACAGATTTAGGTCCCGTAGCCTCTGCTCATAGGACCTACCCTGTTGCCCCTGATCATGCGAGTGACCCTCCTCTGGACCCTCTTGATGCTGTCCACATCCCTCCTGAAGTGCAGCGCCCAGAACTGGGCACAGTACTCCAACTGTGGCCTGACCACTGTCACATAGAGGGGGAGGATCACCTCCTTGGACCTGCTCATGATGCATCTGTGGATGCATGACAAGGTGTGATTAGCCTTCCTGACCATGTCCCCACATTGGTAGCCCATGTTCGTTTTGGAATCAATAATGACACCAAGATCCTTTTCTGCATCCACCACCACTCTCTGGGTGCGGCCCTCCAGCCAATTTGCAACCCATCCGACGCTGTAGGCATCGATGCCACAGTCACCTAATTTTTTAATGAGAATGGGGTGAGAGACAGTGCTGAAGGCCTTCCTAAAATCCAGAAAGACTATGTCTACCGCAACACCTGCTTCCAAGGATTTTGTGACCTGGTCATAGAAGGCCACCAGGTTGGTCTGACCGGACCTGCCTCGAATGAACCCATGTTGGTCACCCCTAAGCATAATCTCCCCTGCTGGGCCCTTGCAGATGTGCTCTTGGATGATTTTCTCAAAGAGCTTGCCCAGGACCGAGATAAGACTAACGAGTCTATAGTTTCCTGGGTCCTCCTTCCTCCCTTTTTTGAAAATGGGGACCACATTGGCCCTTTTCCAGTCCTCTGGCACCTCGCCAGCACACCATGAGTGCTTGTAAAGCTGTGCCAGGGGTCCCACAATGACCTCTGCTAATTCCCTCCGCACTCTGGGGTGGAGATCGTCAGGACCTGCTGATTTGTACACATCTAGTCCCACTAGAAGTTCCCTGACTAGGTCCTCACTGACCCTGGGCCTGGCAGCACCTCCCCTGGGTCCGTCTGGGATCCTGGTGGGGAGGATGCCCTTGTCCCTGCTCAAAAAGATGAAGGCAAAGAAATTGTTAAAGAGGTTAGCTTTGTCATCTGGTGTGACCACCAGATTTCCTATCATATCCTGCAGAGGCTTTACTTTACCCGGTACCTTCTTTTTACTCCCTATGTATTTATAAAAAGACTTCTTGTTATCCTTGATCCAGGTTGCTAGTCCCAGTTCCATCTCCACCTTAGCCTTCTTAACAGCCCCCCTACAGTCTTGAGCAATGGAGTTAGAATCCTCCTTGGTGATGGCCCCTCCCTTCCATTGGGTGTACGCCTCCTTTTTAGCTTTGAGATGTTTCTGGTGAGCCTTGGGGGCTTTTGAGCACTCTTGCCCCCTTTGATCCACATTGGGATTGTCACCCTTTGGGCTTGGAGGATCCTCTCCTTAAGGAATGACCACTCTTCCTGGACTCCCAACTCCTCTCCCCTCCAGGACCTCAGTGCCTCCCCAACTAGTCTCCTTACCTCATTTAAATCCACCCTCCTGATGTCTAGGACTGTTACCTTGCTGCAGGCCTTTGGCACCCTGCACTGGATGGTGAATTCCAGTAGATGATGATCGCTATCACCCAGGTGGTTGAGAACCCACAGTCCACTCACCAGATCATTGCCTGTGGCCAGGACCAGGTCCAACAAAGCATTTCTCCTGGTGGGACTGTGCACCTCCTGGGTTAAGTGGAGGTCCTGTAACTCAGCTAGAAACTTATGTGTGGGTTGACTGCTGGCTGACTGCTCTTCCCAGCAGCTGTCCGAATAGTTTAGGTCACCCATGATGACCATGTCCCTTGACCTAACTGCCTCTGCAAGCTGACCTGAGAATTCCCGGTCCACCTCTTCCCCCAGTTAGGTGGACTATAGTAGACTCCTACCGTTACGTCCCTTTCCCCGCAACCCCCTTGTATTGGGACACAGAGCACTTCAGTCTGCCCCTCCTCTGACCCAGTGGTGTTTGTTGAGGATGTGAATTGCTCTTTGATGTACAGCACCACACCCCCACCCTTCCTCCCTGTTCTATCCCTCCTGTACAGTCTATAGCCCTTGATGTTAACTGCCCAGTCATGCACTGGATCCCACCAAGTTTCAGTGAGCCCCACTATGTCTGGGTTTGTGTTAGCTAGCAGGAGGGCAAGTTCCTCCTGCTTGTTCCCCATATTATGAGCATTAGTGTAGAGTCAGTTAAGGCCTCCTGACAGTGTACATGCCTCCCCCCCAGTCCCAGGACTATCCGGGCCCCTGTCACTTACCTGGGTATTTCTTGTGCTCATTGCCTGTCTTGTGGGTGGCTCTTGGTTCAGTGTTCCATGGCTCCCTCTGTCCTCATCTTCCCTTTTCCCTGATGAGCCTAGTTTAAAGCCCGCTGGAACACACACTTACCTTTGGGGGACAGGTGAAGCCCATCCCACCTGAACACATCTCTTGTCCTGAAGTATGGGTCGTGGTCCAAGAAGCCGAAACCTGCCTCAAGACACCATTTCTGAAGCTGCAGGTTGACCTCCCTGTTGCAGGTCTCATGGTATTGCTTGTGTCCACTCACTGGAAGGAAAGATAAGAAGACCACCTGTGCCCCTGTCTTCTTCAGCTTGCTCCCCAGAGCTTGGTAGTCCTTCATCAGACGATCTGGGCTGCTCCTGGCCGCATCATTAGTAACCGCATGGATTAGGATCATGGGGTAGTAATCGGTGGGCTGGATAATGGCCAGGATCATCTCCATCACATTCTGAATTCTTGCTCCAGGCAAACAGTAGACCTCATGTGACACAGGATCCTGGTGACAGATGGGACCCTCTGTACTTCTCAGGATGGAGTCACCTATGATGATCACCCGGCATCTCTTCTTCTGGGTCAACTTGCCTCCTTCAGCCTGTTCTGTGTGTAGACTGGCCTCCTCTCCAGAGGTTGCCTCCTCCTCTTTCTCTTCCTCCAATGTGACCAGGGCCTCATACTTGTTCCCCAGCTGGACTGGGGGAACTGGTACTGCGCCGCTGTGAGCAGCCCTGGCTCTAGAGGGAACCATCTGTCATTCTGCTACGGAGGGGATGTGGCAGGCCAGTAGGGGGCGCTCCTGCGTTGAGCCACCCACCTCACTGCACCCAACCACCTTCCAGGCTCTGAGTGCCTCCCTGGGGGCGCCTCGCGTCCGGCTGAGCCCCATCCTGGAGCACACTCGCTAGCCTGGGGGTAATGTAAGCTGCCACCACCCCGAGAAGGGACTCTCTTGGCTCTGTGTCCTTGGGGAAACACAGGCCTAATAGTTCTATGGGTACTCAACCCAGTACAGGCACTTGGGGCAATTCCCCAAGTTGGGAGCCAAAAAGGAAAGTCCCTCTTAGTCCGCAGACCTAAGGGGCCTCCTAGGCATAATTTAGACCCACCCCTCAATAAGTCTCCTACACCGGTCACAAAGGAGAACTTTATTGATTACAGGAGTAGGGTGAAAATAGGGTACAAGATAGAGTAATATCATAGAAATCCCATCGAGCAAAACAGTCTGTCTGAGGTAGCCTTTTGATCACGCATCTGAGTTACTGCCAGCTAGATATCTAACGAGATCTCAAGTAGCTTACTCGCAAGCATCATCCTGAGGCTGTTGGAGATTCCCTCTGGAGGCAGGCTGTTCCTAGCTCATGAGTTATAGGGGAGAGAGCCAGTTTCAGATGGTAAAGCTCCTCTGAGTCCCCCGCATGGCTGCTGCCCCCTCCTTCTGGGCAGTCTTAATTTATATAGCCCCTGTGACCTCATTCACCTGGTCCAATGGAGGCCAGCACCTGTTGGCTGTCCACCAACCAATTTGAAATACATCACTAGTTGCAGGGCAGACTCTAGCCCACCAGGTAGAAACCCCTGACCCAGGTGGCTGATACCAGTGATGTAGGCAGAGGGAGCAGGTGTCCCCCCTCCCTCAGGAATGTAGCCAGCTCAGGTTACCTAAAGAGAGAGGGTAAGGGTGTGTCTCCTCTGCTGGGCCCATCCTAATCAAATTGTCACAGCACAGAGATTTTGGGGTGAAACAAAGATGGCTTCCTGCCACAGGGGACCTCCTGGGGTTCTTTTCCCTTTAGTGCATGGCCTTGTAGGGAAAGAAAATACGCATAAATTTCATCCTCTGCTTCTCTGATCCCCCTCAGCCTGCTAACCTCTTCCTGGAGCTCCCTCACCTGCCCCTGCAGAGCCTGAAGACGGGCACCTGTGGGACAGGTGTGGGGACCCCCACTCCCTCCTCCCTGGCCCCACCAGGGATCCCCTACAGGCCAGGGGGCAGGGTGATGCCAGCTCCCCATGGGCTCTGTCTGGGTGGAGGCCTGAGAGAAGCCCCAGGTGGGCAGTGCCCCATGGGCAGGAGCCCTAGCTGTACTCTGTGCCCACACCATTTTTATTTATTTGGTGTGGTGCTCACGCCTTTCCCTTGCTGAAGACTTCCTCCTGGCCCCTCCTGCTTGCCCACCTGTGTGAATGCCAGTGCAAACACCAGCACGCAGAGCATGCCTGTTTCCATGCTCTGTTCGCATGCACGGCTTGGGAGTGTGGGTCCCTGCCAGCTAAACTAAAAGGGATTTGGGGGGCTTCCCCTCCGGATCCGCCTCTGCTGTGCCCGGTCCCTCTCCCCTCTATCCCACTTACCTTAGGGGGATCAGCTGCTGCTGCCCCGCCCCCACCTCTGCCATCTCCACCGCCAGTCAGGTAAGGGGACACATGTGTGGGGACTCATGTGTACCTGGTTCCCTCCTCTCCACTCTCTGTCCCCAAATGCTGGCGGTTATGTCAAACTGCAGCTTTTAAAAGCCATGGTTTGAATTTCGTGTGGTTGCCCTACAGCCAATCAGGCGCTCTGGGATACCTGGAAATGCCTGCTGGCAGTCCCACCCCCTGCATTCCCCTGCTGGGGGGATCTGGTGCCACCGGTGACTGCACCCCAAGGGACAGCTGCTGGGGTGCTCCCTAGCTTGGGGGGGTCAGTCCCCCCTAGACCACCCCCCTTTTGCACACTCTGTTTACACACGTGGCTCGGGAGCGTGGCTCCCTGCCGGCTAAGCTAAAAGGGATCCGGGGGGCTCCAGATCCACCTCAGCTGCGCTGGGTCCCTCTGTCCCACTTACCTTAGGGGGATCAGCTACTGCTGTCCCTGCTGCTGCCTCTGCCTCTGCTGCCTCTGCCACCAGTCACCTAAGGGGGCACACGTGTGTGTGGGGACCCACATGTGCCTGGTTCCCTCCTCTCTGCTCTCCGCCTCCATTGGAGGTGGGACAGAGCACAACTCTGTTTTCCAGTTCTTAGGTGACATTTGACCTTGTGGGGGTAATAGCCAGCTGACAGAAACTGACAGAAGCTGACAGTGGATGGATGAGGCAGAGTCTGTACATGGAGCAGGTGCAAACCAAAGGACAGAGCTCTGACTTCCTAGTGGCCCTTCCCTTCCCAATAAAGTGGACTTCAGGGTAGTCCCAGTTTTGCTGCACTCCAGTTTCTGAATGACAGAAGTATCATCCAGCCCATGATCTTGCTTCCTTTAAAATAAATAAAGGAAATCCCTGCCAAACAAATGTATCTCCAAATATTTTGGTTTCCAGGGAATGCATTTGCACAATCCCAGTAGGCACTTCCTCCAGGGTCTACATATGAAGGAGAATAGGGTCTTCCCAGGTAAGAAAATGGGGTGAAGGGTCAGTAGGGTGCACAGGGCCTTCACAGGTCAGCCAGGTGTTGTCACAGGATCAAATCTAGCATCCAGATTTTGCCCTTATGCAGAAGCACAGATTGGGAGTTATCTGTGCCAGCTGGGAATAAACTGGGTGTATTACAATGGGCTTATGCCAGCTTGTACAAGCACTTCCTACACTGCAATTGCTTAACAGAGGGAAAGGATGGGGAGGGTAACAGGAACAGAAGGGAAAAGAAAAAAGAGCAGGTACTGGCTAATATTTATGTGGCAGAAAAAAAATTAGAGTTCTGGTTGAAAACAGAAGCTACGAAAAGGCATTTTGGCAGCCAGCATATTTTTCAAGACAACTTTCTCTTTAGTGGGCTGTGAATGAGCAGAAGAGCGTGTCAGTAATTCTCTCTCTCTCTCTCTCTCTCTCTCTCTCTCTCTCTCTCTCTCATATATATATATATTACAGATATAGGGGAGAGAGGAAGAAAGAGACTTTCTCCAAAATTTGTTACAGGAAATGACTGATTCTGAAGGGATGTGATGAAAAATGACACCCAAATGGAATCAGAAAGTTGCCGTGGCAACTAGAATGCTTTAAATTCATGTCTTTAAAACAAGAAAATATTATCCCCAGGATTGAAAATTAATAATTACATTTTTGGGCACCTGCCCTCTGAGTGTCACCAATTGCAGAACTATCATAATTCATGTTTCCTGCTGACATACATGGTTGGCAGCACTGAAAACTCAGTATTTACTGTTCTAGGTAGCTGTAGTAAACAGTGCCCTCCAATATTCAGAAAAGGGGTGCTGTGCTTTTAAAATTACTATAGAATAGAGTGTACAGAGTTTTAATTAAACCTTCTGAAAATGGTCTTGTTTGTGTGTGTGTATTTGGGTATAGCTTTTCATCATTTATAATAGCTTTTAAATTGTAGTTTTCTGGTTATTCTTTAACAGAAAAAGATGAGCTGACTGTGTTTTTTTGCTAGGGTCTTCTAGGTGAACATGGAAAATCAAATTGGAATAAAGATGATGCACATATTCATTCTGTATTTCTAAAGACTTGCTGATAAACATATAATGTTACTTGGAATTTGTAATGCCTAAAAATATACTGTAGGAAGAAAACATTGGCTTGCAAATGACAAAAGGTTAATAGTGGGATACCACAAGAATCTATGCAAGTTCCACTGTGCTCAATATATTTACTGAAGAGTGAGCCATATAATAACAAAATCTGCAGATTCCATACAATGACCTGAGTTAGTCAAAGATAGAGCTGCAAGGAACTTCAAAGGGATATAATCCATTTCAATGAATGGGCAACATAATATCAAAGGAAAACCATTGCTGACAAAATTCAAGATAATGCACAATAGAAGGAATAACCTGTGCTACTCTCAGACTGCTGCTGAATTCCTAATTTACTATGACCACTCAGGTCAAAAGTCCAGTGTGTCCTTAAGAACAGACAGTTTTAATGAAACTGAGGAAGCAGAAAAGTGTTACAATATACTGGTGAGAAAATGGAAAATTAATACTGAAAATATTATATGGTCTGCTCTGTAAGCCATATCTAGGGAATAAGAACACCCAAAGACCCATTAGATAGGATGAAAACAATTTAATGTGTGATATGAATCCTCAAACTTCAGGATTTAATTCATTTGGTAGGGGAAAAAAAGGTTAGTAAAACACAAGGGAAAGGTATCATGTAAATGTCTGGTAAAGTTTTTTGTACCTTCCCTGAAGAATCTCTCTATGACCTCTATTAGAGACAAGATAGCGGGTTAGATGGGTCACTGTCTGCCTCACTGGGTCACTGGAACCTCATCCTCCTCCCAGTTTATGCCCATCATAGTACCACCATCTATTTGGGTGAACAAAGGTTACTTGGCATGATGGCTTGCAACAACAGAGGAATGGACTTGACCTAAGAAGTCTGTTCTGATCCTAAGTTCCTCAAAATGGACGACATTACAGATGGCATGAGTGATGTGGATTGTTTGATAAGTACGCTGCAGTTGTGTATGCAGAGGTTTTGTGTAAGTATGGTATGATAATTGTCTCTCAGTTTAGTGACCAGAGGGTAGTATTTGGATAGGATACACTATGAAGATAGCAGCCCAGTATTCTGTTTGTTCTGATGCTGTATCTTCTCTATAGATAGATGTGTGCTTCACAGCCCTGATATCCATGAATGCATCAGTGCATGTCATTCCAGGAAGGCATGCTACTGAATAAACAACAATGCATATTTCAAGTGAGTGACCAAGCAGGATCCTAGGTAGCCTTGAAGTCAGAAGAAACATCCAATCTTCACTGAGGGACTGGGGGGTTGCTAGCAGGTAACTAATCTCATCATAACAGCAATCTGATATTTTTCTACTTGCCAGTCTGAACGCTAAGACGATGAATAAAGGAGAAGCTTCCCCCATGCCTCAGCACTCCATCCTGCACAACCACCTAAACACTCATCTGGCAAAATCTGTGTGAGCACAGTGGAGCTCAGTGCACTTCCATTGACTTCACCAGAGCTGCACCAGTTTATACCAGTTAAGAAATTGACCCTGTCTATTTAGATTTGAAAATAAAACTTTCATGTCAATGGCCCATTTTAGCAATGCCACCAGTTGTCACCATAGCCACATGAGATTCCATGTAGGATCATCACAAATAACTCACATCCATTAACATTCAGAGGCAGAACATTAATATTAAATATGAAAAAAACCCAAGTATATTCTTTTATATTTAAGTACTTAATGGTGCCATAATAAATAACAAACACACAGTTTATTTTACCCATAACCAAAGAACCTCAGAACAATGCACAGGCTTTAAATACACATATATTTCCCTCCACCTCTCCCCCTGAGAATGTGTAATTGGAAGGTGTCCCATGTATTTAAAAGTAGTAGCTATAATAACAAGCCCTTTCCTTTCTGTTCTTCCTTTCCAGTCTGTAGCAGAAATATCTTGCCTAGTGTCTAAATCTTGTATTTGTGGGTGTGTATTTGTCTGAGCATGTGACTGAGGATGAGAGATGTGCCTGTAAATTGTGCACATCCTACTATTATATTTGTTTGTTTCCCTGTCTCAACTACTCCCCACCCCCAACCCCGGGTATACTTATTTGTCTCATTCTCTAGTTACAGCTTATCTTTTAGGATTTAACATTTGGCACAGGAACTGTCACTTATTATATCTGTAAACAGCACTTAGCATAAGGGGCCAAAATCGGTTGTGGCCTTAAGAAGCTACCACATTATGTTCATTATTATTAATAAAATTAGATGGTAGGTTGGTGTGTACAGCAATAAGGGAAAACTAAGTCACATTAATGGAATTTTGTGTCTGGGTCAACTGAGGTCTATGGTAACTTTTAGTTATTGCTGGAGATGTCAGCTTGCCTTACCTTTTGCATGCTTCCGGAATGGGTTCCATTGGCTTAATCCAGCTCTTGCCATCATTTTAAACTCTCAGTGATAGTATCTTTATCATACACAATATTTCATGTATTTCCTGGATGAAACCCTGGCCACAGTTAAGTTAATGATCATTATTACCGCACTTTTGAAATCCTTTCAGCCCTTCCTGGTTGGAACTGAGGAGCAGAATTACAGTGCACACTGTAACCTTTCAGTGATTCGACTTCAGTTTTACTGCCACAATATACCAGTGGGATTTAGTCTTAAAGCTCACATGAAGATTTGAATTATCCCCATATCTGAGGCATACTGGGCATACTCTTTTGATTGTGGCTTCCCTAGGAAGCAGACAAGTCCATAAATTAGGTGGCAGTCTGCCTTAGCTGATGTTGAACCAGTACCCCAGTATCATACTAATAGACACTGTGCTACTGGAGTTTCCATCATTTGAATGAGGAGAAAGACTGCAGTCCAGTCCAAATCCAACATGGACCAACATCTTGGGTGGAATTTCCTTAGTGGTTTCCCATCCAAGCATGACCTAACCTGACTTTGCTCAGTATGTAGAACCTAGGGCTCCAGGTCACTGTAGTTACTGAATAAAAGTTGCACATCTAAGTTCTGTGGGCTGCTTTGGAAAGTCTAGGTTTTCAGTGTGTGGCTGAGGGCTCACAGATTAACTTGGTTTAGTCAAGGGCACTGAAATACCAGTTGTAATTAAATGTATGTAAATTTCACAGCCTGCACAGGGTAAGAGAAGGACTTTTTAGTCTTAAAGTTTTCACCATGTTACAGTGAGCAAAATGGACACTGTAGAAGGCTGACAGCAGGATTTGACAGGTATTGCTTTACTTCATCTGGGCTGAAAAATTAAAGACATATAATTGTAGAACATGCTGAATTCTGTCATCTGCTGTAACTGACATCGCTGTCAGGGGTCTCTCGAGATGCTGCCTGGAATTCTTTTAAACTCCTGCTCCTTTTACATTGAGCCAGTTTGGAAAAAGAACAAGGCAGATAGCAGTGTCACATACATATCTGAATTACAGTCTTTGTGGCTGTCCTGCGGTCTGGCTGGAGGGGACACAATTGTAGATACTGACATGTCATCACACTAGGGAGAAGGAAATGATTAATCATCTCTATCAGTTCATAGTGCTATTTCTACAGCTAACTAGCTGTACAATAATAATTCTGGCAGTCTGAGGGAATTCTCTCTGTACTTGAATGTGATAAGCTGGCCTCTGTCAAAAGGCATCTAGGCTCCCACAGTTTGGATGGACAGGTCTGATTTTCAGTGAGAGCAGCAGGCAACCTTTTTATCTAAAGATGATATATTTGTGGTCAGAAATCTCCAGAAGTCACAGAAAGCAAAGTTAGGATGGGTTACAAAACAGGCAGATACTATTTCAAGAAGCTGTTGGATATCCAAACAAAACTAGTTTAGACAAATGGTTAAAGATAAATCTTTCAGGGCAGCTGGTAGCAAATCTGATCCAAATTTCTTGCTAATATCCTAAAGACTTTTACTACCCTACATTTTTCATGATGTAAGCTATTTATTTTATCCATTATAGTGCTTCCTTCATCTCTATATGGTTTATCATTCTCTAGAGCAGTGGTATCAACTGGGAGTACATGTACCTGTAGGGGTACTTAAAAGGGTCATGGGGGATATGTGGGTGAGTCCATGAATGCATGCAGCCACAGTGCAACATCCAGGGGGCCAGGAGCACAGCCCTGCCACATGGAGAGCAGCCAGGTCCCACTGGTAAGTTTGTTGTGGGGTGAGGGAATGGGCTGGGGAAAGGCCTGGAGTGCAGGACTGAGCTATGTGGGGGTGGCTGCCAGTGCTACGTGCAGATGCTGCTCAGCTGGGGCACAGCATGGGACAAATCTGGGAATGGCTCATCCAGGGGATGTGGGGGGTGGCAGCTCCTGCTGCTGTACGCACCCTGGGAGGGCATGGGGAGTGCATGGCCCCAGATCTGCACACAGAGCATAGCGGGCTGCAAGCCACAGCGGGCTGGGGTCAAAGCAGCTCCAGGCTGTTCCCAGCAGGCGTGTTAGGCCAGGTGGCACTGGGACAGGGGGGTAGGGGTGTGGGGGGGGCTACAGTGAATTTTGGGGAGGCTGCAGCTGCTCCCATAGCCCCCTCCCAGTGCCACTGCTGCCTGCCCCAAGCCCAGCCCACCACAGCCCCAGCCCCAGCCCTTGCCCACCCTTGCCCACCTGCAGATCTAGCAGCACACACCTCCCATGCCCTCCTGCGGTGTGTGCAGTGGCAGGAGCTGCCACTCCCTGCACTGCCCAGATGAGCCTGCAACAGGGTTAACTGGGACTGGCCTTTGGCACAACCCTGGAAAGTGACCCAAACTTGTGCTGCTGGATCAGTAGCATGATAGTAACTACCTATTGGGATCTAGGGTGGGTGAAGAAACCTATTGCTACACCAAAGCTGAGGAGAGCCCTTGTACCCTCGTGCCTCTGGATTGGTAGCATGACACAACTGCTTAGACATTGGGTTTCTGTGTTTGCATCAGTAGAATTGACATTACTAGTAGTGCCCTGCCTGAAGTATGGAGAGCTCTGTGAATACCTTTTGTGGGCATCTCCTGGACTGTTCTGTCCTGGTCATGTGGAGGCCCATGCTGTTGGGAAGGAGTAGTACCAAGCATGTTTCTGACCATGCAGTCAGTCTGTGAGTGACAGTAAACTTTGTTTATTACCCTGTTAATGCAGCTCTAAACTCATTTAGAGTGTGAACAAACACAAATTTCAGTGAGTGGAAAAGGGGCAGGGTCTTACCAAGCAACAGCTACTCCAGGGTAACTGTCCACATGCTGGTTCTTACTGTGTTGAAAGTAAAAGCTAGATTGCAGTAGCTGAACCTTTAGTCTGCTCCATTTTCACTCTCCAGAAGGTGCTCATTTGTCCATAACCTTACAAAAGAGAACAGGCTGGATCCCCTCTGGGGACTATAGTGGCTCCAAGGAATTTGCACCAGGGATTCATTTGGCCCAGCATATCTTGGCCAGCAACATGATTCATTTGACCTGAGACAACAGTGTCTTTAGGAACTGTTTCCCCCGCCTCCCTATTTTTGGATTAGAGTGTGAACTGCTATTCCCACTACACAGCTGGCATCTGGCTTGGTCTCTGATTGAAAGATGTAACTGGGCTAGGAGTGATGTCGGGGGAGAAGGCTGGGAGTAGTGCATAGGGAGAGAAAGAATCTCTTGTTGAAAATGGGTTTAGTTCTTTGAATAACTAGAGAGAAAAAGGCCCTGAGAGTTTGATTTCTGCTTTGCTCAGGTGCAGAGCATTGTGCTTAAATTCCCAAGGCAAGGCAAAATAAGTAGGTTCAGAAATGAAGGGCACATGGGAAACAATAGAGCAATGCCAAAAAGGGAAGTACCAGCTAAGCCACTGATTAGAGTGATGCTTAAGACTCTGTCCTATTATTCTCTGTTCACATCTTTGTTACCCCATACTTCTGAGACTAAGGTGACAAGTAAATGCTTTTGTACTATAAATCTCAAAGTAGTTTAGCAAAGGTGAATGAACTTAATGGAGTGCTCATTTTACAGGTGAAGAAACTGATGCATGCAGAAGGGAAGTCACTTATGCAGGGTCATATAGCAGGTCTCCTGATTCTAAGTCCCATGTCTAATCCAGTCCTTAACCATTTACCAAGACCCATGCCTACGTGTTCACTTCACTGACTTTCATGTTTAGCTTCCATTTACACTTGAGCTCAGGTTCCCTGCTACGCAGCATGCAAAGACCTTCAGAATCAAGACTAGAGGAGCTGAGACCTTCTTCCATGATGTGTGAAATTCTTTTGCTATAGTATAACGTAAAGGACCTATTAGGATCTCATAGCAGGTGAAAAAGTCCACTACCACACCAAAGCTGGGCAGAACCCTTGTACTGCAAAGCAAAAAACTCATTGGAGATTAAAAAGTGTGGTACTGGAACACAGGCAAAATGTCCTTATGATAAAATGGGCTTGGGGAGTTAAAGGGAAAGGTTGAGACAAAAGGGTGAGAGCAGAGTATACAGGGGCAACAGAGTGCTGGAGTCAGGAGGCAGGAACCTCGGGATGGAGCTTCTTCAGGAAGGGCTGCAGTTGCCACCTTCCCAAAGAGGAGCACTGCCCTGTGCTTCAAGTATGCTTTGTTGCACAGTCCCAGTTCTAAGTCTGACACATTAATTGAAGACAGTTCTCCTGGGGCTGAAAGCAAAGGTTGCAGAAGGAGAAGATATTTCTATTTTTCTTTTGTTCCAAAGGCTAAAATTTGAAGGAAATTAAATCCCCAAAGTAAGAAGCTGAGAAAATGAGGAATGCTGTAGAAATTACCACCTTCTATTAATTATGTATTTCATCTATCTGGGGGTAGCAAAGACTCAGGGGTTGGTGGGAACCTTAGCTTTTCAGCACAAACTCCTATAATTGTGTTTCTCATCATAGGGATATTGTGTTATTTGTAAAACACAGAGCAAACCACAAATAACCCTCAAGGAGAAAAGGGCCCCTGATAATCACTGCATAGCATCTGAAACCCTTAGGACAGAAACATACCTGCCGCCTTAATTTCCTGCCCAGCACAGGAAAAGTATTGCATCTCATTTGGCAGTTTACAAAAGGGTTCTTCAAAGACCAAGAGAGAACTGCATTTGCCTCTATAGAAAGTTGTGTGTCCTATCAGTGCTGCACCTGCCTGGCTTAGAAACATTAATGCAGGTAGACACACTAAACCCCTTTGAGATTGAGCGAGAGTACTATCTCAGTCCATGACTGAGGTGTGGGAAGATAAGTGACTTGTCCAAGGTCACAATAATAGTGCAATTATGGGTTATGTTGAAGACAGTCCCAGCCTGGTACTTAACTGCAAAGCCATTCTGTCTCTCAACCCTTAGGTCTGATACTGTAACCTCATGCATATAACAGCAGACTCTGAGAATTTGTGGCATTAAGACCTGGCTGCTTATTCTTTACTGTAACAAAGCACAGCACCCAGGAATCCTCCACACTGGGCACATCTACAAGTATGCTTTAATACCTATTTTAATGCGCATTAAAACATCACAAAATACCATGGGCATTTGTACACTTGCACACACCACAGCGGCGGGTGCTTTGAAAAGTGTACAGCGCTGCAGTGTGTACAGTTGTATAAGTGGCAAAATGTGTGTTAGTGCTGAGAAACTGGTGGCAGCACACTTTTGAACTAAAACACATCAGAGGTGCTTTAGTTCAAAAGTTCACCGCTGCTATGTTCTGTGCTCTGAAGAGCATTTCGCCACTTATACAACTGCATGTAGCGCAGTGCAGTGTGTGTCAGTTTGCAGACTCAAAAAATCAAGTCTACTCTGACCCGCTGGATCTCCGGTGCATCTCTGCACAAAAATGTATGTGTATAAATGCCCCATGCTCTTTAGCTAATGTGCATTAAAATAGACTAATGCACATTTTTCTAGGACCTCACAATAGAGGATATTTTTAAACATGCTCTGAGGGTAGGGAGGTCGTTTTAATTAGAGTGGCTCAGAAAGCTGCTCTAATTAAAGCACGCACAGCATCTCATGTATTAGTGTCACTGTGCTTCAAAATGGCAGCGGGGTTGCTTTAACTAAAGCTCGTCCCTGCCACCATTTTGAAGTGCGAGGACACTGATACACAAGTAACAGTGACTGGCTAGAGTGTGCTAATTAGCACACTCCAGCAGACTTAGTTAATTGAGTCTGCTCTGACGTGCTGTAAGTACAGCGCACTGGAGCAGCCTCCTGGCACATTTGCTGACACCCAGAGGTACTAGATTTAATGTGCACTGCCTAAAGTGCATTAATAGAACATATAGATATACCCACTGAAACCCAAGTGCTCTGCTCTATATCAGCCCGGCATCATGAACTGTCCCATTACTTTGGCAAGACTGTTTAACCTCTTCTAGATCAACACAGATGCCAGGATTCTTCTGCACTAAGCCACAACTGCATCACCCCATTTTTCCACTGCATATCACCTGGGAACTCCCAGATCTTAGGTATGACTGCTTCATTTTTGCTATATCACAGTGCAGCCTCTGGGAACCCCCCTTACAAACACCCCCTGCCAGCAGTGAAACATGACTGCATTATTCCCGATACAGTACATCACAGCATCTCTTCCATGCATCTCCAGCTCTGGCACAAAAGCAGATGAGCAGATTATATTACGACTGAGATCGTTAAATAAACAACACATGGTGATTATAGCAGAATTGTTAATAAGAGCCTTCTCATTCCCACCCACTTTCCTCTAATCATTTGCGGAGGCAGCCCTATGGTAGACAACTAGGGTGAGGGGATAGACACTGAGACAAGGTAATTTGTATTCCATCTCTGCAGCTACCACTAGTGCTTCCAGGAAGCAAATAAAAATAGCACTCAGTCATTTTGTAAATAATATCCACCCCCTCACTTGCCCAGGGAGTCGTGAGCACTTAAAAGGGAGATTTTAAGAATGAGGGGGAGGTGAGGGGGCGGTTGTCTATCTCTCTGCCACATAAAGGAACATGGGGGGAAGTTGACCTGTGAGGAAGGGATGCAGGCACTGCATCATTCCTAACCTAGGTGCCACTCAGCAACATAAGCAGGGGGGAAGAAAGGGACTCCAGCCCTTTATGTCAGGCATGCCCCAGCCACTATGGGATTGACAGTCCACAGCTAGCTGCTGCTGCTGCTTTCTAAGTTCTGCTTGGTCAAAGCTTGCCCCTAGTCTTCCTGGATTCATTAGGATCAGAATCTGGTCCTTAGTGCAGAATTAATAAGGGCATGTAATGCTGTGCAAGTGAGGTGTTCTGGCGTAGCAATCTCTTGGAGAGGAAAATGGGTAGCTTTGAAAGAGAAGCAGGTGTAGGAAGTGCCATGGTAACGCTTAGGGAATGTATGTTACGGCCTTTGTTTTACATTTTTTATTGCCGATCTGCCCAGCTGGGGACCTCTGCAGACAGAAGCAGAGCAGCATTACTTGGCACAGAGGGACAAGCTAATGAATACCTTTTCTGCATTAGTCCAGGGGGCCCCAAAGGGGTAATGACATGGCTAGGTGCCCAGGGCAGCTGCCACATATAAGGATAGTGGTAACCTCTGGTTCTTGCCTCACAGTCACAGCAATTGTGTGGTGGCAGCAGCAGCTTTCTTTTTGTTTGCTCCCACCTACCCATAAGCCAATGCTTGGGCAGCTTCTGCAGTTGCTCTGCCCTGGTTACACTCTGGTGGGGAGCGGGGCTTCTGTGCCTGCAGGGCATTGCTTCTGCTTGTGGGATCCCTCCGGGGGGTGGGGGGTTAACCACAAATCTAGTAGGACTGGGGGACAAGCTTGTGACAGGCCTTACCCAGGAA
The DNA here is from genome assembly GCF_052110815.1 of Crocodylus siamensis. Lineage (NCBI taxonomy): Eukaryota > Metazoa > Chordata > Crocodylia > Crocodylidae > Crocodylus > Crocodylus siamensis. Next base: position 40,488,319 of record NC_143402.1, on the reverse strand, counting down.
GCAGCCATACTACTCTGATAAACATTTCCAGTGTGACTTTGGCAAGTAATTTATGTGCCTAAGTCTGTCTAGAGCAGTGATCCCGGGGCCCCTTGTTCAGCTGGTGACTCTCACTGGCTAACTTTAAAGTGCTCCAGCCACTTATGGGTCTGCCTTTGGGCATAGTCAGGAAACCCTGGTCTTGGCTGGGCTGAGCAGCTTGGCACCTGTCTCATACCTCAGCAAAACTGGGCCCCAAAAGCTAAGCATTCCTCTGCCTGTCTCCTCAAAGGGACTCAGTCTGGTAGGTATTTTCAGCCTGCATTTAACACACCCCAACAGATCCACATGGCTCAGAAAGCATGATGGAAGCCATTGCTCTCTTCTAAAACAGACCTGGAGGAGACACAGCCTTACCTTTCAGACAATATGCTAGTGGAATCACCTAGTGGGTGGGGGGGAACAATGTTCAATTTCTTCCCCTTCTTGAAGGGAATCAAACCCACTTTTTCCAGGAATGTGTACTAACCACTAAACTATATGTTGTTCTTGGTAGGCTAATCTCCATTCCTCTTGGAAGTGGTGCCACTGAGCAGTAAAGAATACATTAATTCACTTGGCCTAAGAGTGACTTCAATGATTCCTGCCTAGTTAGGGAACTTACCATTCAGGATGGAGTTCTGGGTTCCCATGCCTCTTCCAAAGATGGTTTATGCATTTTCTCCTGTGTCATACCTGGCATTTTCTCCTGGCTGCATTGAGGCAGCTCCCTGCTCAGCTGCTTTGGATTCTGTTCTGAGGTGTTGACTCCTAGTGGACTGCACAGGGATCATTGCAGCCTAACACAGGGATCTGAATCCTTCTTCACTAACCTAAAAAAATATTGCAGTCCCTAAGTTCTTAATTGATTCTGGCCTTTTCTCACTCTGTGCCTCAATTCCTTATCTGTAAAATGAAGACAACAAAATGCCCTTAGCTCACAAAGGTGTTGAGGAAAGTTTTTCCAGTCTGTGATGAGGTCAGCTGTGACGGTAACGTGATCCACAGAGCTACAGACCCAACCTGTTGTGAGGGAAATTAATGTTAGAGACCAGAGCCAGGCTTAGGAGTGGGCAATAGCCCAGGGCACTGTGATCAGGGTGATCACCGTGATCACATGCTGTCTCATGCGCTTACACGTGCTTACACATGCTTATGCACACTTACACATGCTCTCCCCCTACACACATGCACACACTCTCTCCCACACACATATACACACATATGCGCTCTCCCCCCGACACGTGCATGATCTCCCCCACACGCTCACATACTTTCCCCCTACACATGCTGTCTCCCACACACTCTCTCACACGCTCTCCCCCCACACTCACATGCTCACATGCTCCCCACCACACACCCAGATCCACACACATGCTCTCCCCACACACACACAATCTTTCCCACACACACACATGCTCTCTCACACACACACGTCCCCCCATGCATGCGTGCTCTTCCCCCCACATGTGCATGCTTTCCCCCACACACATACAAACACATGTCCAACACACACATGCGTGCCCCCCCACCACTCCCCTCCCACACACACACATTAGGGCTGTGCGAAACAGCAGTGTTTCATTTCAAATTCCATTTAGCCATTTCGAAGGGACAGTGTTTCATTCACTGTTTCATTTCATCAAAGCTGTTTCACTGTTTCAGTGTTTCACCCAGAGGCTATAATGGGGAATCATGAAAATGCCTATAACTTTGTCATTTCTTGCTTAATTCAGATGAAAATTGCAAGGATGGTAGCTCTTTTGAGGGCATGAAGTCTGCTTTGTTTCAAGAAGATAGGTGCAGGGATTTCTGGAAAACTGTACCTCAAACTGTTCAAATCCCAGGATGTCATTATCCCCTTGTACTCAGCCTTGGTGAGGCTGCAGCTGGAGTACTGCATCCAGTCTTGGGCTCCACAATTCAAAAAGGGTGTGGAGGAGCTTGAGAGAGTCCAGAGAAGAGCCATGTGCATGATCAGAGGTCAGGAAAACAGACCTTACAACGACAGGCTGAGAGTCATGGGGCTCTTTAGCCTGGAAAAGCGCAGGCTCAGGGGTGATCTGATGGCCACCTGTAAGTTTATCAGGGGTGTTCACCAGTACCTGGGGGAATGTTTGTTCACCAGAGCGCCCCAAGGAATGACAAGGTTGAATAGTCATAAACTCCTGCAAGACCGTTTCAGGCTGGACATAAGGAAGAATTTCTTTACTGTCCGAGCCCCCAAGGTCTGGAACAGCCTGCCATCAGAGGTGGTTCAAGCACCTACATTGAATACCTTCAAGAGTAAATTGGATGCTTATCTTGCTGGGATCCTATGACCCCAGCTGACTTCCTGCCCTTTGGGCAGGGGGCTGGACTCGATGATCTTCCGAGGTCCCTTCAAGCCCTAATGTCTATGAAATCTATGAAAGCAAAACTATTATCACTCGCCAGCAGCAGCAGCATGCTGTTATCCTGCATGCAGATCTGGGGGCCCACGCCCCCCACGAGGGCTGCGGGGCTGTGCTGGACTCTTCCCATGGGGTGCTGGCCCCCCAAACTGTGCACGGGTTGACAGCATGTTGCCACTGCCAGCAAGTGATAATAGTTTTGCTTTGAACAGTTTGTTCAAACTGTCCCCCCCACCACACATGCACTCTCCCCCCACTCCCATATACACACACAAATGCTCTCCCCCTGCCCTGGCTTGTCACATCCCTCCAGAGGCAGGATGAGCAGTGCCCAGGTGAGCCCAGCTTGCTTCCCTACTTCCAGCCACTGCTCAGGAGGAGCCAGGCAGCTCTGCCTCCCCACAGGACTGAACCCTTCTCCCCTGCCTGCCTACCTTTGCCTGCAGCTGCACCACTGACATGGGGAAGAGGGCATACATTGAAATATAAGTTTGCCCAGGGTGCCATTTTTCTAAGTGCTGGCTCTATTAGAGACTTGGGGTTTTACTCCCAGCTTTGCCATTTTGTGTGTGGCACTGTGTGATAAGGTCACTTTGTCTTTCTGTGTTTCAGTTTTCCCCATAAGGAGGATCATGAATGCTGTTGTGTGCTGGTGTTGTGGGGTCTCAGGTTTTGTGCAGTGACAAATGAGAGAAGATGAAGGTTTGCTGGTTATGGAAGGCTCCCAGGCTCCATTTACTGGCATAATTGAAGTGCTGCAGGGGTCACAGGTGCTGTGCCTCTGTGATGCAGTACATGGCTACTCAATCTTTGTTCAAGAGTGGAAGAGATAGGAAGATTCCAATATGCATGTTATTGAGTCTTCAGATTAGGAAGGAGAGAAGTCAAGAGTCTGCTTGGTGTGCATCTTAGACTCTAACTAAAAAGTCTTATTGTAAAAATAGGTGTACTTTTTGCCTGATTATTTTTTTTACTGAGATATTTGTTGAATTCCACTAGAGAGAGCATACATCCTGATCACAGATCCAATGGATGTATACAGTACTGGACATAAGGCATTGGGCCATTGGACCATAACTGGGGTTGATCCCAGAGACTGTAGCTTGCTCTGATCCGCTTGTACTTTAGTTATTCCCACCTTCCACAGATTTGTTGCAGTTTGTAGTTGTGCAGCAGCTATTTTGTTCTAGAATTCTTTTGAATTCATGTAAAGGTCAGATCAAGCCCTTTCTTTGCTATGTGGCCTGGGATGTCTCCCAGACAGGTTTGAACTGGAGAAGTCCATCTGCACTTGGGAGCACATGAGGACTGGTACTATGAAAGCCATCCTGAATGGCTGCAAGCCCAACTCCATGGAACGTCTCTATGGGGCTATTCCACAAAGTGAGCTTGCAGGAAAGCAGGCTATGTAGGGAATGAGAGTAAGACTTGTCAATCCATTATTATGGGAGTCCCCTCATTCTTGTCTCCATATCCCCACCCACAGTCCTGGTTGTGCTGATACAGAAGTAAGAGACCCCACTGATTACAGAGGTGTTAATGACAAATGAGAGTCAACCTCAAGTTAAATGGAATTTGTACCCATATGTAGACTGAAGGGAGTGAAGACATATGGGGCAGAGTGGGAGGAGGTTCTTAGAGCTATATTCTCTGGGTAAATGGGCAAGATTTACCCATTTACTAATGGGGCATGTTAGCCTACATGTAGAAGATGCATAGCTTAAGTTGGTATTTTTGCATCAGGAGAGACAATGCCACCAGAGAGTTGTGTGTGGGTGATAAGACATGAGACATTGGGATCTTTGGGCCTGTCTCAGGGGGATGCAAGCAGAGGGCCCAAAGCCACCTCCTGTGGCAGGACCTGAGGCAGGGCCCACCTGCCCTGAAAAGAAAGAGAAAAGCCCTGAGGACAGGACAAACTTACCTTTTTCAGGAGAAGTGGAGCTGGACGAGCCATGCCAGGACAAACCACCCGTGCAGTTCGTCAGCCGCTTTTATTGCTGGCTGGGGGAGGCATGGGCTGATGACATCATCCAAAACCACCACCCAGCTGATTTAAAAGCCAGTCATGGGGAAATGGCTGGTGGAGCACCACCAGAGCCAGATGGCAGGGCTGCTCCCCAAGCCACACACACGCTGTATCAGCAATGCAGAGGGAATCCAGGCAAGGACCCAATAGAGAGGTCCAGGGCCAGCTGAAGGAGGCACCACACTGGCCTGGCAGGGCAACCAGGCCAGGGAGGATGGCGTCGAGGGACCCTGGAGCCGCATACACCGGACCCATGAGTGGGGCGGGCTGAGGCCCCATTCCCCAATGTTTCCTTTTATGTTTTAATTTATTTTGAGTTATCTTAAGGCCCCAAGGCAGGGAGAGGGGTCACGAGTGACCTCCACAGATCAGGAAGAGCCAGGACAGTGCAGTGGACAGCTACACAGCAAGGGAAGACCTAGCACTTTGTCAGGGATGATTCAACATCCTGTGATCATCCCGGGGAAGAGAGGACAAGCAGAAACATCAGAGGGCAAGCTGGAGATCCATCATCTGGCTGTCCTGAGGGCTGGTGCATGGCTGGGGTGTAGGGGAGATGGAGCAAATTGGATGCTTATCTTGCTGGGATCCTATGACCCCAGCTGACATCCTGCCCTTTGGTTCGGGGCTGGACTCGATGATCTTCCAAGGTCCCTTCCAGCCCTAATGTCTATGAAATCTATGAAATATACTAATGGGGTTTATATTACTTTGATGGTGATTGCTGGACATTGGTATGGATCACTCTGGCTCTTGCCCTGAAGATAACCTGGGGTGTGCAGCTATTAATATGATGCACTTATTGAGTGTCCCATACATTGCCATCCTGTGACTGCAGCTGTCTCTACAGCATTTTAAGAAGCATCATTCATGCAAAAAGATGGGAAGGAACAGGTATATAACAGAACAGGTAATGCTCATTGGTCTCAAGAGCTTATACTGTCAAATAGTCACATACGCTTGGATCCTATAGACTCTGCCTTAGTTCATCATCTAAATGGGCATGTTTTGCCCTATGTTAGAGTGTCCTTTAACACATTGTTAGAGATGCAGCAGCAGCCCCATCCCTGTGCCTCCACTCCTCACTCCTACCCAAAAGCATTCCAGGTTTGAGAGCTCTCTTCTATATCCCATCACAAGGCAGTGTAACAGAGGAGTTGTGTTGGTAGGTTAGTTTCTGCTGGTGACTCCCAAAGGGTTGTGAGGATGGCTCAAAGAATACATGGCACTTTCTGCTTTGGAAATATTCTCCTGGCTCATGAGCTAGTTCACCCAACAATAAATCTTTTTCTTCACTTTCTACTGCACTGTGCAAGTGATTTGGCAAAAGAGCAGATAAAATCTTTTTTTGTTCTTCCTCCCCATACTATCTTGGCTAGTCTGTGACTATTTAAAGTTGTATTCAAGGACTGCAGCTCTTAAAGGACTTGCACATGCCAATGCCAAGCAGAATTTTAATTCAGGGAAACTCTTTGCTCAACTTTCTGAGAGCTGATAGTCATAAATACATTGGTTTCAGGGAAACTGGCTAGTAATCAGCAAAAGAAAAGGGAACTGAGTGACTGAACAGTTTAAACAGGCCAGGTAGATCCGGTTAAATCCAAAAAGGGCTTTTTTTGGCACAACTTCCAGAAATCATCCTTCAGCTCTTCCTGTTACAAAGTCTTCATTGTTACGCTCCCTATGAAGACCATAGCAGCTATCCCATCTGTGCTTTTATCATTGAATTTATTAAGCAGGAACTACCCAAAAAAAGCTATTTTTTAAATTACTTTTGCATGTTTTCACCTTCCTTGGGATTATAGCTAACATCAGCTTACAAATAATGACAGCAAGATCACATTAAAGCATATCCCAGAGCCATCTCTAGCACAAGCCTGTTAACATCTCTTTGGCAATATCTGTATCAGTTCCCCAGTGCTTTATGTCTACAGGTTACTTTCTAAAATACAGATCTTTTGAGACCCAGCTTGCATCCAAATGCCCCACAGACCTGCCTTCCCTCCAGATCTCCCACAGATCCCCCTTCTGTTCAGGCATCCCACGGGTCCACTTTTCTTCCAGACATCTCAGCCTATCACTGATTTCCAAAATATTTCATTCTTCAACTTGTAAGGCCAGGCATTGTTGACCATGGGTGATCATAGATCCTAGCTTGATAACTACTGCTGTAAAGTATTAATGTCAAAACACCTGAAAACCAAAGGGAAGAGAGAAAGGAAGGAAAAATTATGTACAGTACATTAAAGAAAATAACCTTACTCTAATAGACCTTTCTTCTCAGCTGTGCGTTTCATTCTAGTTCTTGTGGGAGAAAATAGAGAGAAACCTTAAGTGTTACAAAAGAAACCTACTTTATTTAGAATGTAGCCTGATTGACTACTGTGTATTTCTGAAAGTGTGTTGCATATATATTTCTCTTTAACCTTCTTTTATTGTATCAAGACAAGACCAAGAATTATATATAGCACAGTAATATCACCCTCAGGCTGCATCAAAAGTTCACCAACCATAATAACTAAAGACATGTATACATATTTTAGTCATTAAGGAGAAAACCTGCCAAAATGTATTATCTTATTTTTGGCTGCAAAACTTTGAACCACAAAACTAAGCCTCATAATATTGCAGAATAAATTAAACATTGAAAAATATCCCTCTGAAAAGACAGGAATTCCATAATTGAATCAACCGGTATTCTACCCGGTCCATCTTGTGTCTGCAACAGCAGCCAATGCAAGGTACTTCAGAGGAAGACATACGCCAGCTGATGGCTTGAAGTGGGCTCTTTCATGAGTACCAGTTTGAATGACTAGTGTCATTCAGAAGCAATAAGAGGATATAGTCTAATCCTGAATTGATCCGCATCTGTTCATGGGACTAGGGAGACCTGGAGCCTGCCCTTCTGGGTGATCTTGAGCACGTTTTTTTCACTTCTTTCCTGTGCCTTGATTTCTCTGTAGATAAACAGGGATAACAATACTGACTTCCTTTATAAACACTTCAAAACCTACCAGTGTAAAGTTCCATATGAGTGAGGTGACATTATTATTGTAATTATTCACTTTGAATAGCAGCTAACTGTGGCTACAAATTCAGTACGTAATAAGCACATGCTTAACTTGAAGTATTTGCTTAAGTCCCATTGTCATCAAGAGGACTGAAATACATGTTTAAATTTAAGCATGTATGTAAGTGCTTTCCTGAATTGAGGTCTCCCAATGATTTTGATGGGGCTATTCATGGAATAAGGTGTTACTCAGCATCAGTAAGGGTAGTGCAGTCCAGCATGTGAGTGATTGGGGTAGGTAGGTCAAAACTAGCTTTGCTTCTTCTCCTCATGAAAGAAGTACACAGGAAATGAGCAAATATGAGAGCACAATGATCTCAGAATATTAACTCTTGTATGTATGGAAAAGCTCAAAACTTTAACAAAATCAGGGTTTCCTAAAAGGGGGGAGGGACATTCAATTTCTTACTTATCAGACAGAAAGACACAAAGGGATATGGCATTATAAAGAATTGCACAACATCAAGGTTTACCTCTATATTTAAGATGTGTGGAACCATATTATCTTATGCATTATGTGACTCTGCATTATATAAATATGCTGTGTGTGAAAGTACTAGGGCATATCCCTCCCCAGTGTAACTCCACACACATCAGTGGAGTTCCACCAGAGATGATTTTGCCCAATTATGAATTATAACATTGGCCATTTTTCTGGATATAGTAGTGACCACCATAGTGGCTCATTCAGCACTATACCAGGGAGGCATCTGGTATGGAGAAACAAAACAAAACAAAACGCTAAAACCTTTCCGGTGCAAATTAATATAGTTCTTTAATTGCTTTCTCTCTTGTTTGTCCCAGACAGTGTAACTGAAGTCAAGACAGACATTTACGTGACGAGTTTCGGCCCTGTCTCAGACACAGACATGGTAAGAGCAATTCACCAGGGAGGTGTGGCTTAGAAGTGGGGTGCGAAGTGCATCTGAGGGTCTCTGTACATTTTTTTCCTGTCCCATTTTCTTAGGGCTAAATAAGAACTACTAGAAAGCATACAGTGTGGTAAATGATCCTTCCACATTGTCTGTTATTTCTGTCCAGGCATGAGGCTGTGGTAAGATATAACTATTTACCACTTACACTACCAATAGCTAGGGACCTACTTAAATTGCAGAGAGACTAAACAATTTTCATGGGTTGGTTGTGGCATAAAGAGCAAATTTCACAGATATTTCATCGATATGCTCCACTGGCCCTGCCCCTCAGTGCTAATTGGAGGAGAGGCCCCGGCTGTGGGAGGAAAGACAAGGAGGCAGCTGCCATCTGTCCTGCTGCCTTTCATACTGCCCTGCCAGCCAGTGCCTTCCCCACCTGGGTGGGCTGTGGGGCTGGGCTGTGGTGAGCAAGGACCTCTGGCTCCCACTGTGGAGCCAGCATTGGATTTTTTATTTTGTTTTTTAAGTTGATTTCACGGACAATCCTGGATTTCACAGTTTCCACGAAATCCACAAAATTGCAAATTAGTAGATCTCTACCAATAAGCCAGAACATATGGAGTTATACTATCTTTACCAAGGAGGGCAGTCAAGATTGTCAGTTAAAAGGTGTCAGTATACTATAATCACACAACTAGATGAGGTTTTATATATAGTGGTTGTGTGAGAGGGGCATGTAACCATAGCATGGGTTGTTATCTGCTTCCCTTCAGGGGCTGTGTAAAGTTTATTATTGTCCCCCAGTATTATCCTCTAGTCCTCTGTAGTGTGTGTGCAGGACCAGGACTCTCAGATCACTCCACCTCATCCAACAAGCATCCAGAAATTACTTTCTGTCTTTTATGTGGGCCCTTAGTGTAGAGAGGAATGACAACAGAAATTCAAAGAATACTGTACCATTCTGGAGTCAAGCCTACTTCTCAGTTTGGTTTTACTCTTTCAGAATCTCCCTGATATCAACATTTAGGTTCCAGATACAATAATCTGTGAATAAGTTTCTCCTTTATTCTTTGCTTATTAAGGGTAAAATCTGAGAACTATTAAAATTTATGGGAAGTTTGCCATTGCCAAGAGTCAGGAATTCACCCTAGTTCTGTTGATCACTGCTGCCAGTTGTAATTTTCAAGTAAGTGGAGAAGAAGAGAAGAACACACACATTTATCCACTAAAAGGAAGTCCAGGAAAAGCCAGCACATTTTAAAAGCATATTTTATAATGCTCTATACTAGCTGTAATTGCTGGGGCATGCTACTCTTCGTTACTTCCAAAACAGGCCACCTATGATTTTATATCATCAACATCAGCAGCAAAAAGGCAAGTCTCAAATGCCATTTTGTCTCTAGCTAGATCCTTAAAACAGCCTGTCTTGTGGTTCAAATCCATGTCTATTTTGGGAGCACTAATCCTGCTACTGAATTTTTGGTAACCATGCCAGCTGTATGGTGATGGTCCTTGGAAAATGCATTTTGCAACTGGTCTTCCATGCTAATAAAGTGTGTGCACCAAGGAAGACTGAAAGGAATCTAATACTGCTGCATATGTTCATCATTTTCTGTTTCAAATATCTGACCATTATGCTCATTTAAATGAAACATGCACCTGGTATTTCAATCCTTTTTATTAGGCTGGCCAGAAAAGCAATATTATAGGTTGTGTATACAGCGAGTCCTAACACAGGTGTACTTGCCTGGCCTTATGTAGTAATTCCCTTGCTGCCTTGGAGCATGCACCCAGTGTCAGACGGGAAGGTTGTCCTGTGGCCTTGACGCTGGGTGGCGTTCATCCCAAGGGAGACCTCAATATTCACCTGCCATGATTTGGTTTTTCCTTTCAGTGGTGGGGCTCCTTCTTGTGGTCCCTTGCGGGTCAGGTACTATCCCTAGTGGGTACTCTTGGGGCTCCACTCCCCCTACACCCCAGCCATGTGCCAGCCTATAGGACGGCCGGATAATGGACAGTCAGCTCACCCCCTGATGTTGTCACCTACACTCTCTTCATGTACTTGTCTCCCATCAGTCTTCCCCTGCATGGGATGATTTTGGGACATTGGGCTGCCCCTGGTAATACGCCAGGTCTCTTCTCCTGCACTGCTGCCTGCTGTGCTCTCCTGGCTCCTTCTGGTCCATGAGGGTCACTCATGGTCCCTCTCCCTGTCTTAGGACCCCGGGATAACAGGACAAATTAATATACAAAGTAAAAAAAATGAGGAATGGGTCCTCAGCCCATCCCACTCATGACTCTGGCGTCTGGGGCTCCTATATCCCTCCCTCATCTGGCTTTGCTGTTGGCCGATGTAGTGGTTCCTTTAACTGGCCCTGGACCCCTCTGATGGGTCGTCCAGTCTCTTTTCTGGTTGCTGGTGCAACCTGTGTTTGGCTCAGGGAGCAGTCTTGCCATCTGCCTCCAGCAGTGCTCCCCCATCCATTTCCCCACCACCAGCTTTTATTTCAGCCGGGCAGTGTTTTTTGATTATGTCATCTACCTGCACTGCTCCCAACCAAAAATAGAAGTGGCTGATAAACCAAACAGGCATTCTGTCCTGGTGTGGTTCATTGGCTTCTTTGTCTGTAAAAAAGGTAAGCTTGCCCTGTCTTCAGGGCTTTTTTCTTTCTTGTTGTGGTGGGTCAGCCCTGTCCCGGGACCCGCTGTGTGAGGGGTCTCCAGGCCCTTTGTCTATGTCCCTCTGGGACAAAAGGAAAGAAATCTGGGAGATAACACCAAAAGAACCAAAACTTTCTAATGTCTGGTTCTACTCTCTTTTCACCCATTGACTTTTTTTGTAGTCATTTTCTCCACTGTGACTATTCATTAGGTAAGATGCACAGCATGAGAAAGGGCAATAGAATCTGGCCCAGTGTAGTTGGTAAATGTGCTAAAAGGTAGAGGAAACATTCTATCAGTACAATTCCAAATTAAAAATCAAAGAGAGGAAGAAAATGAGTGAACTGACAAATATTTTTGACATGTGTAAGGAAAATTATTAATGAAAGGACCCAAGGACTGAATCTGGGTTTGTATTCCCACAACAGTTTGTCTTCTAATTAAAGCAGAACTGTGGAGCATAATTAATGGTTAGATGTCTCAAAAACATTTCTTGCAGCTGGCAATCTAGGGGAAGAAAGAGTATTTGGTTGTGTTGTTTGAAAGCCATACTAAGATGCAGGGATCATTAGCAAGCACTGAAGCCCTCCTGTGCATTTAGGGCCTTAGAGTTTCATTTGGTCCTGAGATTCCTCATGCTAATGAATACTCATCCTGATTTAGCGAGACACCACACTGTGAAGACAAGAAAAAAATCCATTCTTTGCAAGTAGGGCTGGGACGGTTCAATACTGTGTAGCAACTTTCCTCCACACCTCGGAAGCCGAAAGGTTTTCATTCTCCGTGTTCCTTCAGCCATGGATGTCTCTTCTACTATGCCACCAATGGCTTCTCAGTCACGTGGTTCTGCACCAGTAATTAAAGGAGTCAGAAGAGAATTAAATCTCCATATTTCATGTTGGGGACAGCCCCCTCAGAGAATTCTGCACTGCTTTGGAAGGATCACTTGCCTCAGGGTTAAATGTTAACTTCATGTCACTCCAGTCAGAAGTACTAATTTCATCTGTGGTTTTTTTCTCTCATTCCATCTCATTTTCTTTCACACCACAGCAAAGGCCCTTAATATATTCAACAATCCCAGCCCTTAGGGAGTATATGATAATTACTTCCAAGGTGGAGCATATTTGATTAAGGGAGCATGTATAATGAACTGTGAAGAAGAAATATGAGGTATTGAAGAGAGGGAGGTATTTTTTGCTATGTGATTTGACAAAATGAATTTAAAATTAGAAAGACAGTTAAAGAATCATAAATTCTTTCCCCCTTGTGTGCTGTAGTTACATATAATTTTTGCGCACACAGAACAAATGTGTTATATCATGTGACTCTGGTGCTGAATGCAATTAGCAATGTGTGATCAAGGGAGAAATGAAACTCTCCTTTGTGGGAAGGGAGGAGTGAACGCTCACCTTTCTTAAGAATTTTTTTCCCTTGGGTTAGAGAACTAAGGAAGTCACTCATTTCACATTTATATCTGTCTCATGATCCAGTCCCTTGCTCTAGTACAGCCTTTATTACCTGCAGTTGAGACCCTGCCTTGTGCAACTTTATTCAGGGGGAGATTATAATGACAATGATGGGCCTGGGAGGTGAGGTAAGTTATGTTGCTGTCAAAATCAGCTGATTAGTCACTACAGAGGAAAGTATGCTGCTTCACCCTGAAGCTTGTGGGGAAACTCCAGTCTCACTCACTATTCAACATGAAAAATGTTGGCTGACAAGGCCCACACTAGTGTCTGGTATTTAGTGTCAGGCTGTCTCTCAGCTTCCTCTTTTCCTGGGCAGCAAGCTAATACTGAATAAGGTTTTTGTACCCTGGAGAATGTAGAAGAACCTGGTCTAGATTTCAGTGTTTCTCTGGGATGAAGTTTAGTAGCAAATCTGGATGGAGAAGACTGTGACTATAAATCATGTGCTTGCCTGGAATAGGCTCCAAGTGCAGCCCCCAGGAGGGGGTGAATCCCAAAGTGTTGTATTCTGTGGCCACTTGGGAGGAGCCCGGGGGAATACAGCTAAGAAGAGAAGAACCTACAATGTGATTTTTTCTCTTGTTCTTGGAAATGGATTCTTGGAGCCTATTCCAAGGTCTTCTTGAGCCAGGTATTAGGGCTGTGCGAAACAGCGGCGTTCCGTTTCGACCCGTGGTTTGCCGTTTTGATGGAACAGTGTTCTGTTCTGAATTCTGTTTCAGCTGTTCCTTTCCATTCCGTTGAAACAGCAAAACTCTTTCGACATTTCGTCCATAGTATATAATGGGGAAGGTCAAACAGCCTATAACTTGGTCATTTCTGGCCTGATTTGGAAGAAACTTGCAGGAATGGTAGCCCCAGGCATGAAGCCTGCCATGTGTCAGGGTGTTCAGAAGAACTGCACCCCAAATTCTTGAAAGCATAACTCATGTCACGTGTGTGTTAAACCACAGTGGAGTCAAAATTGCAGGCTTGCTAGCCCTTGCTGAGGCCACAAAGTCTGCCAAATTTCAAGGAGATAGGTGCAGGGGTTTGGGAGAAACTGCACCTCAAGCTGCAGACAAGCAAAACTCATGACATGGGTGTGACACTGTGTGTGTTAAGGCTCAGTAGGGTGAGAGCTGCAAGCCTGCTAGCCCCTGCTGAGGCCATGAAGCCTGACAAGTTTCAAGGAGATATGTGCAGGGGTTCTGGGTCCTTGGGCCCTGCACCCCTAGCTGCTGACAGGCAAAATCCGTGACATGGGTGCTTGTGCAACTGCTGCCTCTCATCAGACAGCAGGACTGAAGATCCCACATCACTTGCCAATGCAGACCTAGGCTTAATTGATCGCAGTATGAACATGAGCTGGCAGTGCAATGCGGTAGCCAGCAGGGCCAACACCACTCTGGCATGTATCAGTTGATGCACCTCCAGCAAAACCATTACAAAGAAGTGATTCTCCTGCTTCTGGAGCAAAGAGATACCTGAAAGGACTCAAGTGTTGAAGCTGGACTTGATTAGTCTCTGCTTAAAATGGGTAAATCAATGGCTGACCTAAATAGCCCAGTCCAATGGGGTGACATTTGGCCCCTCCCATGTTTGGCAAACGAGCCAGGCATATCTATCAATTACTAGCCAGGTGACTTGGCCTGTGCTATGGCTAATTAATAAATCTTACAGACAAGGGAGCTGAACTGAAACACATAAACAGTTTATTAAAACACAGGTAAGTATTTATAGAAATGAAAAGGGAAAGGAAGGAGAAAGATAACACAGGTAATTACATCTTATCCTATGATTTCTATATAACCCTTAACTATCCTAATAAACACATAGATAAATAGATCTTATTCTACCATTTCAAGAGAATTCTTTACAATCCTAATAAACACACACACAGGTGTGTGGACAAGGTGATACAGGTTCCTTTCACCTGTACTGGAAGGATCAGATCCCTGTTCCTTCATGCCCAGGGGAGAGGGGTGATACTTATACCAACAAGAGCATTATGAGCTGCTACTTATGTTCACAGCACACCCAGGGGAGAAAGTCTGGGGAGCTGACTAAAGCAACAATCAGCTCTAGATCATCAGGGGTAGGAGATGGAAATGTGCTGGAGTCAAATGGTGTGGACCTCCGCTATGCTGTCTAGATCAATGGCCTCCATTGAGGTGCTTTCTATTGCTGGCCTGGTCCTGCAGAACACAACATTGGCCAAACAACAACACCAAACAATCCATAGACACAATACTGCACCAATCGTCCACAAAGCCACCTCCACTACTTACACGCACAAACACTACCTTTACCGCTCATTAGGGCTGGCCCATCCTATCCTGTGAAACCTGTGGCCACAGGGGGGCCCACAGCCAAGGGGCCCCCTGCTTCTGGCTGCTTACCACCACACTCCCTCCCCCCATGCCACTGAGGCCGGCTTCACATCCAGCCACTTGCCACCCCCCACCCCTGCCCGCTGATGCCATTGCTACTTCTTCAGCTGCTCACCATCTCCCCTCCCCCAGCCGACCCCAGCTTCTTTGCATCAGGGCCCCCAAAACTGTATTTTGAAGGGGTCCCCCAAAAATTGTGGACCAGCTCTGCCTCTCGTACACCTCTTGCTCTCCTCTCACAGAGCACCACCCAGACAGACCACACACTCTGTCCCTTACACACTCACCCACAGCCACCCAGTTTCTGTTAATCAAATACTTTTACATAAGCGTAGTGTGCACGGCACGCCAGGGCTCTGCACACAGCCCTGAGGTTTTCACTGGGTACCATCTTCCAGTGGCTTCTAGGTATTACTGTGCATGATACTAATCCAGAGGTCAGAGAAGGTTCATCTCCTGACCTACTTATAGGGGCTAGGTGACAATACCATGGTCTAGAACCATTTTGGCTCCAACACAAGGAGGCCAGAAGAAAGGCCAGGAATAAGCAGGTCTTATGTGAAGGATTGAAAAAAAACCTTAGAAAAAGCCTGGTGCTGGAACTACCTGACAGAGATTAGAGGCATATGACTGATAACAGTGAGTCCTGTGAGGATGGTTAACAAGTTCTGAAGGATATTGTAAGGAGAGGACCAGCAGCTAAGAAGCTTCAGGAGACTACACATCAGGAAGTCTTGTGGGGTCTCAGTCACGAGAGCTGCTATGCCTCTTCCCCAGGGACTTTTCCATTGATTTAACAACAAGGTGTAGCAGGTAACTCAAGAAGGGAAGCTTGGAGCCAGAGAAAGATTTGGTTTGTATAAAGACCAGAAGGATTGTACCTCACCTGGAAAAGGAGGCCAGAGAGGGGACTCACAGGCTCAAAGACTGGAGACATCTATCACAAGCTCATAGACTGGATACCTCTGAAATAGACCAAAGACCTGGCTGTCTTAGTTGATTGCAGGATGCCCATGAGCCACAAGTGTGATCCTGATGTGAAAAAGGCCAGTGCAATCCTAGGGTGTACTAGGTGTGGAGACATGACAGGTAGAGAGATGAGGAGCTACTAATACCATTGCATAGGGCATGCATCTTTAAGACCTGATTTAGAGTCCTGTGTGTAGTTCTGGTTTCCACTTTAAAGAAAAATATTAACTTAAACTGGAATTAATTTAAAAAAGGCCCCCTAAGATAGTGAAAGGAATAGAGACCCTTTCTTAGGAAAGAAGATTAAAAGATCTTTACTTTAAAGATCACTCTATACAAAGTACATATGTGAAGTAAATATAAGGGGAGGTAAAGAGCTTTTAGGCTGAAAAGGAACACCGGCTTAAGGTTGAGAATGGCCATAGACTAACTACAAATATATTTAGACTGGGAATGACAAGATTTCTACCAATTTCTAACTGAAGTGCAGTTTTGGAATGAAGCGAGGTTGTAGGGGCAAGGAACCTGCATCTCTTTAAGGCTGGACTGAGTTAGTATAGGGAAGGGATGGCATGATAGGACATGTGGGTTCTCATTTACCAGTCTGTGTTTGACATGGTGTCGTGTAATTATGGACCACAAGTTAGGGTATAAAGGTAGCTCTGTAGTGTGTAAGATACCAGGATACTCAAGTATAATAAAGAATATTACATCAGAAAGGGGATAACAGCAGAGTGGTTAAGACTTGTCAGTACAGCTCTTGAGCCAGGAGTTTGAACTTTGCTCCGGACTTGCTGACCCTGCCGTAAATAGGTACCTGACCTTTCAGGCAGAGTCAGAAGTATCTGGTCCTAAAGGCTAGCAACATCACTCCCAAGTGTGCCACTGGCTATGGAAGCTTATGAACTTAGGCTGGCCTCATGGGCCAGCTTGGCTCCAGTGGACCATGACTGATTGAGCCCCCAGACAGCAAAGAAACCAAGGCATCTCTAAAGTAGTCGACACAGAACATTGTGGAAGCTCCAGCCAAATTTGCCCTTCCCCAAATTTCCCTGGGCTAAACAGAGATTCCAGACAATGCATCTGAGCAGTTCTGATTCCAGCCAAGAGACAGCCTAGTGCAAGGGTTCCCAAACTATGGTACACAACAGGGGTGTTCAAAGAGGGCCCTCTTTAATTCGGATTTGGCTCGAATCAGGGTAGTGATTCAATTCATTGATTTGGATCACCATCCCCAATTTGATTCAGCCGAATCTGAAGATTTGATGCTGATTCATAGAATCAGTGATTCAGACACAGACACAGCTTTCCGTGTTTTTTCTACATACCTAGAGATACCAAGCATGGCTTGTGATTGCTGTGATGCTGGGGCGCATACAGCATCTGACAGGAGTGCAGGGCGGGGGGGCCTCCATGTCCTGGGCAGCAAACCCAGAAGTGGATCAGAAGTACTTCCAGTCCACTTCTGGGTCTGCCAGGAAGTGCATAGGGCCCCCCCCCACACATGCCCCCTGGCGTAACAATTGGCCATGGGGGGACCCTGGGTACCCCCCCAGACCCAGGAGGCACCAGTCACCGAGCCACAGGGGCATGAGGGGGCCCCCCCAGCATGCTCTCCAGCAAAAGTGGAAGTGGACTGGAAGTGCTTCTGGTCCACTTCTGAGTCTGCTGCCGAGCACGTTAGGGAGCCCCATATGCCCCTGTGGGACACTCCATGCACTCCAGCATCACAGTGTTCATGAAGCCCTGCTACTGAGAGGTATGTAGAAAAAACATTTAAAGCTGTCTCCCTGTCCAAACCTCTGAATCTTTCTGAATCTCTCTGAATTGATTCAGAGGGCTCCAATTCGATTCGGAGAGATTAAAGGGTCCTTTGATTCGATTCAGATTTGGAGATTTGGCCACTGAATCAGACCAAAACTCTGCCAAATCAAATCAGGGACTGAAGCTTCACACAGCCTTAATACACAGGTCTCTGGGGGTATGCAAGACATCTCTGGGGGGTACATGGGAGAAACTGTGTAATGGGGGATTTAGTTTTCATTATAATTGGTATTTAAGTGGTTAAAATATTTCATAGACATTAGGACTGGAAGGGACTTCACAAGATCATCAGGTCCAGCCCCCTGCCCAAGGGGCAGGAAGTCAGCTAGGATCAAAGGATCCCAGCAAGACAATCATCCAAATGTTTCTTAAAAGTCTCTAAAGTAGATGCTTGCACCACCTCTGGGGGAGTCTATTCCAGGCCTTGGGGGCTTGGACAGTAAAAAAGTTTTTCCTTATGTGCAGCGTAAAATGATCTTGCAGGAGTTTGTGACCGTTGTACCTTGTCATCCCTTGGGGTTCTCTGGTGAACAGATGTTCCCCCAGATCCTGATGCACACCCCTTATGTAATTATAGGCTACCACCAAGTCATCCCTGAGCCTGTGCTTTTCCAGGCTGAAGAGTCCCATGGCTCTCAGCCTCCCTTCATAAGGCCAGTTCTCTTATCCTCTGATCATGTGTGTGGCTCTCCTCTGGACTTTTTCAAGCTTCTCCATGTCCTTCCTGAATGGTGGAGCCCCAAACTGGATGCAGTACTCCAACTGTGGTCTCACCAAGGTCAAGTACAGTAGGAGGATGACATCTTGGGTCTTCCTTGAGATGCATTGGTAGATGCAAGCCAGAGTTTTGTTTGCTTTGCCAGCTGCAGAAATGCATTAGTGGCTCATGTTCATCTTGTGGTTAATCATGACACCCAAGTCTCTTTCAGTTGTGGGATATGCTGGCAGCTGGTGAATCTGAAAAAGGGTATGCAGTAAGAAAAAGTTTAGGAACTTCTAGCCTAGTGCACTAACCAGGTGACCTTAAGTAATTCCTTTATGCAGCATTATCACTGTTGAAAGATAGAGTAGACTCAGTAAGAGGGAATGGTGCATATATCTGTTGAGTACCATTCAGTTATTATAATAGCTATTCTAATATTATAAAAGCCTAAGTCTGTCTGTCCGTAATGCTTTATTTGGGCTCTGATTGGCTGAAAAACAGCCAATCAGAGCACAAAGAAGCATTCGGACAGGTGGCAGCCCACCACCATGATGGTGGGGACACAGGGGTCTAGCCCATCCTCCCCCGTTTCCTAGAGGTGACGGGAACAGAGCAGATGGAACGGGGGGGGGTGGGGGGGTGAGGCTTGCTCCCTGCAGGTGGTGATGATGGAGTGGAGGGGGGATGAGGCCACTGGAGCTGGCCTCCCCCCCCTCCCCCCTTGCTCCTTGGAGGTAATGGCAGCTGTAGCACAGGGCCAGAGCGGGATCGGGATGCTGGGGGGGGAGGGGGAAGGCCACTGGTACTGGCCTTGGCCCACCCCTCCCCCCTTCTGTCATTGCTGCTTGCAGGGCTGGCCATGGAGGCAAGGAAGGGACAAGCGAGCCTGCACACGCTCCTACCTTCCCCCTGCTGCTGTGGCAGGGAACAGGGAAGCAGTCCCAGACCCCAAATAGAAGGGGGCCTGGGCCTGGCACAAGGGATGGGGGGAGAAGCAGGTCCACCGTGGCAGTGGGAGGCAGAAGCAGGCCTGGGCCAATGCAGCAGTGAGGCAGGGAGGGGAGGAGCGGGTCTGGGCCTGGGTCTAATGCGAGGGGTGTGGGGGAAGATTGGGCTCAAGGGGGGCAGGAGAAGATATCCTGCCACAACTGTGGGGGGGGGCAGGGGGAGAAGCAGACCTGGTCCAATGAGGGCCCAGTGTGGGGATGGAGGAGAACCAAGCCCAAGCGGGAGGAGAAGGAGGCCTGCTGCAGCGGTGCCTGACTTGAAATGGCCCGACACGGCAGCTTCTGGGGGAGGGGAAGAAGTGGGCCTTCTTTCCACCTCGGGCCCAGGCCCTCTCCTCCACCACTCCCACCCTGTCAGCTCTGAGCCTGCTCTACCTGTTCCCCTGCCACCGCCAGGTCAGCTCAGGCCTGCTGCTCCCCCCACCACAGCAGGCCGGCTTCTCCCCCTCAGGCCTGGTCCTCCCCCACATCAGGCCCAGGCCCACTCCTCCACTTCCCCTGCCACTGCGGTAGGGAGGGAGGAGTGGGCCCAGACCCCAGGCAGCAGGAAGTAAAGGGAGAGTGGGCTCCCCCCCACCCATCATTCCTGATGGGCAATTGGCTAGTATTACAGAAAGGCAGCTCGGGGTGGAAATGAAGTGGGGCATGCTGGTTTGTGGGGCACAGTGACCTGATAACAGTCAGTTCTTACTATACTTAAATGTGGAGGTCTGCTAAAAGCATGGTGCTATCTAGCTCACCACACACATCAGTGGTGGTGGTGTCCCACAGCTGCCACAGTAACCAACACTGAAGGACTGGAGTGGAGGGCTTTGTTTCACTTGATTTGTGTCCAAGGTATGGATGAATAATTTGGGGGACTTTGGAGATGTAGAACAAGCTGTTGTCATGCTTTCTATTAAAAATTATGTATGGGTCGTCAAGGTCCTAAAGAGGCTAGGGTCGGACTGTCAGTTGGGGAATAAAATGCAGAGGTAATTGCATGCAAGAGAGGCCAGGGGAGCAAAGGTCCCCAGCTGAGTACTGTCTGGGTCACTCTGGGGGTTTTCTGTGCAACAGGCCCGCCTTATTATTTGATTGACAGTTATTGCCTGAGTCTACGTAAGGACAGAACCTGATCGCAGGCTTTCATATCATGTGGCCAGCAGCACCTGCCTCAAGGTGATGTTTGCAATAGCTGCATTTTTCTAATAAACATAAAATGGTGGCAATCTGATATAAATCAGTATTACATCCTTGACTACAATGGTGCATTATCAATTTATACCAGATGAAGACAAAAGCTCAAAGTCTTAGTGCCGAGGCAAGTCGAGTCATCATGAGGCTAGGGTGGGGCTTTATAGTGAGTTAGTTGCTACACAGTAACTGGCCTCATACATGCCTGCAGCAGATGAAAGCTTGCCTGCAGCAGCTTGGCACTTTCTCATTTATTTTTCATTAAGGGGTAAGATTTGTTTTTAGCAGGGTACGTTGGAGTGCACAAGGGCAGTTACCACAGAGCAGCTGTCACTTTCTGAGTCTGCACCCTCCTTTACCTCACAGTTGCATGCCCCAGGTGCCCGTGTCCTAAAAAGCCACATGCAGTCTGGCACAACCCCAGTGGCCTCAATAAAGTTACACCACAGTTTAATTTGGCCCCATATATCCTGTTCATTTCTAGTTTTCATATTTTCCAGGCCCAAAAATATATTTTCAGCTTCTAGATACTTTGTTCTTAAGGAAACTCATTTGTTTTCTCATAATTAATAAAGAATATGTATATACTATTAATCCAGTTAGAATAGCGAGCCATGGGTGATTATCAAATAATTGGTGACAATATAATAGCTTACATCTTTCACCCTGAAGGTCCCTTAATTCATAACCTGAATTCCTAAAGATCCTGAATTCTAATACAGGAGCCACTCAGAACTACCACCAAAATGCAGCCACTTCTGGGGTAAAATGTAGTAGTTCTTTAACAGCACTTGGCAGCACTGAACAAAAATTTAGGATTGGAAATTTAAAAAAAGAGTGTAGTGCCTTCACTGTGATTATAGAAAATAAAGCATTTAAATCTGTATCTACCTACACATGTTGAAATCATTAGGACCTGTAGCTGCCCAGCACCTTGCAGGAGTAGACCAGTATTATCAAGGTGCCTCCAACTGGTTATAGATGCAGAATTTTGGGCACCTGCTTTTGAAGCTGTCAGCCTCTGCTTCCACCTAAACTAGCAAAGTGAAGTTACAGAGGCAAAATGTAATCAGTCCAATTGGAATTTGGCCATAACATTAGCTAATAATGTCTGCTCTTGTGTTAAAAAAAAAGTTCTGTAAGAACTTTTAATGGTATATTGTTGAGGTCTTGGATAAATTGCTTAATTAAAAGGCATTGGGTGGGCGGTAACCTTGAAAGCTCAAGGTCACTACAAGTGCTTCTAGTATTTTTGCATTAATAGGATATAATCCTTGATGTCTTGGCCAGATATTGACCCAGGTAATTCTTTTTTATCTCCTCTACTCCCAGGGTGACTTCAGTGAGGCACAGCATTCTCTGTTTCCCATTTTGAAATTTCTGTATGATGTTGCTGACACAGAATGACTGAGGGGTACCACTCTAGTGCAAGCTGTATTTCACTGATTGCTATAGGATGCCAGAAATATATATCTAAATCTGGAATGTACTTTGGGATGAAAGGTGTTGCTGTGTGGATATTAGGGCTGTGCGAAATTTCAGCAGCTGTTTCATTCGGCGGTGTTTCAGGCCACCGAACGCCTGGAACACCGAATCTGAATCAAAACAGAAGGCTCCAAAACAGCTCTGAAATGAATCAGAAGGCTCCAAATGTTTTGGAGCCGGGCTCGCAGGAAAACAAAAACTAAGAAGAGGGAGGAGGGGAAGGACTGCTCTGATATTGACATCTAGCTCCTGGGTCCCCACCCCATGGTTTGATTCCCCAGCTCTCTGATTATTTCCCTAGCTCTTCCCAGGAAGGTGTGGGCCCCCACTCAGTGCTCATGGTTTCAACAGGCTGCCGCTGCAGGCTGGGGCCTGTGGCAGCCACTCGGTGCAGCCCATGCTGAGCGCACTGTGGTGCTGCCTCTGGCCCCAGCCTGCAGTGGAAGCCTGCTGAAACCCAGTATGCAGATCTGAGGGGCCATGGCCCCCAGGAAGAGCTGGAGAAATCGAACCAAGAGCTGGGGAATCAAACCAGGGGCTGGGCAGTCCCTCGCTCCACAGGAAGCAGAGATCCATGCCAGCATTTCCTCCCTGTTGCTGCCTGCTCTGTGCATCTCCAGATCTGTGATCCCTGGGGAGCCAGGTTGCATGGCAGGGACCAGCACTACCCTGCTGTATGACCTGGCTCTGCAGAAAGTAGAGATCCACGGGGGTCTCCTCACTGCTGCTGCCCACCCCACACAGCCCCACATCATGGGAGCAGTGTGGCAGGCAGCAGTGGTGAGGAGACCCCTGGAATGGATCTATGCTCCCTGTGCAGCCAAGTCACATGGCAGGGACCAGCAGGGTTGCTCACCTCTTTGGCTGCTTCCCTGCCCTGTGACCCAGCATGACAGGGATCTGAAACCTGCACATAGGTCTCCTCACCTGCACAGACGGCAGCAGCCCTCCCCCTCCCCAGCCCTTGCCCTCCCACTGACCCATCCTACTCCCTGCTGGGGCTCCAAGTCCCTGGCCCCAAGCCCCACCCAGCTGGGTAGGACTGTGTGGAGCTTCCCTTGCAGCCTGTTCAAAACAGATTCAGAATAGATTTGGCAGAGCTGAATCTCCCAAACAGATCCAGCGAAACAATATGGGAAAATGATCAGAAACACCGAAATGAATCACTGTCCTCCAAAATGGCCAAATCCAAAACTGAATCAAAACACAGCCATTGCATGCAGCGCTAGCAGATGTGTGAAATCATTATACACCAGGTAGCAAAGCTGCCTAGCCCCTAGAACTTTCCCTGTCCTGGAGAAAGTAACCCTGCTAAATATCCTTTGCTTTTCTTAGTTCATATCCAAAAACAATCATGAGTAAAGAAATAAAAATCAGCCCACCCAATGAAAGGAGTTTTTTTCACCTTTTGAATCTATTGGATAGTTTACAATGAAGAACTGGGTAAGATACAGTTTGATTCACTCTCCTTTCTCCATTCCAGGAATACACCATTGATGTTTTTTTCCGTCAGTCTTGGAGAGATGAAAGGCTAAAGTTTGATGGCCCCATGAAGGTGCTACCCCTTAACAACTTGCTGGCCAGCAAGATCTGGACCCCTGACACCTTCTTTCACAATGGCAAGAAATCAGTAGCTCACAACATGACCACACCCAACAAGCTTCTGCGCCTAGTGGATAATGGCACCCTCCTGTACACCATGAGGTAGGTGTATGTCTCCTAGCCCCTGATAGAACTGGGGTACACCCATGGTTTTACAAATTCCTATGTATATGTGGAACCCAGGTAGAGCGTATGGTGTGATCTTACAGTATGCTACAACCAGGACTATGTATATTTCCTACTGTATCAGTGTATTTCAGTGGCAGTGGTGCTGGGAGGGAGGGCTGGGGGGCTGTGGTGAATTTTGGGGTGGGTGTAGTCCCCTCCCCATAGCCCCACTCCTGTAGGCGCTCTTGATAAGGGAGGGAGCGGGGTTGGGGCTGGGACTGGAGCAAGGACAGGTGCTGCCGAGTCAGGCCCTCCCAGGGTACACATAGTGTCGCCCTGTGGGGTCAGGCCAACTCTCAGGATCTCAATATTGCGCTGTTAGACAGGAGGGTGTGACACAATTGGACATATACAAACACACAAATCAGGTGCATATACACACACACTACCAGCTCAGGCATATACACATCCACACCAGCGTAGGTACATGCATACCTATCACCAAGTTAAGCACATACACTATACACCCCAAAAGTTAGACACAGATCACTAATTCGTATATAATGAACACAATGACATATACATACACACATACACACACACACACACACACACACCAGTTCACACACATATGACCCACCTACACATACACATAGTTAAGTTCCTAACTTGGATGGTACAGTGTATATGTGTGTGCTTGGGGTACCTGGGATACTTGGGGGAAGGTTCAGATGAGAGAGAAAGAGTTAAAGTGCAGGGAGTGAAAATTGCCAGAACCAGAATTAGAATTGGTGGACTACAGAGAAGCTGGCTGAGGAACTGAGGCTTGGGTTTACTTTAGGTAGACTGGGGCTGGAAAGTGAGGCAGACAGCTGAGATATTGGTGGGGGCAGATAAGTGGTGGCAAGGAGGAGACAGCCAGGAAAGAAACGGAGGCAGAAACCTGGTTGCTCAGGGGAAAAAGAAAAGGCAGTGGAGATAAGACAGTGGCAGAGAAACAGGGTAGTTGGAGGCAGAGAGGAGCTCAGGACAGGTGCTGGAGGTGGCAGTGAGCCAGAAGCAGGAGAGGGAAAAATGAGACAGAAGTTAGAGGGACAAGGAGCAGAGCTTGGAGCAGGGCCAAACCATAGTAAAACAAAACCCAACTCAGGGGTCGAAATAACAGTTTTATTAAACAGATAACACACTACACAGCCCCATGAAGTTACTGGTTCAAACACACACACATACATACACACACAAGCACTCACAATGGCAGCAAGAGAAAGAGATTCAGTGGAAGAGTTGGAGTCCAGATAGGGAAGAGAAGCAGAGTCCAAGTCCTTGGTTGAAGAGGGGGTAGGGGATAATAGTTACCTATCCAGGATGGAAAGGGGTCCTTACCTAGTATGTGTTGTCCAGAAGGGGGTTGTCAGCAGGGCCTCTGGGTGGATAGGTGGTGTGGCATGGTGCTGGTCCAGATGGAAAGGGCATCCCACTGGGTCTGTCTTCATTGCCCCTTTTTATAGGGGTAGACCTTGTGTGACCCTAGTGACAGGAGGCATGCCCAGGCAAGGGTCAGCCCCTGGTGTACTGAGCATGTGTGCTTCCTGCAGGGATGTGCAGTTTCGGGTGTCTGTAATGGTGAGAGTTGCTGGTTTTGCAGGGTCTTTTGTCTTTCAAATGCTGGGTTCTTGTCTCTATTCCTGGATGAGGTCCATGGTTCCTGGATGAATCAATGCACGGTGATGGCCTGGTCATTACAGGCCTTTCAGTAGAGGCCTGCTACCATTGTATTTCAATCATTCCCAATCACTCTCATTCATCCAGGAACCAATTTACACGGGAGGGGTACATGACTCATACAGTTGCAACACAGGGGATGCCCTGGCAGAGGACACAAGATGGAGGCTTGACATAATAAATGGAAACTTGACCACTTACACTAACTTACATATATACAGACCTAAAACAGTAACCATACAATATAAAAGCAATACAAACATAATGATTATCACTTATAAAACAGTGTGTATCAATATCAAAATATCAAGTAAATTATTTCCAAAGGGGGGAGAGAAAAATAAAACTTACTACCTAAAATAAAATGTTAAAGCTTATCGTACATCTTAACTTATTTATACTTATCTATAGGGAATAGAGAAGGAGAGAAAAAGTCAGAAATGGTTGGGGAAGGGGAGGGAATGCATTTTAAAATAAATAAAAAAAGAAAAACTGGGGGTTTTGCTACAATAGCAGCAGGAATCGCCCCCTCCCCATGCAGCTCAGTCCCACTCCCCACCTTGGCAGCAGTCCTTTTCCTGGCCCCGCTCCCTTCCCCCACAGCAGACTTACCAGCACGACCCAGCTGCTCTCCATGTGGCTGGGCTGCACTCCTGGCTGCCTGCATGCTGCACTATGGCTTCACATATGCATGCGTTCACCTGCATACCCCCTACAAACCTTTTAAGTACCCCCAGGAGTATGCATACCCCCAGCTGACAACCATTGCACTAGACAGGAACCCTCTCAATGTTATTGCCTCAGCATTATCATGTTTTATGACAGCCATGCATAGCCTGCTACTGCTGGTACACATCAGCAGGAGAGAGCTAAATCTTGAGTCCGGGGATACAGAGTGGGGGGGAAGCTCCAGCCTCTGCATGCACCCCAGGAAGGAATGAGGGGAATGTGCTCCTGGATCTGTGTGCAGGGCAAGGGCATGCTACCACTGCAGCCTGGGCCTGGGGCAGCTCCAGGCTCTTCCTGGTGAGGGTTGGGCTGGGCTGCACTTGAGGCAGGCAACGGTGGTGCTGGGAACGAAGGCTACAGTGAATTTTGTGGTGGCTGCAATGCCCCCCATAGCACCCTCCCATAGCTGCTGCTGCCTGCCCCGAGCACAGCCTGGCCCAGCCCCACACCAGGAGGAGCTTGGTGCTGCCTGGTCCCAGCCCGCAGTGGCAGTCCACCCTCACCCTGCACGCAGATCCGGGGGCAAGCTCCATGCCTTCTCAGGGTGCATGCAGCAATGGGAGCCATCCCCCCACATGCCCCTTGGATGAGATGCTCACAGCTCTATCCCTTGCTCCACCCCAGCCTTGCAGCATCTTTCCCTGCCCCAGGGCCAGCCATACTCCCTCCCTCTCTGCAGGGGCCTCGATCTTCTCCCCACCTCCTTCATAACAGACTTACTAGCCAGACACCACTCTTCATGTTGCCTAGCTGCATATCAGAATTGGATCAGTATCAACCAATATGGCTTGTTAAAAATTAGACCAATTATGAGCCCAAAAATTCTTTATTACAGCACCCCTAATTATTACAGCTATACAGCACTAGGTCTTTTTCTCTGGCCTCATGTACCTTGTGCCTAAGGGACACAAACTGACCTTTCTATCCAGAGGTATTGACAATTTTCTAGGGGGGGAAACAAGTCCATGTCCTGACCCTCTTCCCTGCCATGGAGATCTGGCCCCCAGAACAGCTCTGGTACCCAAGAGAGGAAGAGGCTGTACAGTGTTACCGGATTTCTAGAAGATGATAGAATAAATCCTGTTTCACTTTATGTGAGAAAGCAGTGTGTAGGCAGCCACATAGCTGTAGCTTTTGGCATGTTCATTAGGTCTGTGCGAAACAGCACCATTCTGTTTCACCTTGAGTTTCAAGGTTTTGACAGAACAGTATTTCGTATCGACTTTCGTTTCAATTTGAAAGAGCTGTTCTGTTTTGCTTTGTTGAAACAGTGAGGCTGTTTTGACTCTGTTTTGAATTTTGCTAAATTGGCTGAGGATAGGGAGTCAGCCCAGGCACTGATCACTGCTGCTGGGAGTGCAGCCCTGGTTCTCCCCTGTCTCTCACCACCTTGCTGTTGGCTGCTTCAAAACCATGAAATGTTTTGAAATTTTGTTTTGAGGCTGTTTCGAAGCCCTTCATTTTGATTTAATTTCACTGTTTCAAGCTTGAAATGAGTCGAAACAGTGTTGAATTGAAACAGCCAGTGAAATTTCACACAGCCCTAATGTTCATACAGTTTGTGATTATATTCTGCCCTGTAGGAAAATAGAATTGTCCTGCATGTGCACATGCCAGAAGTTTAATGGAGGAGCTCCCACCTTTTAACCTTATAACTTAGGGCATTTTCACTGGAGCAGAGGATCCAGGCCTTAGCCCCCAGCTGAGGCCATGGACTAGTCAGTGGGGCCCAAAGTTTTTGGCAGGTGTGCCACAAATTAGCCCTGCACCCTCCCCAAGTTCTACTTAGATCCATTTCCCTTAGACAGCTGAGCAGCAGATTTGATGTTTCCTACCCTGTGCTTCTTGCTTGATTTGATGCTTCCTGCCAATCTGCTATTGTTCTGTTTGTCCCCTCCCCAGTCTTCCATGTGCTACACACAGAGGTTGCCTGTGCACTTGTGACATTTGTGCCACAGGCTGGATACTAGGGCTAGACATTTCCCGTGCACTGCTCCTGAGGTTGGCCCCATGCACCTTGCATTTAACATTCATTGCATAAGCAACACTGAGAAAGTTTCTGTCCCACTGGGAGCAGTGGTATAGACCAGAACCCAGTGGCGCCTTCCAGCTAAGGAAGCATCCCTCTCACTGGGATGTCATCCCTGTCACCACATATCTTCCCTTCTTTCTGACCCCACATATCTCCCTCTCTTAGTATCTCAGTGGATCACTTATAAGAGGAGGACTGGACTATGATCCGGTGTTGAAATCAGCATGCAGGCAAACAGGATATGGCTCCTCTGAATGAAGGGCCCTAGAACCTGGGACGCTGCTTCCTAGTAGCTTACCTTTTGAGCTAAAAGGTTGGAAGATCTTCCTCAGCTCCCTCTCCTTTCATCATGTCTTTTGGACTTTCCTAGCCTTACACACATGCTTGTATGATGCTATTTTGCTACCCACCTGGAGCACAGTTCTACTGAGCATGCTAGCATGGGCAGAGCTAAATCACGAACAGCAGTTAGGCCTATGGCGGACATTATGCTTAAGATCTGATTAACCAGTTAATTAAGTCTTACAGTGGTGTTGGGTGGGGGGGTGCACGGGGGTGGCTGTGCATACCCTAAGAGTGCCAGTGCCCCCCCTGCAAGCGCTGGCTAATCGCTGTGATCGCTGCAGCTGCTTCCAGGATTACCCGGGGGGACCCCCTCCCCCCCACTCTGCAGGATTGCCTGCAGGAGCCCACCCCCCAGTCTGCAGAACTGGTCACATGGGGGGCACGTGTCCCCCCCCCACCCCCCCGACTAAGGCAGCACCAGCTGCCCATGGGGTCTTGAATAGTAATCTGGGCAATTAATGGCATGATAAAGTGGGAAGTAAATCACAAAATTATTCTACAAAAAATATA
The DNA here is from genome assembly GCF_052110815.1 of Crocodylus siamensis. Lineage (NCBI taxonomy): Eukaryota > Metazoa > Chordata > Crocodylia > Crocodylidae > Crocodylus > Crocodylus siamensis. Next base: position 40,459,220 of record NC_143402.1, on the reverse strand, counting down.
TAATAATACATAATAGATTATTTATTGATATTAAATACGTGGCTGGTTTCCATTGTGCCTTAAACTGAACAAGTGACAGGCTCCCTACCATGTAGCTTGATCTTGCTTGTATGTCAAGGCTCTGGAACCAGAGCTAGGACCCTACCAATGTCTCAAACTAGCTCTGGTGCAGTCCTGGGCCTAAGACCAACAATTAAGTGATTGTCAGTCTCAGCCCCAGGACTGCACTGCAGGCTCCAACTAGCTCTGGTGCAGTCCCATGTGGTTCACCAGGCACCTGGTTTTTTACTTGCCAGTGCAGGAGGAGGTCAGGATCATTATCCCAGTCAGACTCCCCCTATATATTGGCAAATAGTAATGGTGTGACTGGGATTGGATCCCCAGTCCCTAGATTGAGCATCTCGCTATGCACAATGTGGTTTGTCAGGAGGTGCAATTGTTGGGATTGGAAAACAGATCCCAGTGCATCATTAAGTGAATGTGTGCCAGGAACCTCAAGTGCCCAAAACTGCAGTTATGTGGCAGCAAGAGTGCCATTTGGGCAGATAAGATTTAGTCCTGTGCTGCCACCAGCTTGTCCTGGCTGAGTGCACCTCTGCCCTGTCCTATTCATGGCTGTGACTCATGGGCCATACTTAGCCCTGCATGTCTATATGGAGTTGGACTCATACAGTATTCTCCAATCCTTTATTTTGTAGGAGGTCTTTCCTGATACCTCCTGCTTGAGGCATCAGGTTCTAAGATGAGCATTGGAAGTGTTTCAACTGGTATTTACCCTATCATGAATACTAACTCTTCTTAGTCAAGTTAGCATTCATCTAAAGTTGCTCTGGTGGAATAGCATCTCTGACACATGCATCCAGCAAAGTTACACTTATATGATGGTATTTATGGTTCCCTTTACTGAACTGAGTGGCAGACCAACTGGAGCTCAGCATCCAGAGATTTCCTGTTATCACAATGCAGCCTCCTTGGATATGGATGCGGCATTACAAAACAAACATCAGAGTTTAGTATCAGGGCAGTGCCCCTGGATTTTTTACTCTCCTTCCCAATTCCAACACAAAATCTCTCTCTCTTCCCCTCTTTCAGGTAGCTGAGCCATTTCCTCTGCCTTCTCCCTACTTTCCTAACTGCTTGGACAGTCATTCCTCAAACACAGAGTCTTTAGTCCTATTATGCATCTTATTTTAGGCTGCCTGAACTTCATGGTGCTCTTATCCTACCAGTGTAGTTCACAGAAGCCACATTTAGGGCACCAAAATCTATTTAGGCCCTTGGGTTGAGTCTAGGTTGAGCAAAACTGTGATAACTGAAAAATGCATATTAATTTGCCACTGGCTGCAGGAAGCTCTAGGTGAAATCGGTGACCAATGTTATGCGCAGAGTTTGGTTAATAATTCAGGGGTTGGCAATGGTCTGTACTCAAAGCTAAGCTCTGTTAAAGTGACCCCATACTGCAAAACTTTGCTGAGCTCTGGGTTAGATGACCCATATGATCCATTCCTGCCTCAAAATTTGTAAGGCTGTCACCATCCTGATTCTTTGAAGATAGGATTCAATACTTCTAAAATTATGTCTCAAAGAACACTTCTCTGAAAAGCAGCAGTAATAATGGTATGGCAAGGATCTATATTTACTATCTCTGCCATCTTCAGAATATATGTGCTTGAATTAAAGATGGTTTCTTTAACTGTCAGCCCTACAAACTCAACTGAGTACCTGAGAATCAGACTGGATCTTTTGTATTTAGGCAATTCAGGCAGCATCACCCATAATAAAGACATGGAAGGCCAAATTATGTCCTTAGTGCAGTGGTTTTCAAACTTTTTGAGTTGAGCCCCCCTCTGAGTTACAATTTTGTTTGTGCCCACCTCCATCCCCCTCACTGCAGAGGAGCAGTACAGCCAGACACAGGGAGCCCCTCATCCTAGCAACTGCCACGGCTCAGATCCACTCCACAGGGTGGGCTCCACCCACTGTGGCTCCATTGCCTTGCCCTCACTGCAGCTCTAGGCTATGAACCTGCTGCACTGGGCTCCCAGAGGCACAGCAGCGCACTGGCAGAGCCTGCCTGAGGCTCCCTGCCACTGCATGCCCCCACAAGGCTGCAGTGGTACTGGCTCCTTGCAAACTTCTTACCTGTGAACCCTGCACTTTGCCTCCCCACCTCCTCCCCACAAATTTTCCTTCACATCCACTCCACATTTTGAGAACTGCTGCCTTAGTGGCACGTAAGTGTGCAACTTGTCTTGAAAAGAACTGGATGAATGCAATTGATTCAAAATGAGTAATGCCCTCTGATGATGCTGCCATTCATGGCAATGCAATAGGAATGGTCAAAGAACAAGCTCAGCAGAGACATGGGATGTTTCTGTCCATGCAGATGCCCCAGAGGTTCGATTGTTAACAAAGATAGACCTAGGTTAGAAGGCTAAACCCAAGACTCTGAATTTGAGCGCAGCTCAGCATTGCGAAACCCAAACATTCTCTCTTCAACTTACTTTCCTAAAAGGGCTCATTTTCAGTTCTGTTTTCTGCCCTCTGAGAATGAAACTCCTGAAAACAAATAATGAGATTTCAGTGCTTCCAAAGCCAAATCCTGAATCGTGAAAAAGATTGAGCCTCAAACACATCCAAAAGCTAAATCTAAGCACAACTTACTTAGCAGGAATGTAGCAATTGATCAATCTCCTGGAGACAGCAGAGTAAAGCTTTAAAAAAAGGGAAACCCCCATATTTAAGTTCCAGGAATTGGAGTCAATATCTCATCCTATAGTACTACACAGGTAGCTACAGAAGCAATAATGGTACATCAAAGGTTCTGATAATGATAGCCATGAGAATGAAGCTGGAGAGGTTGCTGTACCATCAGCACCAAGAGAGAGATGTTGAGTCTGGTTCACACATCTTGCCACTGTGTTCATCTCTTCAAAGGACATTACAGGCATTTAAAAAGAAAAGCTATTTCCTTGTGGGGTGTTTAATTTCTTGTAAGGTTGTCTCTTATGCCAGCAAAGCAAGGGAAAAAAACAAGTTGGTCATGCCTAGACTATACCATTCAGTATGTCTGTATTAGGAAGCAGCACAGACTCAGTGAATGTTTGCTTCATGCCCTAACAGCTGGAATGTAGGCACCTTTGTGTGGAGCTGGACATTGCTGTTCATCTCATGTCTGCTTACTACTGTGTGCTCAGTGCTGTGCATCTGTTTGGAGGTAGGTTGGGCATGCTGTTTCACTGAAAAATACCCTAGCATAGTTCTTTAGAACAGATGTGTCTTCAGAACTATGCACAAGAAGGATGTAACAGATGACTGAGGCAGCTTCTGACAGAATAAAAAATGCACTGGTAGGACTGTGAGAGCAGGGGGACCTGAGTCAGCTAATACGTATAGCTTAGGGTTTGTAGTGACACTTCAGAATTATAGCTCAGCCTTAAGATGGCATCACCCCAATTGATAGGATTCTTTTTCTGTTTGAGGGCCATACAGTACCTCCTATAGCTGTTTTGTAATGTCTTGTATAAATATACAGTAAAAGCTCTGTTATCCAGCATCCCTGGGCAATGCAGGGTGCCAGTTAATCAAATGTGCCAGTTATCTGAGAGTTATACTTATCTCCAGCCCAGCGGATTGGAGGTGTCTTTGCCTGTTCAGCCGTCACCCCTCCTGCTGCATCTGATGAACCAGGGCTTTCACGCACTGGCATCAGTGTGCTGGGAGACAGGGAGGGGGGCCCCGTGCAGGCTGCTTTGCCCTGGGCCATGGTCCCCGAGGAAGAAGTGGGACTCAGCTTGCAGTGGCGAAACTGGAAATGCCACGGTGGGACGGATGCCAGTTAATAGAGCATTCTGGATGGTAAAGTGCTGGATAACACAGCTTTTACTGTATATTTATTCTGTAGTGAGCTCCTTTGACCAAATGCTGAACAGGCGGATATAATTGCCTGGGAAGTGAGAATACCGGTATTCCTTTCAATCTGATGTTCTGACATTTCATTAAGCAAAGCATATGGTCCTATAAGAAGTCCTTGAGCTAGGAGCAAGACTCAGCAGGAGAGGCCATGTGGGTGGGAGACCAGAAGAGGGATGTGTCCTCTCCTGAGCTGTTATTGATTTCAAAGCACACATAAATATTTCAACCAATTAATTAGTGCTCTGAAGGATGAGAGTGTATATGTAACAAAAAAAGTAAGAGAACATGAGCGCATGTGTATAGACATGTCTGTGTGAGAGAATGTGTATTTTGGGGAAAGATCACAAAAAAGATCATATGCTTATACTAGGGATAGAGAGAGGTCTAAGGCACGTTTCCCTTACCCTGCAGCAAGACAACTCCAGAACTGCTCACAAATAGTTTGTCATGCTCCAGCTTCTTGGATGGCTGAAACTGCTGCAAAATTTTGGGTGGAGTTTTGCCTGCATGGGTTAGCCATTTCATTTCTTGTTTCATGTTTGAAATCTGTGAGATGTCCACAGTAGCTGTGCCTCCCTGTTCTAGCTCACAGAGTGAGGCAGAAAAGGCTAAAGCAAGGCGCACACACACAAATATGCCTAATTACAGCTGGCCAGAATTCGGAATTTTGGTATGTCCAACAAGGGGAAAGAGCCTTGACCCAAAATAAGAATGAAAACTGGAAAATTTGAAATTTCTCACAGAAGGAAAATTCTGGAAAATACATGGAGCTTTTTTGGAGGCAGATTGTTTTGTGTTTTTTCCTGTTCTGGCTGTTACTATTGTTTTTTAAGAAACACTTCCATTTTGTTTTCTAAAACAAAATGGAGTGGTGCCTTTCCTGCTTTTGAAGGATTTTCCAGGGACCTTCTGATCCTTAGTGCTAGGGACAGACATTAGACATAAACCAGTTTAAGTGATCAGAAACTGCTTTAAACCTGTAACAGAACAGATGTTGAGTGCACATAAACCAGTTTGAAAATGACTGAAACCTGTTTTAGATAAACCTGGCTGAATGTAGTATCAGACTTAACTGATTTGAGTCAAACTGGTTTATGCAATGTCTGTTCCACACCCCTTGCTGGTTTAAGTTAAATCAGAGTCCCCCAACATCCTGGCATGCTCTCTGGGCTGGGTGGGGCTCTCTGCTCCACAGCAGGGCTGGCCCCTCCCCTCTGCTCCCTGGCTGGAGCTCCAGCACAAACTGCAAGTTGCTCCCCCCGTCCACCACTCCCTGCTAAGCAGGAATTCCCCCTTCCCCTCTGCCTTCCTAAGGAGGTGTCTGTGTATTAGCTAGAAGACCACATGCTGGCTACTGTCTGTGCTGAATCAACAGGTAGAATCAGCAGGCAGAATCAACAAGTAGCTGGTAAAAGTCATAGATTCATAGATTCATAGGTGTTAGGATCAGAAGTAACCGCAACAGATCATCGAGTCCGACCCCCCGCATAGACAGGAAAGCGTGCAGGGTTCAGATGACCCCAACCAGATGCCCATCCAAGTCCTTCTGTTGCTTTCTTAATGGGGTGATAAACCTGAGTTAGGTCGTGATAAACACTGTTATCAGTTCCCTGCTGCTCTAATCAGAGCATTCTGTTGTGGCCTGGCCAACTCCTGCCCCAGCTCAGTGCTAGGGAAGGAAAAGAGGGCTGCTCTATTGCCCCCTGGCTGTTAGTCTGAGCCACTGCAGGCATGTGCCTGCACATCTGGGATGTCTATCCAGTTACAAAACTGATTTAGCCTAGCCGGGTTAGACTAACCTGCAAAGATTTTTATCAATTCAAGCTTGGGCTTTTTGAATGTCTGTCCCTAGCCTAGAAGACCTCTTGACATACTGTGACAGAGGTGGACACTGCCTGGTAAGTACTCAGAAGTCCAGAAGTCCTCTGCTGTGGTGTGGGGACCTTATGGCCATTAGTTTCATCTTAAGCTTGGGCTAACAGGCATTCTGCTGCAGAGTTAGAACATAAGTCCTGAGAGTCAGAGTCCTTGTTTGACTCCTTGGTCTGTGGTGGTAAGCCTTGAAGTCCTAGGGTCTCCTGGTCTGAAGCAGTTCACAAGGCCTGGCTACCCCAGACCTATGCATTCTGGAAGTCTCCAGGCCATCAGCTCCAGAACCAGTTTGCAAGGCGAGCTGGAAACCAGTCAGTTTTCTCACAAAAGCCAGTCTGCCAGACACAGTTCCATCAGAACCCTATGAGTGTTTCAGCAGGAATTCATCAAACTGTTGTTAATATTTTCCTGTGAAAACCTTTTGTGTTAGAATATTCCTGGCCAGCTCTCTTTTCAATCTGATACATACACACATATGCCCACATACACATATACAGATGCATGTCCACATATGCACATACACTCAAATACCCACCCTGACAGATATACACATTGGCAAGCAGCTCTGAAGTAGTCAGGGATCTCTAGTGCTGACTCCAGCTGCAGAAGTGGCACAGCACTCTCTACCAGGTCCTTTGCATGACAGTCACAGAGACTAAGAGACTAAGAGCTCTTCTCCAGAATTCTGGACACTTAGAGTAAGGGAAATGAGTTAGAGGCTGGCATAGCCTGGTTATTGTCCTTGGTATTGATGTTGAGATGCAGCTATTGGTCAGCATACCTTACTAGCTAAAGCAAGTATGAACTAATCCAGCTTCAGTATAGCCCAACTGCATTGAAAAAGATGCTGACAGCCCACCCCATGCTAGCCAAATATCATGTACATCTAATTAGGATTCCAAGATTCAGAGTCTGAAAGCTTTTCTGTGCTATCCTGTGGTGCATGGAGCTGCAAGAATGCAGTTTCATAGTTGGTAGAGTCAGAAGGGACCTGAGCAGATCATCAAGTCCAACCCCCTGCCATGAGCAAGAAAGAATGCTGGGGTCAAATGACCCCGGCTAGGTGATTATCTAGCCTCCTTTTGAAGACCCCCAGGGTAGAAGCGAGCACCATTCCCTTGGAAGTTGGTTCCAGATCCTACCTGCCCTGACTGTGAAGCAGTGCCTCCTGTTATATAGCCTGAATCTACTTTCAGTCAACTTATGGCCATTATTCCTCATTACTCCCAGTAGTGCTCGGGGGAACGGGGACTCTCCCATAGCCTGCTGCTCCCCCTTGGCCAGTTTGTAGATGACCACCAGATCCCCTCTGGTGACTGTGTACAATTCCTTTTTGCCATTACTTTATTTTTCTGCTGTTTGGCATTTTGCTGCAATTAAAGCAATTGGGCCAGGTCCTCCTGTTCATTTCAACCTTTTTGTGCTGCTTTGGTTCAGAAAAGCACAATTTCCCCATATTGCTGAGTGTTCACCCAATGCGCATATGAAGTTGGCATGGATGTCTCCTCCTGAAATTTATCTCCTTCTTCAGCCACTGTCATTGAGAGGACAAGAAAATTCTGTGATCCAGTTATTCTCAGTTGGTGTATTGTCCCTTTGATTCCCTGTGTGCTTCAAAGGTGCTTTAAGGCTGCTCTAAATTGCACCAAGGCCATTATGGCACTGGCCCCAAAAATCTGGGATCTGAGCCAACTCTTTTGTTCTCTATCTGACTCAGCCCCAACCACTGGGTATTGATTGCAGCTGAAAAATCTAACTTCCTAGAGTGAATTAAAAGCCATATTTGGCTTATTGGATTTCATCATGCACAAGAAGAAAAGTACTGGTGATAAGGATGGGGTTCTTTTGAGAGGATGACTTTGAAAACACCTTATTGAAATCCTTTTGGAACAATAAGGCACTCAGCAATGCCAAAGATGTTTAAAAGGAAAGGTAAGGAGGGTATGCAGGAGAAAAGGGAAAGTTTCCTCGTGACAAAAGCAGAAAGAATGGTAAGGTTTTTGCACAAAATACCAACATTATCTTTATGCTAATAACACTGAATAATGGGACAAGCAGAATGCATTCCGGTTCAGAGATATTTGCAAGCCAGAAAAGTTATGCTCTCCTTAAGAACTGATGGACATATCTGAAGTGCTTTGAAAAACTCAAAGGACTATAGTGTCCCAGAACTCACCTGTACCACTAAAGCAGTAAGCCCGCTCATCCACTTCTTCTCCACACCTGTCAACTCTGGAATTGGAATGATAAGGACACCCTTAAAAGGGGACACCCCAAGCTGCTACTCTTGGAAGTGCTGGAAACCTAGGTCCTCCGTGCCACATCAGGGGAACTCTTGGTTACCCTTTTTGTTAACCTATCTGCCTTCTGTATTTGGCAGATAAGAAAGGGGATCATTAGCTAGAATAGCAATGTAGGTGACAATGGGAAGTAAACCATACAGTTTGGTCCAAGGGCCATTGCAGTGTAGAAGTCCATTGGCTTCAATGAGGTTTGGGTCAGGTTCTGGTGAAAGCATTATCTGCTAAGGGAAGAGGGTGTAACCATTTCTTAGACAAGGAAGAATGAAGAGGACATCAAAAAGCTGGAGGCAGGGTGCATATTTTGCTACGTGAGGAAGTTACTTCAAGTTGTACAATGTTTCTTTACCGGGCTAAAGAGCAAGAGTTTAGCTGAGTTTGTGCTTACAAACTCACAAGGCTGCATTGGGAGCCCTTTGCTCCCAGCAGTGAGCAGTCACTCACACCAGGATTTTCTTAGACTTCAGTCTAACATTGGGACCAGTGGAGTTCAGTCTGGCTGACAATGAACAGGCAGGAGCTATTTAGCAGAACAGGACCTGCTCTGAGTAAAACAGCTTGTATTTCATAACACTGCTCACAGTTGAGGTCAAGCTCAACAAACAATATCCCTGTACTTCATACAGCACTATCACCCATAGTGTAAATAAGATCAGGCAAACTGACATTATTTGTAGCAGCCAAGGAAATGTAAACCCAGGTGTGCTGCTGTTGCACCTGGAGGAAGAGATGTGGTGCTGTGACACCAGTCTGGAGGAGAGAAGGGTTTGGGGAGGACTCGAGGATTGCAAGGTGACAAGATTGTTGCACAAAAGCGGTTCGTTTCTTTGGAGGCCCGCAAAGATCACAGACACACAAACATCAGCCGGTACAAAAGGATGTATTTGTTTGCAAACAAGGTCAGAGTGGGGCATTGATGCCCAAATCAGCTTCTGACAAACTAATTGTGTTTGCAAGCGGAATTTATCTTCTCTCTCCTGAGCACGTGTGCAGACACCGGAACTCTTACAGCTACTTCCATTTCATACAAGCATACATGTAGTTACATCATTACATACATCGCATGTATAGTATAATTAGCTACTTAAGTATGCGGGGCGGAGAGATGAATATGCAACAGTTCATTAAGCATGCCCAGAAACTACAGCAGTTCATCAAAAGTTCATACTCCAAGGCCACAGTCAATTGAATTCCAGCTTCTGTAATCAGCATGAGAAAGGCTATGGCGGGTGAGGGGGAGAAAGGAGCCTTGGGCAGTATTTCTTTCTCATCAGGTGCAAGCTGCAAGCTGTGCATTTCTAACAATATTCCATTTCTAACAAGTTTATCATTAGCTTTGACAGAAGGCACTGACTTGTCACTTTGCCTCACACCTCTGGGTAATAAGAAAAAGGCCCAGGTATTCCCCTGCCCTGAAATCAGTTCTGAACAGGGAAGCATATTCTCTGGGTTTTACCTGCCCCAGGGACTAAAGTTGTTGCTACTGGGACTGCTGTTGCTGTGGTGCAGCCTTCCTGCTCTGAGTTGTTGGTACTGCTGCTACAGCAGTGGCACCCATCTTGTCCTTGAACCAAGCTGCTGCTGCTGCCAGTGCCACAAAGATGTGCCACTGCTATTTGTCCCCAGGCATGCCCCTGCACAAGTGCTCTGGCACATGGGAAAACAACCTGGGTAGGGTAGGTGAGGCCTTACCTGAGGTCCTGGGGGCCTCCTGGAACAGCAGCAGTACCAGATCAGCTGCTTGGAGCCCAGGCAGCAGCCAGAGCATGGCTCTGGTGGGCTCATGGGAACACCCCCCCGGGGGCTGCCATTCTGAAGCCCCATCTAAGTTGTTGCCTGAGGCTGGTTCCCCGCTTGCCCTCCCATAATGTATGTAATTAAGAAACATATATATATGCTTTGTATGGGTTTGCAGACAGATTTGTGGGAACTGTAAAGACTCCCTAACCTGCTGGTTGGAAGTGAACCTATATCACATTCCAAAATCACAGGCTCCATTTCCTAAGATGGCAGGGCAAACCTGACAGCAAGTTTCATAACAAAATTTCTTCCATGAATACACTATAGGCACTTCTACAAGAGTTAGCTGCATTTATATTTAGTTAAACAGAACTGTGAGTACTATCTATGGCAGCACCATCTGCTGACTCACAGTTACATTGCACCAACTTAGTTCTCATGCAGCCCAAATGACTTCAGAATGGCTGAACAGGGTATGAGTCAACCTAGAACTTGACCCACTACATCCAGCTCAGTAGATCTACATATTCCACTGGTTTCAAGGGGGTGGTTGTCCACGTTGCACTTTTCCTGTTTCCACTTGACAAAAATCGCGATTTTGTTAGCTTAATCGAGTCTGAAGATCCACCTCCTTTTATCATGTTAATCATTTTTTATCATGGTAATTTAAACCACAGTATCATGGCTGGCTGCCATGAATTTTGGGGATCTCCCTCCCTTTTCCCCGCTGCCGATTCTCCAAACTGGCAAGCCTCTTCCATTCTAGCACCCCAATTTTTCTGCTGCTCCTCGCATGGCCACCCCTACCACCCCAAGTGGTGGCTGACCCCACACCCCTGGAACACACCCCTGCTTTCATACCATGCCCAGGCAGGCTGTGCATGGCCACAGTGCCACAGGTGGCTGGCCTTGCTGTGAATATTGGAGCTCCCCCCTTCTCTACCCTCTCCGCCAACAGGCAATGCCCTTTTTCTCCGCTGCCGCTTTGCAGAGATGGCAAGCTTCTTCCAGTCCAGCGCCACAACTTTTATCCTGCTCGTCCTTCACATGCCCTGCTTCACTGCTCTCCCGAAGGGGTGGCTGACCCCTGGAACACACCCCGGCTTTCACGCTACACCTAGGCTGTGCATGGTCACAGTACTGTGGCTGGCTGGCTCTGCCGTGCATTTCAGGGATCTCTCCCCTTTTTCCCTGCTACCGCTTCTCCAAGCCGCCAGGCCTCTTTCATTCCCAGCACCCCAACTTTTCTGCGGCTCCCCTCACCCTAAGATTCTTCCAACCCTCTTCACATTTTTCATTTCTAGCAAGCACACAAAAACCAATCTTGTAGAGAGCAAAACAATTTAATAACATCATTTAATTTTAACTTTAACAAATGAATAATTTAATGTAATAACATAATTTAACTTTAACAAAGGAAGGATGGACTTTTGACTTTTTAACTACTTTATCCAGGGGTTCAGGGATACGAAAAGGTTGGCCGCTTACAAAGCAGAGACAAACAAATTACCATTAAACCAAGAACACCATGTCATTGCATTCATCACATCACACCATGACAGACATTCCACGGCGTGTCTTACATGCTAATATGCGGTCGGAACACAGGCCACATGGTCGTATCTATAAACAATTCCTACCCTGCTCTATCCAGTCATACACATGACAACACCTTCAACTTCCCCCAAGAAAAGAAAGCAAAAAAGTACCCTGGTGAGGGCCTAGGGCACGGCACGAGCTGGAAGTTGTAGTCCGATACCAAGCTTGCCTGGTCACTCAAACCGGTCATGATATCAGAGTAGGTATTTGAGACAGCCATCCTCCACATGGCACAGCGCTCCCTCAAGGGCCCAGCATGTCTCAAAGGTGGGCACCGCCTGCCAGACCACAGCATACTCAAACTCCAGTGAGAGGTGTGCTTGCATCAGGAAGCAGAAAATCTGCAAGGCATCATCTGAGCCGGTCCTGGCAAGCTGGTTTCAGTGGCTCTTGAGGACAGCCATCTTGGACTGATCCAATAAAAAGTTGCCCAGCACTCACAGCAGCGGCTCGAGGGTGACAAAGAGTGGCTGCAGGTGGGGACAATCAAAGAAGGCATTAAAGAGGGTCTCCTCAACACCCCCCAGGCAGAAAGGACAGGCCGTCAAGATGGCTGCATCAAAGTGGGACGCAAACATGCCAGTGGCTAGGATGCCGTGCAGCAGCCACCACTGCAAGTCACCGGTCTTCTTGGTGGTTGGCAGCTTATACAATGTGCGCCATGCTGAGTGGGCTGGTGGGGAATCTGGCGGCCCCAGGCGCCGTCACCATGGTGTATTGGGGCAGCCTGCCAGCACTCGGGCATGGCAGATGTGAACCACCCAGGCATATAGGCTTCTACATGACAGAAAAGCAAAGGGGAAACCTGTGTCACTGTCAGAAGGCACAGGGATCATCAGCAGGGTGCCAGGGCCGCTGGCCAGCTAGCTGGCCATGGCCAGGGTGACTGGCAGCATGGGAAAAAACCTCACTTGGGACATCTGCAGCACAGGGGACCTGGCCCGCCTGGAGATGGTCATCCAGGGAGGCTGCTGCCTCCAATGGGATGGAGTGCATGCCCAGCTGGGTGGTCAAGACCTCAGGCAAGACTGACTGGGGTCAAGGAGATGGCTCAGGAGGAGGACACATGCCTAAATGAGAACGGCCATGAGGCTGGCAGAGTCCAGGCTCAGCATGGGGACTTCAGAGCTGGGCTGTGCACCAGGAGTTCCCTCAGCAGCTGCAGGAACTGCAGGTGATGGGCCTGGGGCTGGAGGCAGAAGGTGGCCTGCCAGGCTCAGGCCATGCCGTGGTAGAAAGCCGGAAGCACTGCCCAGTTCAAAAGCGTGAGGTCCAACAGGAAGAACTCCCAATCAAAGCCAAGGGCCCCTACCCTCTGCAGAAACTGGCACGCCAGTTGTTGCCAAGGTAGGCTCTCCTCGCTGTACAGGAGTCATTGAAGGGCCTGCAGATGGAAGCTTGCTCACAAGGTCAACCAAACTGGTCCTTCTCAGCTACAGGTAGGTAAAGGACAGCTCGTGGGGGCCAGTCACGCCCATCCCAGAAAAAATTGACCAGAAAGCACTGGAGTCTCTCGAGTAGGTTCTGTGGTGGATCGAGTCTGGTGCACCGGTGCCACAAGGTCACCGCTGCCAGGTTGTTTATGAGCCACGGTAGGAGAGGCTGGGTAGGCGCCAGTGCCACCATTGTAGGTGGATCTGTACCCCTTCCTCAATGTCATTCCAGTTGTGTGCCATGAAGGTTGATGGCCCTAGGAACACGCCCAGGACCTTGAGGCCCTCATGGTGCCAGGTGAGGCCCTGTAGCAAATCTGGGGGAGGGGTCATGGTGATCCATGCACCAAGCAACAAGGTATCACTCATGGCCAGTTGATATGGGCTGAGGAATTCGTAGGTTCGCTGGCAGTCTTTCAGGGCCTCTGTGTCTTCCTGGGTATTAAGGTAGATGGTCACGTCGTCTGCATACACTAATAGCTGGAGTGGAGGGGCAATGGAAAGGCCTGTGGCCAATGGCAAGGCCACACCACTCAGGTGGCACCACAGTGCATTCAGCAGTGGCTCAATGGCCAGGGCACAGAGCATGCCCAACAGGGAGCAGCCCTGATGGACGCCTCTGCATGCAGGGAAAGGGGCACAAAGCACCCCATTTACCTTGAGCAGACTGGAAGTGTCTTGATACAAGACTCGGAGGGCCCCAGTGAAAAGAGGCCCAACACCAAAGGCCTCGAGGGTCTGAAAGAGGTAGATGTGGTCCACCCAGTCGAAGGCTTTCTCCTGATCCAGAGAGATGAGGCCAGTGTCTAGGCTGAAGAGTTTCCTGGCTGTGAGTAGGTCACACAGCAGAAACAGGTTGTCTTGGATGGTTCTGTGTGGCACACAGTAGTTCTGCTCAGGCCCAGTGACGGATGCCATGCCGGTGTGGAGGTGGGTTGCCAGCACTTTGGCCAGAACCTTGTAGTCTGTGCACAGCTGCCAGTTGTTAATGTAGCCAAGGTCTCCTTTCCTGGGTAGCAGCATGAGCACTGCACGGCAGCACCTGATCAGCAAGACCTTGTCAGCTAGACTCTCCTGGAAAACACACAGGAGACAGGGGCCGAGAAGAGGCCAGAATGTCTTGTAAAACTCAGCAAGTAACCCGTCAAGGCCTGGGGGTTTATTGAAGCCAAGGCCAGCTGCAGCAGCTGCCAGCTCTGCCAAAGACAATTCCTGCTCAAGCTCACTAGCCTCCAGGGCACAAAGGCATGGCAGGCCCTCATGGAGTTCCCGCGTGGCCTCAGAGCAGGATGGCTCAGCCACAAACAGGTCACGATAGAAGGTGACAGCGTGCTCCTGTACTTCACCCAGGTCAGTGATTACCTGGCCCTCAGGGGTCATGAAGTGATCTGAGACTTTACTTGCTGCTTGCCATTGCTCCAGGTTGAAGAAGAAGTGCGTTGGGGCATCTGTTTCAGCCAGCTCTTGGCAGCAAGCACGGATCCTCCCTCCATGGGCTGGACTCTGCCAAGTCATACAGGCACTTCTTGGGGAACTGGAGGCTCTCGCGCAGCACTGCATCGCTGCTGGCAGCCAGCAGGACAGCCTCGAGCTCTACCACATCTTCCTCCAGCTCTCTGATATGGCGGCACAGTTAATTTGTGGCCAGCTGGGTGTACTGCTGGAAAAAAGCCCGGATCTGCACCCTGCCCACGTCCTCCCATAGCTTCCAGGAGGAGTAATTCAGCCTTGTGGCCTCCCAGCCCTGCCAAAAGTTGGCAAAGCAGTCCCAGAAGTAATAGTCTTGAAGCAGGCTGACATTGAAGCACTAATAGGGCACTTGCACACAGGTTCTCCCCAGCAGGCTGAATTCGCAGCAAGCCAGGCCATGATCTGACAGGCCTGAGGAAATGATGCGGCCACAGTGCAGGAGTGGCAAATGGTGCCTAGTGACATAGAGCCAGTCGAGGCCCTCATCCTGGCCCAGGCGTACTGGCATGCGTTGGGGTGCAGGGCTCGCCAGACGTCAAAGAGGCCTGCAGTCTCCAAGATGGATTGCAGCTTGCGGGCTGAAGGCAGGTGAAGCTCACACCCTGTACAATTGAGTAGGGTGTCAGTGGTACAATTAAAGCCCCCACCTACAACAAGGTCATCATCCTCGCTAGCATCATGTAAAAGGGTGGCCATGGTCTCGAAGAAAGTGACCCTCTCCTGGCCATCAGTAGGTGCATAAATGTTGACGAGTAGCAACATTTATGCTAGGATGACACAGACAGTCAGCAGGAGACTGGGGACAATCTCCCGTGCCCCACTGGAAACACATGGTCTCCCCAAAGGAAAAATAGATCATAAACCTCTGTCCGTTGAACGTGAGGCTCAAGGACTGAGGCAGAGACCGTGGGCCCTCCCTGAAAAGCATGAAAACCTGCCTTTGAAAAGACAGGACATGCCTCAGTTTGGGGTTGTTACTTCCTATTGTCAGTTGGTGAATGGGACTCATAAGAACCCCATAGGGCTCAAGTTTCTTGGCCAGCTCCCGATCAGTCACATGCGGGGGCACATTAGAAATCACCACCCTCACTGCTGGGGTGTCTAGGGGCATGACAAAATAGTGTGTACCTGCAATGTCCAGGCCCTCAGTGCACACCCTGTTAATTAGGGTGGAATCACTCAGGTAAATCATTGGGCCTGTGTTAACACAACCTGTGTAACATATGTTACACTGTCCCAGGAGACTAGCAAGGGCATCTACACAGACCTCGACCCCAGTGTAAGGAGGGGTGTGAAACCTCAAGTCATGAGTAATGGGGAGGTTCTGAGAGGCATCCTCATGCCAGCTGCTGGGTGTAGAAGCAGCCATTCCTGCTAGGACAGGGTTCATTTCAAGCTGTAACTGAGAAAAAGAAAACAAAAAAAGTTTACACTAGCTAAAAAGATAAGTGTCTGGGAATGCGGCCATAAAACTCTAGATGGGAGGGGGAATGGGGCAGAGGAAAAAAAAATCTGGTGGGGGGGTTGAAACAGTGGGAAAAAAAGAAAACAAAGTGGAGGAAGAGGGGGTAATTAAGAGCACCCCGTGGAAGGCAAGCTATTGGAAAAGATAACTCCCCACAACAAGCAAACAGAAAAGAAAGAAAAAGAAATGAAAAGAGACAGTAAGAAAGAAGGCTGTAAAGAAGCAACTCGCAGACAAAGAAATGAGAAGTACGGGTGGAGGGATAGAGTTGAGAGAAAAATGAGAAAAAATGCCATGAAAATGCAAAAAAAGAATCAGAAAGTAAGATAAACAGAAGCTAGAGACCTTTAGACAGGTGGGAGTCAGGAAAGAAAAGAGATAGGAAGCCAGGGATTCTTACGCTCAGGATTGCCCCATGCAGCTCCAACTGAGCCTTGTCCATTATGTCTAGAATGGAAGGAAGGAAGAGCAATTCCTCCTTCAACTGGCTTGTTTTCAATCCTCCCAGAAAAAAAAAACTGAAATATTTACAATGCTTCATCAGTATTATTATTCTTCAGGTAGTAAATGTGAGAATCCAAGCACTTGGGCTTTCTTCTCACATGACATAACTGTATTTTAAGAAGTGTTTCAATTAGATACAAATCTAATTAATCAGTCACAATCCCCGTTGATACCGTGACTCTGTTTTGGTCACAGCATCTCTTGTGTCAGACTGAGGAACAGCTGTCAGGGGATATGACATTGAGCAGTTAGCCCATTCAAAAATCCAACTAAAAATAGCTGCCTTTTTCCAAAGTACCCCAGCATTGGCAAACTGTCCTGCATTCTCCTTGTTGCAGTTTGTCCCTGAAGCAAATGTGGTGTCCACAGCATTCCCACTGGTGCCATGCTGGCAAGATTGTCATGCAGCACCATGTACACAATAGTGTGTACCAGAAGTATGGGGGTGGTGGGCTTATCCATAGTACCCGTGAAGTGGGTAGAGTAGGACCATGAGTGGATGCCCATGTCTGATGAAAGAAGTGGTGCTGTGGGCAGTGGAAAGGCATCTCACAGCTTTCTGAGTTCCTGCTGTGCCCCATACATATGTACTACATTATGTAGGGTGTTTCCCCTAATGCCTTTGTAAAGGCTAATGGCTGGTCCTCATTACTTGCTAAGTGCCCTCAGCCACAAATCACTAGCCTTGATCAAGTAGGCCCCAAGATGGCTGTCACCAGTCTTGGGATTCATATTATGGGGTGTCTCCCTGTATCACCCCACCCAGCATCACAAAAGATTTTCACCAAGCCTCTTCCCTCCTCCCTGTGTGGCTCTCTTGGTCTTCAATAAAGGTAGTTCAGCTTTTTCATGGCTGTCTTGAAAAGACAGTTAAAAAAAGCAAATTTTTGCTGTGGTGCTCATCCCACCCTGTAAAGAGACCTTTGTATCATTAAAGATTTACACAAGCCTCTTCATTTGTGTATATTATGCAGGAATGGATATAGTTTATTATTGAAGATTTACTCATGTATGCAGTGTACTCATGTATGCTGTGTCATGCAAGATTTGGGGAACTGTCAGGGTTGTCTGGGTGGTCAGGATGGGAGAACACACACAGGCATTTCTGGTGTTAAGCATGGGAATTGGATTGCTACTGATTTTGGTGTTGATTTGACATGCATCAGATCAACACTCTGGATCTCAATATCACACTCTTAGGCAGGAGGGCATGACAAAATTATATACACACAAAATATTTGTATGAAAATTACTGGTCTGCACACTTACCCATACACAAAGACTCGGTCAGCTGCGTGTTGGTGCTTGGGGTTACTTGGAGGTACTCAGAGTGCTTGGTGGTTAGGAGAGAAAGAGAGATAATGGGAGCAGAGTGGGGAGCAGAGCCAGGATGAAGACCCACGAGTGGAGAGAAGCCAGGGGCTGAGGTGGCAGAGAGTTATTACTCATGCTTTCCATAACTTGGAAATTGGCTTCCTCACTCCTCTTCAACCTATTGAAAATATCCTTCATTTCAGATGTTATAGATTCATAGATTCATAGATGTTACGGTTGGAAGGGACCTCAATAGATCATCAAGTCCGACTCCCTGCATAGACAGGAAAGAGTGCTGGGTTCAGATGACCCCAGCCAGATGCCCCTCCAACCTCCTCTTGAAGACCCCCAGCGTAGGGGAAAGCATCACCTCCTTTGGGAGCTCATTCCAGATTTTGGCCACTTTAACTGTGAAGAAGTTCCTCCTAATGTCCAATCTAAATCTGCTCTCTGCTAGCTTATGGCCATTATTTCTTTTGATCCCCAAGGGCGCCTTGGTGAGTAGAGCCTCACCAATTCCCTTCTGTGCCCCAATGATTAATTTATAGGCAGCCACAAGGTCACCTCTCAACCTTCTCTTGCGGAGGCTGAAGAGGTCCAGGTGCCCAAGTCGCTCCTCGTAGGGCTTGGCCTGCAAGCCCTTAACCATATGAGAGGCCCTTCTCTGGACCCTCTCCAGGTTATCCACATCCCTCTTGAAGTGTGGCACTCCAACTGCAGTCTGACCAGTGCCCGATAGAGGGGAAGTATCACCTCCTTGAAGTCTAAGTAAATGATGTCAACCTCTACTTCTGTATCCAGGTGTTTTATACCCCTGTCATTAAAAGAGACTAGATTAGTCAGGCATGACCTACCTGCTACAAACCTGTGCTGGTTTCCCTTCAGCATAATTTTTCCTGTTGGGCTCTCACATATATGAGCCTTAATAATCTTTTCAAAGACTTTGCCAAGGATGGAGGTGAGACTGACTGGATCCTCCTTCCTCCCCTTCTTGAAAATAGGGACCACATTAGCCCTTTTCCAGTCCTCCGGGACCTGGCCCGTGCACCACTAGTGCTCAAATATTTTTGCCAGTGGCTGTGCAATGACATCAACCAGTGCCTTCAGTACCTTCAGGTGGAGCTCATCCAGGCCTGCCAACTTAAACACATCCAGTCCTTCCAAGTGACTCTGCAACATCTCAGGATCAACCCTTGGTAGTCTGGTGCCCAGCTGTTGCCTCTCTACAATCCCATTGTGAGACTTGTCTTGTCCCTTGTTTAGGTACACTGAGGCAAAGAACTCATTGAGGAGTTCAGCCTTGTCCCCCCTGTCTGTCACCAATTGCTTTTGCCCATTCAGTAGTGGTCCTATTCCACCCTGGGCCTTCCTTTTACTCCCTATATATCTGAAAAATATTTTGTTGTTATCCTTAACTTGGGATGCCATCCTCAGCTCCGTGGTAGCTTTGGCCTTTCTAACTGCCTCCCTACAACTGCAAGCTGAGGAGGCATACTCGTCTTTAGTAATCTCTCCCTGTTTCCACTGCTTATATGTCCCCCTTTTTGCCCTTAGGCTGCTCTGGATTTCTCTGATCAGTTAAGGAAGCCTCTGGGCCCCTTTCCCCCTTTTCCCCTGCATCAGGATCATCTCCCTCTGTGCCTGAAGGATCCTTTCCTTAAGGCACAGTCCCCCTTCCTGGGCTTCCATCTTGCCAAATCTCTTACTCTGCAGTGCATCATTGACTAAATGCCTGAGTTCGCTGAAGTCAGCCTTCCTAAAGTCTAGCACTTCCACCCTACTAGTTACCTTACCCATGATGAATTTTGTTATTTGGTCAGTGGACGTAGATATGTTTTGGATTGGTTCTCCCAGTAGCTGAAGAATATTTTCCTTAGCTGCTCTTTGATTTGGTCTATAATTGCATTGATGTTGAGCATTAACAGCTGCTTTTGATGATCCACAGGAACCACAGTTGCAGTAAGAGTGATTGCTGTGTACAGAGAAAAAGAAAGTTCTCATGAGGTCTTTGGCTACGTTGAAACATTTTTTTTAAAGAACAATGAGTCATTGTTAAAATATTTTAACAGGACACCCTCCACAAGAATTATCAATGAAAGCCCACTAGTTAGCACCCAACCGTGTTATTAAGGCTGTACCCCAAAAATATTCAGCCCAGTGTCAAGGGATGCAGCCCCTCTTCTGCCTGTACCTAGTACCCCTGCACCTCAAAAAACACATACCACCATCCACCCAGCAGCAAGTAGGTTAGATTTATTTAAGGGGACCAGTCTTCTCCACCCCAGGAGGCTAAGGACCCGTGTCACAGTAATATTTTATAGGCCTGTGCAAATAGGGAACTATTCAATTTGGATTCAGACAGTTTGGATGCCAGAGACTCAATTCAGAGATCCGAATCGTTTTTCTGATTCAATTCGGCCAAATCACTTCAGAAGATTTGGAGCTGATTTGGAGTTTTGGCCATCGAGTATAATGGGGAATCAATGAAATATTTGATTTATTTTGGCTGATTCAGATGAAACTTGCAGGGATGGGTGCTTGTGCAACTGACTGTCTCTGTCTTGGGGCAGAAGAAGTTTCTGGCTCTGTATTGATTTTTTCTTCTTCTTAGTCGGTGGTTTTGTAGGTGTTAATCCTTGCTCATTAACTCATTATCCTCACTAGCTACTATATATTGAGCTGGTCCCTGAGTGAATCATGATTGATTGGTAACACAGTAGCTTAGCAGCCAGGCCTACAGTAGTTCCCACCTTTCCCCCTACCCCCCCCGACTGGTGCCCCAAGACAGATACAGTTGCACAAGCACTCATGTCATGAGTTTTGCCTGTCAGGAGGTAGAGGTGCCGGGCCCCAGAACCCAGAAGCCCCTGAACCTATCTCTTTGACAGCTGACAGGCTTCATGGCCTCAGCAGGGGCTAGTAAGCCTGCAGCTCTCACCCTGCTGTGCCTTAACACATACAGTGTCACCCATGTCACGAGTTTTGCTTGTCTGCAGCTTGAGGTACAGTTTCCCCCCAAATCCTTGCACCTACCTCCTTGAAACTTGGTAGAATTTGTGGCCTCATCAGGGGCTACTATCCCTGCAGTTTTTACCTCCCTGTGCCATAACACACACACAGTGTTACCTAAGTCATGAGTTTTGCTTATCAGCAGCTTGAGGTACAGTTTCCCAGAAACCCCTGCACCTATCTGTGGAAAACTTGGTAGGCTTTGTGGCCTCAGAAATGGCTACCATCCCTGCAGGTTTTTTTGACCCCACTGTGGCTTAACAGACACACATGACATGAGTTTTGCTTTCAGGAGTTTGAGGTGCAGTTTCCCAGCAATCCCTGCACCTATCACCTTGAAACTTGGTACACGTCATGCCCTCAGCAGAAGCTACCACCTCTATGGGTTGCATCAGAATCAGCCAAAAGACAACAAAGTTATAGATATTTCATTTATTCTCCATTATACCCTATGGCTGAATCGCCGAATCTTTTCCCAATTTATTTGGAAGCTCCGAATAGATTCGGAAAGCCTAAAGCTTCCAACGATTTGATTCAGATTTGTAGATTTGACCTCCAAATCATCTGAATCA
This sequence comes from Crocodylus siamensis, assembly GCF_052110815.1. NCBI lineage: Eukaryota > Metazoa > Chordata > Crocodylia > Crocodylidae > Crocodylus > Crocodylus siamensis. The sequence continues at coordinate 40,438,027 of NC_143402.1, read as the reverse complement.
ACTCCAAATCCAAATCATGATCTGAAGCTTTGCACAACCTTAATATTTTACACCCATGCTGTAACTTACAAGACTGATATTCACAAGGCTTGCGGGGTCCCTGTCTCAGGACACTGTTATTGGTTCTCAGTCAGCACTCACTTGGGAACCTGAAGATTTATGCAACACAATATTGGCTGGTTCCTCATCATGAACAGAAGACTCATTCTGTTCCTCTGCTGCTCATCATCCTGGGTGCCTGGTACCAAACTGTGTGAGTTAACCAGAGTAGAGAGGGAGTCATTTCTGGCTGCCTACCAAAGAGGTTCTTTGAGCAGTACCAACTGAGATTGTTGATCTATGACTGATAGGGCTGTGTGAGGCTTTGGATTGTGGTTCAGATCTGGGGCCACTTTGGACGCTTTGGCATCCAAAGCGGAATGCCAAACCCCTGAACCTATCTCAAAGTTAAGCTGTCTGAAGTGGTTCAGAGCATCCAAAGTGCTTTGGAAATGCTTCAGATGCTTTGAATGCTTTGGACACTGAAACTGAAAGTTAGAAGAGGGAGGGGGAGCAGGGAAGGGAGGGAGAGTGGCAGGTGGGGAGGGGGAGTGGGGAGGAAGACTGACATGTGTAAGTGGCCAGTGAGAAGGATTTCTCTCTGGCTGCCTTTCCAATGACAGCATCTGTGGGGAGGGACTAGAAACAGCATAAAAGCCTCTGTTTGGAGGGGTGCTGTTCCTTTTCCTAGCTTTTTCCCTCTCAGGAACTGCATGAGAAAGGAACTCTCAAACGCAAGCATTTCAGCTTGCTTGCTGTACTCAGTAGTTGAAATGCCTGCTCCTTTTTCTTGTTAGAAAGGATTGGGTAGGATTTAGCTTAGCTTAGCTTAGCTATTCTATTCAATTACAATTACTATTCAATTAATTTCTTTGAATTTATATTTGCTCTTTTTTTGTGTGGAAACTTTGCAAAAAGAAAGGTGTGTATTCCCTGCCAGTGTGATCCATCACTGTGCAGGGAGGCACACATATTGCACGCACGCATGCACACACACACACACACACACACACACACACACACACTATAAATAAGAAAAATCAGGTATTCACAGAAGACAGACAGACAGACAGCACACAATTTTTACATAACTCTTAACACTGAAGCAAACAATCAAAGAAGAGGCCAGTGCATGCACACAACAGAGGGAATAAAAAGCACAATACAAAAGGATTGACACACACACCTTTTCCAGCACAAGAAAGATGAATATGAAGCCTGCTGGAAAGGCAGGTGCCAGGTCTTCTGGCAAGGGAGGGAGAGGGGGTAGAGGGAGAGCTAGAGCTTCAAGCCCCTCCCCTCCCAAACACAGACACATTCTCTTCCTGAGCAGCCATGACATTAGTGCTGCCAATGGAAGCCAGGCAGTGGGAGCAGTGTCTGCACGTGATGTCCCTGCACCTGCACCACCTCCACTTAGTCCAGAAGTGGGCACCAGCAGTCGAATCACTGCCTCCCCCACCCCAATTTCAGCTCTCAGCATGAGCCTCCCACTGCCAGAGGAGGAGCTGGAGCTGGAACCAGGGATGCTGAGCGCGCTGGCTCAAGCAATTCTGGGGACTGAGAGGGAATCAGCGTTTTTGCTCTATACCCCTCAAATCTCCCCTAGGCCCAGGTCTCCTCCGGAAAGCAGCACCTCAGGATGAGGCTGAGGTTGTGGAGGCAAGTGGCTCAGCTGAGGCAGCTGCTTCTGCTGAGCCTCAGCCTGTTGAGGACTGGGATAAGGCAGGATCCTTACCCTCAACCCAGAAGTGGAGGATTAGTTTTTTTTGGTTTTTTTGGTTTTTTTGTTTTTGCACCGGTCCTGGAAGCACTGCAATACCAGGTCAATGCATGGAGTGGATGGAGCACGCTCCAGGTCCACCAACCAATATCAAAAAGAATCTGTTCAATATAGACCTCCTATGGAGGACATATCAGAGACAATTACCCTGGGAAAACCACCAGATTAGTGTAGTGTGGGAGCATTTTGAGGTGGCAGATGATCCCAGGTTTGCCATCAGCCAGCACTGGTGAAGGCACATGAGACGTGAGACACTTCCACCACGGTGATGCTGCTGCATCTGAGGAGGCAGCACCCCCTTACCCTTCTTCCTGCTCAGCCTGGCACCAGTGCGAGTGTGCCAAAACGGAAGTCCCCTGCTCACTCCAAAGCTCCCTTACCCCCAAAGCAGAGGCAGGCCACCCTGGACCAGTGGGGGAAAGGTGGACAGAAAGTGGGGTGCATTCTCAAGGTGCGCCAGATCACCCAGAGCACTAAGGAGATGCTTGCTCTGGATAGCCAGCCTTTCTCCCTAGTTGAGCGGCCAGGGTTCAGGCAGTTCATAGCACTTCTGGCCCCATTTTACAAAGTGCCCGCATGCACCACCTTTAGCAGGGTGGTGGTGCCCTCCCTGTATGAGGCATGCAGGGAGTATTTGAGGGAGGAGCTGCACAAGGCAGGGCTGCAGGTAGCCTTGCACGTCAGCTCCAACATCTGGAGCAGCTGGAGTGGCGATCACGCCTACCTCTCCCTCACGGGGCACTGGTGCGATCAGTCAGGCCATCAGTGGACTCTACTACAAGTTGAGGTGCTGGATAAGTCCCACACAGCAAGGGAGATCATGGGGGACATAAACTGTATGGTGCAGGGGTGGCTCATTGGGCAGGCCAAGCTCAGCCGTGGTTCATAGTCACCAACAGTGGGGCCAATATGGTGAAGGCTGTCTGTGATGCCAACTTTGTTGGCAACCACTGGGTGGCACACAGGCTGCACCTAATAGCGAGGGATGCCTTGGAGGGGGACAGGGCTGCTGGTGACAGCACTGCCACCACTACTGCTACAAGCCAGCTGATTTCAAAATGCAGGAAGGTGGCAGGCTACTTCCACTGCAGCATCAAGGGGGCAAGATGCTGCAGGAGAAACAGGCAGAACTGAGCATCCTGCAGCACAAAAACATGCAGGATGTGGAGACTCGGTGGAACTGCACATACCTGATGCTAAAAAAGGTTGGTGGAGCAACAGAAGGCTATCTATGAGATGGCCTTGCTTGGGGAGATTGGGATCAGTGGCCCCCTGAATAGAGCTGAGCGGGGTACCACCTCCCAGATCTTGGTGGTCCTCAAGCTCTTCCTCGAGGCCACTGAGACACTTAGTGCTGGTGATGCCCTACTCAGCCAGGTGGTGAGGGAACTGGAGAACCAAAAGGAGAAGTTTCAGGGGATCGATGTTCCTGGCTGGGGCAGGCCGCTGTCACCAGACGTGCAGGCACTGGTGAGGCGGTTGAAGGAGAGCATCAGGAGATGGATGGATCCCTTGCAGTCCAGTACAATCCCCATGATGGTGGGTATGTGTGATCTGAGGGTGAAGGGGAACATGTGCACTGGCAGCCCCAAAACCCTTGATCACTGGATGTAGGTGCTGGTGAACAAAGTCAGGGAGGCCAAAGTGCAGAGGCAAGGGGATGTGGAAGAGGGGGATCCACTTTCCTGTGCCAGCACTCCCAGCACTGGCACCAGCACCACCACTGGCGACAGCACCAGCCAGTCTCCTCCACACAGCCACTGCCAATGTGGGCCATGGGCATGGCTTCAATGCTGGGTCCTAACGCACCAGACCCCAGCCTTGGGTAGGTAGTGCTGAGGCTTTAGTGGCTACCTATCTCACTGAGGATGTGGAGACACTGGACTGCGACCCCTTGGCCTACTGGGTAAACCACAGCCAGATGTGGCAGGATCTGGCCACGGTTGCCCAGCAACACCTGTCCTGTCCACCGACCAGTGTTCCAAGCGAGAGGGTGTTCAGCATTGCTGGGGATGTTGTGACACCCCACCGCACCTGCTTGCATCCTACTTTGGCGGGGCAGCTGGTGTTCCTAAAGGTGAACCAACCTCCTGTTGCTGGGGTTCCCAAAGCTCCACCTGCAGATGGACGGAGTGCAACCCTTCTCACTCTATCTGCACCGATTTCCTTTTCTGAGTTTTTAAAAAATGTTGTAAACAGTGGAGTTTCAAACCACTGCTCTGAAAAGTGGTTGCATTGTAATTAATTCCCTCTCAAAATCAGGCCTGAGATGCTGGAGGCAGAGTGGTTTTTTGGTGAGGAATGTGCCCCCACAGGTAGTTGGGTTTTGTTATCTTTAATATATTCTGGAGTGCAGTTTGTGGGGGTACTGAAGATAGTTGGCAGGTTTTATGTTTTGAGCTGTAGGAAGTTGGCTTCAGTTCTGGTCATGAGGTTAGGTGCTTGTTTGAATGTACAAACCACTTTTCAGAGCTGGGCCTATGAACTGCACTTCATGAGCCTCCTAGGTAGTAGGTATACAAACTCATGGACTCAATATACACAGTGGAATTCTGACACACTGCAACCTGCCGGACATCTGACACCCCAGGCAACCTCTGCACTCTTACCTGCACTGCTACATGCCCCTTCCTCCCCTACCCCACACCCCAGCCTGTCCCTCATCCCCTGACACCTCCATTTCCATTTTCACTGACTGGCTTTCTTGCCTGCATTGCAGGCCAGGCCAGCCTCTGGCTTCTTTACTATTCCTTCCAGCCAGGACCAACTGCAGGTACTTCCTCAGCTTCCAAAGATACATTTTTTTAAGTTCTCCTTTTTTTTCATAATACACATATAGACATAAAAACACAAGATAAGCCATCACACACCATGAGTAACATCATATGTCCAACACAACACAACACAACATCTTTACTTCTTGCTGTCAATTACTTTATAAAAAGAAAGGCTCTGTGACAGTTCTGTTTGGGTACCTTTGATGCTGCTGCTCATGCTACTGGTGTTGAGCCAGCTAAGTTATTTTACCTGTTGTCATGTAAAGTGGAGGACCAGACGTGAGGCTGTAGGGGAGGAGGAGAGCTCACTGGGGTGCAGTACCGTGTTGTGCAGAGGCCCCATTGCCAGGAAGGGTGCATCTTAATACACACACAGTGTCACCCACCTACATCACAAGTTTTGCCTGTCAGCAGCTTGAGGTGCAGGGCAGCAGAAGACAGACTCCCCCAGCGAGACACACACACATCTGGCAGTCCTCGTGGCCTGGCAGGGCCCAGAACCCAGGCCTGCACTAGATTATACCCCCTTGTGTCCCAAGACAGATGCAGTCGCCCAAGCAGCCACCTACATCACGAGTTTTGCCTGTCAGCAGCTTGAGGTGCAGTTCCCTCCAAACCTCTGCATGTATCTTCTTGAAACTTGGCAGACTTTGTGTCTTCAGCAGGAGCAAACATCCCTGCAGTTTTCACCCCCCTGTGGTGTAACACATAGACATGATATGAGTTTTGCTTTCAAAAGTTTGGGGTGCAGTTCCCCCCAAATCCCTGCACCCATCTTCTTGAAACTTGGCAGGCTTCATGCTCTCAGCAGTGGCTACCATCCCTACAAATCACCCAAATCAGAGATAAAACAATAAAGTTATAGACATTTCATTGATCCCCCATTATAGCCTATGGCCGGATCTCCAAGGCTTCTCTGAAGCTTCAGAGCCACTTCGGCCAGATCGAAGTGGAAAACTGATCTGAATCTGTGCATCGGCTCGCTGACATCCGAAGCAGCTGGATCCAAAGCCAGATTGAATGGCTGCCTACTCGCACAGGCCTAGTGACTGAGTCTGTTATTTAGGAGCCTGATTGCATGGAGCTTGCAAAGTGGCCGTGGCTTGCTAAGTACATTGGTGCCGGGGAGTTTCTGGTTCCTCATCCACCAAACCTCTTCTGCCAAACTCATTCACACAACCCTCTGAAGCATCTCTCTTAAGGATGATGACAGATTCTCATAGAATGGAATAATTCTCTGTGATACACGTGACTGAGAATTATTGTCCTTTATGCAATAGAAGGCACACTTTAAGGACTTGAACTTACTGTGACACTGTTCCCAGTCATGAATGATGCCATGTTGCACTAATAGTTCTGCAATAGGTTTATAAACCACGGGTTTATTTCTGTGGTTTTCCAGTTGTATCAACACCTTCTATTCACCCCAAATATCAATAAGTGCCTCAGCTTCTGCATAGTTCAGTTTGGTCCTTGGCCTTGCAAAGTATCTGTCATATCTTCCAAAATTTGCCTTTTCTTGCTCCCCTCCATGGCCCAAAAAACATATAGCAGAACAGATTATACAGTATACGCCTGCTAGGACCTGTTCTCAGGTATGTCCAAGGACCTGAGACCTGTGAACATTTTATGAAGAGAGGCATAATAGAAGTGTGATTTCTGCAATCTTAAGACATTTGTGGCAGTTCTTTGCTTTTGATAATCTAGCATTGGCATTCAGAAGTATACTCACACAACTATCGTGCTTTAAATTGTTGAAAAATGTTGGGTGATCACTTCAGGTGAGAAACCGCAAATGTGTTAGGATGGATCACTGAAATACATTACCATTAGATATGCAGGCAAAAACAAATCCTGCAATGTGCAGGTGCAGTGTGGCTGTTGGTGGTTTCATAGTTTCATAGTTGGTAGGGTCGGAAGGGACCTGAGCAGATCATCAAGTCTGACTCCCAGCCATGGCAGGAAAGAGTACTGGGGTCAAATGACCCCAGCTAGGTGTCTATCTAGCCTACTTTTGAAGACCCCCAAGGTAGGAGTGAGCACCACTTCCCTTGGAAGTTGGCTCCAGATCCTAGCCGCCCTGAGTGTGAAGTAATGCCTCCTGATGTCCTGGTACATAATCTCTTTTTTAGGTACAGAGTATAGAAGTTGAATACTCCATGTGCTTGAGGGTAAATTGTGGAATGTAATGGAAACAATTTTTTCATGAAAAGATAATGGCAGGCTGCACCCATCCATGACTTGAGTTGGGGAACTGAGAAGCTCTCCTGAGGAGACCATCCAAAACCGTTTAAAATTGTTTCCTTGGGCAGCTCTGACTTTCAGCTTAAAGGGTGAAGCCTGAATTTGCAGCCCTGTGTTCAAAAGAGTTGTAAATTATTGGGACAAAACCCAAGGAATGTATAAGAGGTGGGGTGGGGATGATGTATGGTTTGGTCTAGAGTCAAGCAGACAACAGGCAATTTCTCGCAAAAGACAGACAAGCATAGCTTACCTTTTGTGGGGGAGGCGGTGTTTCACACATCAGATGTGAAATACAGGAAGCTTAAGAAAAATTGGGAATTACTAGAAACATAGTAACATTTCAGCTCTTCAACCAAAACCAGAAAGGTGCAGTTGCAAGGAGGATTGTTAAGAGCACATGGTGTGTGTTCCTATTGACATGTAAATGATGTGAGTGATTTCATGCTAACATAGGACTGATTGTTGCAGACTTTGAGCAACAGGGAACACAACAGGCCAAACTCATTGTGTGGTCTGCTTGCTAAAGACAATGTCTTTCTTGAATCCTGATCGACTAAACAGAAAGCAGAGGTTAATTCTGAAGGCCATCGAACATTCACATCGCAGAGGTATGGTTTTAATGGTGGGCTTTAACAACTTGATTCACCTGTGGTCTTGTCTTTTAAAACTCCTGAATAAATAACTTTGGATGTCTACCTTTAAGAAAATGCTCTTAACTGAACTGTGGAAGCTGCTCTCATGTTGCAACAAACAAAAAGGTTGGTTTCAAAAGACTACAATGGCTTGCTGGCCATACTTTAAGGGCAAGCCTCACCAGATATGGGGACATGAAAGCAGCTCAGACTGGTGGGAAAGAATCGTCATGTCAACATTGAATGATGACCAGTGGCTGGAAACATTAAGAACGAGCAAAAAGACATTCTTTCATATCATTAGCTTGCTGAAACCACACATCATATGGAAGCACAGAGAAGTGTGTTGCCATGGCTGTGATGAAACTGGCCAATCCAATCACGTTGCGAATCAATTCAGCATGGCTCTCTACACTGCAGGTGTATGCCACCTGTTGCAGGAACTGGCAGCCAAACAAATTCATATGCCTAAATAACCCCCGGAAGGTGGTAAAAGGATACCAGGCAATGGGCTTCCCAAACTGCATGGGAGCACTTGACAGCATGCGCATTCCCATCCTAAACTTGTCCCAGGACGACCATTCATTCATAAACAGAAAGGGGTTTCCTTCTGTGATTCTGCAAGCCATAGTGGATCACCAGGGCAGATCTCCAAACATTTACACGGGATGGGCAGGAAGTGCCCACAGTGCACATGTGTTTCAAAACTCACCACTACCTGGGATGATAGACAAGGGCAAATATGCCTCAGGACTGGAGGAGGTTGTTGTCCAGGGTGTTTCAGTGCCCCCCCCAATAATTGCTGATGTGGCTTACCCGCTTTTGCCCTGGCTCATGAAAGCCTGCGGCAGGTGAGTGACCCATAAAAATTACTGTTCAGCTATCAGCTAAGCAAGTGCTGCATGAGCGTAGAGTGTGCATTTGGGTGCCTGAAAGCCCATTGGAGATCACTGAACTACAGGCTAGAGGTCGATGCTGAAAACATCACCTCTTTCATTGTGGCAGCATGCATGCTGTATAATATCTGTGATATAAGGGACGAGGTTTTTAGTGAGTCTTGGAAAAAACATGTAAGGGAATCCAGAAAGGCTGCAAGACATACACAGAGAGCAGGAGGGCAAGGGTGGGGTGTGGGGAGAGGTTAGAGATACAGGCAAACAGCTGCAGGAGAGCAGTCATCAGAAATTGCATGGCGACACACAACATAGCTGCTCATGAGTGGGAACGTGCTCTGTAATTGTGTGAATTTATCATTTTTATATTTCATCTTGAATTTCCTATTACTTTGTCATTGAATAAAGTCTTTCTGAGATAAAGTTTTCTTCCATATTCGGTTCATAATGAGCTCTCAGGGAGGTCTCTGTATGGCATGTGAAGAGGACACGCTCCAACCATGATGTCAGGTAGGGGGTGCAGTGTTTGGGGGGCATGGGCGAGGAGTCTCAGTTGTTTTTGGGTTGCATGCAACTTGAGAAGAAAGGCAGGAGGAAAACCAGTGTGGGGATATGGCTGCAGGCAATGATCTGCCAATGCAGCAGTTAAAAAATTGATATGCAAATACAGTAAGTGATAAGAAAATTCCTCGTATTGAGCCTGGGCTGTTTCTTTCTTCACCTCAACCACACCATCCCCTTGCCGTGGTGGAGAGGGGTGTTAGCTCATGCTGGCCACTGTGTTGATTGCCGGGGCAGCAAAGAGAAGGGGAACTTTGAGTAGGCTTATCAGGACCCCACCCCCCAACACCATTTTGGGGGCAGCTCCCCTGGGCATGGGGATCCCTAATACACAAGGAATCTTAATCAACCTCGATAACCACCCTAGCCCCCTCCTCTCCCCTCCCCACTGGTTCTAAGCTTTGGAAAAAGTCTTTGTCTGCTTTTTGATGTGAGGATACAAACAACAGGAGACACGTGATTCTTTCTGTTTTACATACAGATTCCTGTAGTAATGTTTCCATTCAGACTTTAGCAAAACCATGAGTGAATTACACTTTCATAAATCCAACCATTGACAGTTATATTTTTTACATTACCTTTTTACATAAACCACTTTAATGTTGAAATACAGTGAAGAAATACATTCAGCTCCTCAACTGGGTATTTACTTTCATAGGCACACTGGCCAGCTGTAATTTTTTTCTAATGGTTACAACTACCAGACACTGACAATAAGCAGTGAAGCCACACCAACTTTGTTCTAGAGTGCCATCTGCATAACTGTAAAGCTTATAGTTAGTTAAAACTAACATGGATGGACTACTTACAAAACTTTAACTTATAGCAACAAAGATTATCTTCCTGTTTTTTTAATGCAGTTTTGATTTAGTGGGTATTTTGGGTTTTTTTCTTGCCTCTGTAGTTGTGTGTTTGTGTTTGCAATTTTTCCAGTGTGGTGAGGAAGCATGGAGGCAGGCAGCTTTTGAAGTGGGAGGCCCTCAGGTGATAAGACTCACCATTCCTTTCTTAATATTTGGCACATTAACAAATCCACACTGATTCCCTAAACAAGAGAAGCCTGCGCACCACCCCAGGTGGTAGGACCCACCAGGCCTCGGGTACTAAAGCCCAGGCATTGGGCAAGAGAAAGAGGAAAGGAGATTCAGCAATGTTATGAATGTATATATTTGTGTGTATGTGCGTGTGTATGCATGGAAGCAGGCCGTAACAAACTCGGTTCATTAGATTCATTCATTGCTTAAAGTGATTATTGATTGATTAGATTTGATTGATTAGATTATCTGGTTGATAAATTGCTTTAATTTATGGTTGATTTAAAATTGCTAAATCGAAATTTTAGATTAAATCATTTACAGTGACAGGTATAGATGTCAATAAAGATGTGGTGAAGAAGGGAACCTGAGTACTAGGATTGACTGATTATTTGATTGTTAAATACATTTCTTATTTGATCAGTTATTCGATTTTGGATTGATTATTTGATTATTAGCTTGATTATTAGCTTATTTGATTAATTTTGCAAATGAAAATTTGATTTTTTAATTGATTTTTCATTGATTTTTGGATAATTTGATTGATTACTTGATTGACTGATGGTTAGTTTGATAACTTTATCTACCATGAAGCAGCAGGGAACAGGGAAGGAAGGAAGGTCCTTCCTGTTCTTGGAAAAATTGCACTGTAGCAAAAATGATTTTTAAAGTCACACATGCTGTATAGTGTACTCTTTACCACCTTATAGACCCAAGGAAAGCTCTTCTTGTAGTGCAGGAAATTCAGAAAAAATGACTGATCACTCCAAAGCTTCTTCCCCCACCCCCAGAAATGTGCAGACCAAGAATGGCTTTTTAGATGAAACCCATGATTAGATTGACTATTAGATTTTATTATTTGTTTCTAATTGATTTTTGAATGCTCTTAAAATTGATTTCTGATTTATTATTAGATTAATTACTAATTTGATTATTAGACTGATTATAAAATTATTTGATTAATTTTGTAATTGAAAATGTGATCAATTTTGAGTGATTTTTTGCTAAATTTCATTTATTGTTTGATTGCTTGTTTTATTTATTTATTGCTTGCTTATCTGAGGCAGGGAGGGAGGTCCTTTACATAAGCACCACATTGGGAGCAGTGCAGTCCAGGCTACAATGATAATCTGAATGTTGCAGCAGTATTTGGATCTGCATTCAAAATGAGCAAATTTTTAAGTGTTGAGGGCTTGTTCATTGGCTAGGACATGGCCAGTAACCAGGAAGCAAGTACTTTGCAAACAACCCAGGGTGCTAAAAGCCCCCAGCCATGGGGCAAGAGGGATGGAGGAAGGGCCTTGAGGGCCTTTGACCAAGCCCCACTGAGGGTGATAAAAGCAGACAGATTTACTTGGCTTCAGACCTGAGAAAAGAACTTCTTGCAGTGCAGGAAATGGAGAGAAAAATCACTGCTAACTCCAAAGCTTCTTCTCCCAATGGAAGTGTGCAGACCAAAGATTGCTTTTTAGCTGAAACCCATGACACACTAGTAGAACTTACTTAAGCCAATCAGAAGGTGCAAGGAAATGAGTTAACTCTGCTGCCTACAGTTCGGGTATATACTAGGGCTGCGAAAAACAGCACCATTTCATTTCAACTTCCATTTCATCATTAAAATGGGATAGTGTTTCATAGTTTCAAAAGCACTGTTCCTTTTCATCAAAACTGTTTCGCTGTTTTGCCCATAGGCTATAATGGGGGAGAACAAAACTGTCTATAACTTTGATATTTTTTGGCATATTTGGATGAAACAGCAGAGATGGTAGCCCCTTCTGAGGGCATGAAGCCTGCCAAGCGTCAAGAAAATAATTGTAGGGGTTTCTGGGAACCTGCATCTCGAGCTACTGAAAAGCAAAACTCATGAAGTGTGTAAGTGGCATGCCCTCGCTGGTACTGAGGCCTCTACATGACAAAGTAATGTGCCCCAATGAGGTCTCCTCCTCCCCTATAACCTCAGTCCGGTCCACCACTTTAAACAACAACAAGTAATATCTTAGTAAGCAGCACAGTAGCACCAGCAGCATCTCAAGCAGCCAAACAGTCACAGTCAATATCAGAGCAGTTCTTCCCCCATCTTCCCCTTCCCTCCCCTTAATTTGTTTCCCTGCAAGCAAGCCCAGCTTCAGCTTTGAAACTCAAAATGTTTCAAAACTTTCAACTGCCTTCATTTCATTTTGAGGCTACTTCATAGTTTCATAATTGGTAGGGTCAGAAGGGACCATCAAGGATCATCAAGTCCAACCTCCTGCCATGGCAGGAAACAGTACTGGGGTCAAATGACCTCAGCAAGATGTTAGTCTAGCTTCCTCTTAAAGACCCTCTTAAAGAGTAGTAGTTTTGAAATGATGGGAGCCCAAGAAGGGTGGCTGTGCCTTAAGGAAACTATCCTTCGAGCACAAAGCGAGACGATCCCCGTGAGAGGTAAAAGAGGGAAAGGGGCCAGGAGGCTTCCCTGGCTGACCAGAGAAATCCAGGGCAGACTAAGGGCCAAAAGGGGAGCACATAAAAAGTGGAAACAGGGAGAGATCACCAAAGAGGAATATACCTCTTCTGCTCGTGCTTGTAGGGAGGCAGTTAGACAGGCCAAAGCTACCATGGAGCTGAGGATGGCAACCCAAGTAAAAAACAATAAGAAATTGTTTTTTAGATATATAGGGAGTAAAAGGAAGGCCCAGGGAGGAATAGGACCTCTGCTAAATGGGCAGAAACAATTGGTGACGGACAGAGGGGACAAGGCTGAACTCCTCAACGAGTTCTTCACCTCAGTGTTCCTAAGCGAGAGGCATGACAAGTCTCTCACTGGGAGTGTAGGGAGGCAGCAGCAAGGCACCAGACTTCCATGCATGGACCCTGAGGTGGTGCAGGGTCACTTGGAAGAACTGGATGCCTTTAAGTCGGCAGGCCCGGATGAGCTCCATCCGAGGGTACTGAAGGCACTGGCCGACATCATTGCAGAGCCACTGGCGGGAATATTTGAACGCTCGTGGCGCACGGGTCAAGTCCCGGAGGACTGGAAAAGGGCCAATGTGGTTCCCATTTTCAAGAAGGGGAGGAAGGAGGACCTGGGCAACTATAGGCCAGTTAGTCTCACCTCCATCCTTGGCAAAGTCTTTGAAAAAATTATCAAGGCTCACATTTGTGAGAGCCCGGCAGGGCAAGTTATGCTGAGGGGAAACCAGCATGGGTTCGTGGCAGGCAGATCGTGCCTGACCAATCTAGTCTCTTTTTATGACCAGGTTACAAAACGCCTCGAGGCAGGAGGAGGGGTAGATGTCGTATACCTGGACTTCAGGAAGGCCTTTGATACGGTATCCCACCCCATACTGGTGAACAAGTTAAGGGGCTGTGACTTCGATGACTGCACAGTCCGGTGGGTGGAGAATTGGCTGGAGGGTCGCACCCAGAGAGTCGTGGTGGATGGGTCGGTTTCGACCTGGAAGGGTGTGGGCAGTGGGGTCCCGCAGGGCTCGGTCCTTGGACCGATACTCTTTAATGTCTTCATCAGCGACTTGGATGAGGGAGTGAAATGTACTCTGTCCAAGTTTGCAGATGACACTAAGCTATGGGGCGAAGTGGACACGCCGGAGGGCAGGGAGCAGCTGCAAGCAGACCTGGACAGGTTAGACAAGTGGGCAGAAAACAACAGAATGCAGTTCAACAAGGAGAAATGCAAAGTGCTGCATCTAGGGAGGAAAAATGTCCAGCACACCTACAGCCTAGGAAATGACCTGCTGGGTGGCACGGAAGTGGAAAGGGATCTTGGAGTCCTAGTGGACTCCAAGATGAACATGAGTCGGCAGTGTGACGAAACCATCAGAAAAGCCAATGGCACTTTATCGTGCATCAGCAGATGCATGACAAATAGGTCCAAGGAGGTGATACTTCCCCTCTATCGGGCGCTGGTCAGACCGCAGCTGGAGTACTGCGTGCAATTCTGGGCGCCGCACTTCACGAAGGATGCGGATAATCTGGAGAGGGTCCAGAGAAGGGCCACTCGTATGGTTAAGGGCCTGCAGGCCAAGCCCTACGAGGAGAGACTAGAGAAACTGGACCTTTTCAGCCTCCGCAAGAGAAGGTTGAGAGGCGACCTGGTGGCTGCCTATAAGTTCGTCAGGGGGGCACAGAAGGGAATTGGTGAGTATTTATTCACCAAGGCGCCCCCGGGGGTTACAAGAAATAATGGCCACAAGCTAGAAGAGAGCAGATTTAGATTGGATATTAGGAGGAACTTCTTCACAGTTCGAGTGGCCAAGGTCTGGAACGGGCTCCCAAGGGAGGTGGTGCTCTCCCCTACCCTGGGGGTCTTCAAGCGAAGGCTAGATGTGTATCTAGCTGGGGTAATGTAGGCCCAGCACTCTTTCCTGCTTATGCAGGGGGTCGGACTCGATGATCTATTGAGGTCCCTTCCGACCCTAGCATCTATGAATCTATGAATCTATGACCCCCAGGGTAGAAGCCATCACCACTTCGCTTGGAAGTTGATTCCAGATCATAGCCACCCTGACAGTGAAGTAGCACCTCCTGATGTCTAGTCTGAATCTACCCTCTGCCAGCTTGTAACTGTTATTTCTTGTCACTTCTGGTAGTGCTTAGGGAACAAGGACTCCCCAATGCCTGCTGGTGCCCTCTGACTAGTTTGTAACAGGCCACTAGATCCCCCCTCAGCCTTCTCTTGTGGAGGCTGAATAGGTTCAGGTCCCTTACTCTCTCCTTGTAGGGCCTGCCCTGCTGCCCTCAGATCATGCGAGTGGCCCTCCTCTGGATCCTCTCCATGCTGTCCACATCCCTCTTGAAGTGCGGCGCCCAGAACTGGGCGCAGTACTCCAACTGCGGCCTGACCAGTGCCGCATAGAGGGGGAGGATCACCTCCTTGGACCTGCTTGAGATGCATCTGTGGATGCATGACAAGGTGCGGTTGGCCTTCCCAACTGCGTCCCCACCCTGTCAGCCCATGTTCATTTGGCATCAATAATGACTCCAAGATCCTTTTCTGCCTCTGCACCAACGAGAAGGGAGTTCCCCAACCTGTAGGTATGCTGCTGGTTCTTCCCCTCCCAGGTGCGGTACTTTGCCCTTGTCAGTGTTGAAACCCATCCTGTTTTCATCGCCCACCCCTATAACCTGTCTAGGTCCAGTTGCAGCCTATTCCTCCCTTCTAGTATGCCCACTTCCTTCCACATCTTAATGTCATCTGCGAATTTGAACAGGGTGCTTTTTATGCCCCTGTCCAAGTCGCTGATGAAGATGTTGAACAGTGCGGGCCCGAGGACCGAGCCCTGCGGAACCCCACTGCCCACGTCCTTCCAGGTTGAGAAGGACGCATCCACCACCACCCTCTGGGTGCGGCCCACCAGCCAGTTGGCGACCCATTTGACTGTATGAGTGTCTATACCACAGCCCCCCAGTTTCTTAATGAGAACAGGGTGAGAGACAGTGTCAAAAGCCTTCCAGAAGTCCAGGAAGATTATATCCACTGCTACCCCTGCATCTAATGATCTGGTGATCTGATTGTAAAAGGCCACCAGGTTGGTCTGACAGGACATGCCACTGATGAACCCATGTTGGTTGCCCCTAAGCATGCAGTCTCCTGCTGGCCCCTCCTGGATGTGTGCCAGCATAATTTTCTCAAACAGCTTGCCTAGGATCGAGGTGAGACTAACTGGCCCATAGTTTCCCGGGTCCTCCTTCCTGCCTTTTTTGAAGATGGGGACCACGTTGGCCCTCTTCCAGTCCTCCGGTACCTCACCAGAGCACCACGAGTGCTCATAAAGTTGTGCCAGGGAACTTGCAATGACCTCGGCCAGTTCCTTTAGAACTTTAGGGTGGAGATCATCTGGGCCGGCTGACTTGAATATGTCCAACCCCTCCAGAAGCTCCCTAACTAAATCCTCACTAACCCGTGGCCCAGGTGTGCCTCCCCCGGGGCCCGAGGGCGGCCCAGCAGGGAGTTGGCTGTTCTGGTCCCTACTTAGGAAGACGGAGGCAAAGAAATCATTAAACATGTTAGCTTTGCTTTCTGGTGTGACGACCAAGTTTCCCACGGCATCCTGCAAGGGCCCCACATTACCCGGGACCTTCTTTTTACCCCCTACGTATTTAAAAAAGGACTTCGTATTGTCCTTAATCTGGGAAGCTAGCCCCAGTTCCATCTCTGCCTTGGCCTTCCTAACTACTCCCCTACATCCCCGAGCAACTACAGAATAGCCCTCCCTGGTGATGACCCCTTCCTTCCATTGGGTGTAAGCCTCCTTTTTAGCAAGGAGACATTCCCGGATGCTTTTGGTGAGCCACGGAGGCTTGTGTGCTCTCCTGCTCCCTTTGATCCTCATTGGGATTACCTTCCTTTGGGCTTGGAGGATCATCTCCTTAAGGAGCGACCACTCTCCTTGGACAGCTGGCTCCCCTCCCCTCTGGGACCTCAGCGCTTCTCCAACTATCCTCCTTAGCTCGTTGAAGTCTGCCCTCCTAAAATCTAGGGCCGCTGCCTTACTGCATGCCTTTGCCACCTTGCACTGGATGGTGAATTCCAGTAGGCGATGATCGCTGTCGCCCAGGTGGTCGAGCACCCGCAGCCCCCTCACCAGGTCATCACCCGTGGCCAGCACTAGGTCCAACAAGGCGTCTCCCCTGGTGGGGCTATGCACCTCCTGGGTTAGATGGAGGTCCTGCACTCTGGCCAAGAACCTACATGAGCGTTCAGACCTGGCTGACTGCTCTTCCCAGCAGATGTCCGGGAAGTTCAGGTCCCCCATGACTACCACATCCTTAGCCTTCACTACCTCTGTGAGCTGACCCAAGAATTCCTGGTCAAGCTCTTCTCCCTGGTTGGGAGGTCTGTAGTAGACTCCCACCGTTAAGTCCCTTTCCCTTCGACTGCCTTGTATTCTAACCCAAAGCACTTCAGAGTGCCCCTCCCCTGATTCCTTGCTAATTAACGAGGATGTGTATTCCTCCTTAATATAGAGCGCCATGCCCCCACCTCTCTTTCCTATCCTGTCCCTCCTGTACAGCCTATAGCCCTTGACATTGACCACCTAATCATGCGTTTCGTCCCACCACGTTTCTGTAATCCCCACTATGTCCGGGCTGGTGTCAGCCAGCAGGAGGGTGAGTTCCTCCTGCTTGTTGCCCATACTACGAGCGTTTGTGTAGAGGCATTTGAGGCCTCCTGTGGGTGTGTGTACTGACCCCCTAGTCCCAGCATTACCCTGGCCCCTCCCTCTTACCTGTTTGATTGCTTCGCTCGTCCGTCTGGGCTGGGCTGTAGTTGTGGGTGCTGTTTGGTCTGGCAGTCTGATGTTTCCTCCGCCCTCATCTTCCCCTTCCCCTGACGAGCCTAGTTTAAAGCCCGCTGGAGGAGGTCCGCCAACCTAGAAGAGAACACACACTTACCTTTAGGGGAAAGGTGGAGCCCGTCCCATCCCAGCATGTCTCTCATCGTGATGTGCCGGTCGTGGCTGAGGAAGAAAAAGCCCTCCTCGAAGCACCATTCCTGTAGCCGCCAGTTGGTCTCTGCGATGCACGTTTCATGCCGTCTGCCTTGTCCACTCACTGGCAGGATAGAAGAGAAAACCACCTGTGCGCCCATCTCCTTCAGCACACACCCCAGACCGTGGTAGTCCTCCATCAGGCGATCAGGGCTCTTCCTGGCCGCATCATTAGTGCCCACATGGACTAGGACCATAGAGTAATAATCAGTGGGCTGGATTACTGTCTGGAGCATCCCTTTCACGTCCTGAATCCTCGCTCCAGGTAGGCAGTATACCTCGCATGCCGAGGGGTCCCGGCGACAGATAGGGCCCTCCGTGCCCCTCAGGATGGAGTCACCAATGACGATCACGCGACGCTTATTCCTCCTGGCCTTCTTGCCTCCTTCGGCTTGCACGGGACGCGGTGTGCGTGGAGTTGCCTCCTCCCCGGTTTCATCCTCTCCGTCTTTCTCCTCCAGGGCTGCCAGAGCTTTGTACCTGTTCTCCAGCCGGACTGTAGGAACTGGTGCTGCTGTGTCTCGAGCAGCCCTGGCATGGGAGGTCACCGTCTGCCACTTAGCAGTGGAGGGCTCATCTTGAGGTGCATCCTCCTTGGTCGTACAACCCTGCATGGAAAGAAAATAGCTCTCAATTTCTTCCTCTGCCTCCCTGATTCCCCTCAGCCTGCTAACCTCCTCCTGGAGCTCCCTCACCCGTGCCTCCAGGGCCCTAAGGCGGGCACCTGCAGGACAGGTGTGGGGGTCCCCAGTCCCTGCCCCCCCAGGCCTTGCTGGGCAGCTCCCGCAGGCCAGGGAGTTGGGGGACGCCAGCCGCCCCGTGGGCTCCGTCTGGGTGGAGGCCTCAGACAAGCCCTGGGAAGGCTGCGCCCCCAGGCAGGGGCCCTGGCAGCACTCCGTGTAGGACATCGTAGGAGTTCCTAGCTGAGTTCGGGCCCTCTGGCCCGCGCTAACAAGAGTCGGTCTCTCAGCCCCTCCTGCTCCCCCTTCGGCGCGAACGCCGGCGTAAACCCCGGCGCGCTCTTACAGACCGCGTCTGTTTGCACGCTCTGTTCACGCGGCTTGGGAGCGCGGCTCCCTACTAGCTCAGCTAAGAGGGATCCGGGGGGCTTTCCCTCTGGATCCGGCTCAGCTGCGTCGGCCCCTCTGCCCCACTTACCTTAGGGGGTTCAGCTGCTGCTGCCCCCGCTGCTGCTCCGCTCGCCTCTGCTGCTCTCACCTCCACTACGGGTCAGGTAAGGGGGCACACATGTGTGCAAGACACACATGTGCCTGTGTCCTTACTCTCCCCGCTGCTCCTAGCTCCCGATTCATTTACAATGTACATATGCACGAATGAATGAATGTATGTATGTGTATATGTGCAATCGATACTAAATGACTTTCTAGCTCGAGTATTGTTAGTATCCTTTATGATTATTACTAGTATAATTATTAATTTAACCATTACCATTGTCCTTACAAAATACATGAGAGCATAATTATTAGGAAATAGGTACCTGGTCCAGTCTGGGGTCCAGCACTTCACATCTTTGGGCAGCTACCAGAGGAAGGCAGACAGCCAAAAAAGGCAGACACATGAGATATTTTGATTGTAATTGTTAGGAAGCTACAGTACCCTAATACCAAAACTTCATTCTAATTATTTTGCTGTACCTGCTGGACAAAGTGAACAGACTGCCCAAAAGTCAGCCCAGCACCCAGAAATGACTGTTCTCCTTTGTATCTGAATGAAGAGTACACCGAGCACAAGTAGTGAAACACAGTGAACTAAAAAAAAAATTGAGTATATAAACAAAAAATAAAAAAGGAACATTGCATACATCATGTTTGAAAAGAGTTAATGAAGCATGTTTCAGTAAATAGCTGCTTGGGTTACCTGGATATTGGTAATTTTTCTGCATTTTTAAATCTTGCACACTGTAGGTTGGGCAGCTGAGCAGCAGGCAAGCCTGGAAGTAGGACAGACAAATGCAGCACAGACTGTTCTTACCCTGAACAGAGACAAAAATATTGTAATCATGGTAAAGACTGGCACGTTCATGTATTAAAAACTGAAATATTAATTTTTAAATTTAAAAATAATTATTTCAAGTGCATGTTTAGTTTCATAGTACTTAGGGTCAGAAGGGACCTAAACAGATCATCAGGTCTGACCCCCCGGGCAGGAACAAGTGCCAGGGTCATAACACCCCAGCCAAATAGCGGTCAAGCCTCCTTTTAAAGACCCCCAAGGTAGGAGAGAGCACCACCTTCCTTGGGAGTCCATGCCAGAGCCTGGCAGCCCTAACTGTAAAGTAATGTTTCTTGATGTCCAGCCTGGACCTTCTCTCTAATAATTTGTGGCTGTTATTCCTAGTAACCTCCCATGGTGCCCGGGGAAACAGAAACCCAATTTCTGCCAGTCCCCCTAGGTGAGTTTGTAAGTGGCCACCAGATCCCCTCTCAGCCTTCTTTTGTGGAGGCCAAATAGATTCAGGCCCTTTAGCTTCTCTTCATAGGGCCTGCCCTGCTGCCCTTTGACCATGCAAATGGCCCTCTTCTTGACCCTCTCAATGCTAGCCACATCCCTCTTGAAGTGCAGCACCCAGAATTGGATGCAGTACTCTAACTGCAGCCTGACCAATGTTGCATAGAGGGGAAGGATCACCACCCTGGACCTGCTTGAGATGCATCCATAGATGCATGACAAGGTGCGGTTAGCCTTATTGACTGCTTCCTTGCATTGGTGGCTCATGTTCATCCTGGAGTGAACAATGACTCCAAGATCCCTTTCTGCCACCATGTTGACAAGAGGGGTGTTTCCCAGCCTATAGGTGTGCTGCTGGCTCCTTCTCCCTAGATGCAGTACCCTGCACTTGTCTGCATTGAATTCCATCCTATTCTCATCTGCCCGCCTCTGTAACCTGTCTAGATTTAGCTGGATCCTGTCCCTCCCCTCCAGTGTGCCCACCTTGCCCCACAAATTGGTGTCATCAGCAAATTTGGACAGTGTGCTTTCCATACCCACATCCAAAATTGCTGATAAAGATGTTGAACTGTACAGGCCCCAGAACTGAGCTCTGGGGGACCCCACTGCCTACATACCTCCAGGTTGAAAATGACCCATCCACCACCACTGTCTGGGTGCGACCATCTAGCCAAATTACCACCTATCTGATTGTGTAGGCATCAATGCTGCAGTCACCCAGTTTTTTTAAGAGAATGTGGTGGGAAACAGTGTCAAAGGCCTTCTTAAAGTCCAGAAAGACAACATCCACCTTGACGCCCTCATCCAGGGACTTTACGACTTTATCATAAAAGGAAACCAGATTAGTCAGGCAGGATCTGCCCTCAATGAACCCATGTTGGTTGCCCCTGAGCATTACCCCCCCTGCTGTACACGTTAGGTCATTAGTCATGTTATATAACAAGAGTTAAAAATATGAGAACATCTTTAGCCAGAAAAGGCTGATGCTGTGGACAAGTGCCCAGGGTGAATTGCTGCTCTTTTGCTTCACAACTGTGGTCTGTGAATTAATTTTTATCTCTTTTTACTGATATTTTAAATTGTCGCTGAAATTTTACTTTGAAATGATTGGAGGTTTTGGAGGGGAAAAAAAGCTGTTCAGTAAGGAAACCAAAACCTGAAAACTAATTTTCAATTTTTTAATTTTATTTATTTATGTTTACAAAAAAACAGTTTTTAAAGGACAAGGGACATTTTTGGGAAAGCTACCAATTTCTTGAAAAAACAATTTACAACAGAAATACTGCAACAAAATCTTCCTGCTCGTTTCTTATGAACTGGATTCTTTATAGGATGACTCCACTGCCTTAGTGACAACCCCGTTCCAGCCAACATTCTTTTTATTGCCTTGTCAAGCCACAGAAAGTTTTCCTGATTCACTGAGCTCTTTAGAGTATTTCATACCTAATGTCTCCTAAACCCTGTCTTATGGCTCCACTGTCTAAGTTATGATGCTGCAGACTTTCCATGCTGTTTGGACTACTTAAACAATGAGCATTAGTTTTAAGAATGAATTACCATGCTTTCTTGGGCTCTTTCATATAAGGCCCCTTCGTGTGAGGCCACAAGTTCTGTACTGTCACTAGCACTATCATAACAGCAGTCCCATTTCCCAGAGATGACTGCATATTATTGTTGAGGTAAGGAGATCATATTGTTGGGTTATGCCCCGCAGCTTCACATGGGCACCAGGATTGTGTGTGTACAAGTCTGTTCCACTCCCACACTAGTATCTCTGCAGAACAGGATGACAGCTGCAGTCTGTACGTCTAAAATGCAGGGTCAGTATCTTTGTAACTTTTAGGGTGCCATAAAGGAGCACAAAGGAGCCATATGGTCCAAAAACCCTCCTCTTTCATTAGCCAATATTTCTGGTCAGCATGCTTAGTGGCGTATGTTTCATTCTAAGAGTGCAGACGCACAAAAATTGAACCACTGCAAAATGCCTCTGGTCTAAGTGCTATATGTGTCCATACGCTGATACATGTGTCCATGTAGCAGCTGATACAAGCCTCTGAATTTCAGGATGCTTAGGTAGGTAACATGGAGCTGTGTCGTGAATCACATTAGCCCAGATTTCTAATTTTCTCCAGTGCTTTGCTACTCTTTATATATCTGCTAACCATATATAATTTATTGGCTTTTGACTCCTCCCAAACTACCAGAAATAGGTCATGCTTAGGTCACTGCAAAGCTCCTTTCACTTGGGTTTAATAAGGTCCATGATGCAGTTTGTGGCACTGCTCAAACTAGGCGCTAATAACCTCTCTGAACATTACACGCAAATATGTACATGTACAGGTTTTTGGCAGATTTTCTCTTGCAATTAGTGGATAAAGACGAACTCAGTCAATAGGGCTTAGGTTGTAACTTGGGGAAGGTGGCGAGACTGGAGCCCACGCAGTTATCTCCACAGCCAACGGCCTGTTCCCCAGAGATCTACTGGGAGTCAGCACTGGCTTTGTCAGCTTTGAGCACACAGGGCAAGAGGCTGCACCAGAAGCTCCAGCAGCCATGTATTTATGATCTTGGCCTGTGTTTGTTTCTCTTACAGGTTAACAATCCATGCTGAGTGCCCCATGCATCTGGAGGACTTCCCAATGGATGTACATGCCTGCCCACTGAAGTTTGGAAGCTGTAAGTGCCAGGTTCAGCCTTCTTCGCAGAGACACACTGGCACAGTTTTACATGTATAAATCCTGGTAGCTTATTTCTTACTACTACTTATTTCTTCAGTAACACTTCAATTGGGTTTTTACTAGTTATACAGTGCTCAAGCACTTGCCCAGGGTTTTACGTAAGTACAATAAAACCACACCTTCCCCTATTACAGACAAGATTGCTGCATGCATATGTGCAGGTAATTTGGACTCTGGGGTGGGTTGGTGATATTTGATCTCGCTGCAAGTTTGCCACTTAAGTAAGCAGGGTTCCCCTCCACAGCGGTATGTGGATGGAAATACTCAATGTGTTACCTTCAGAGAATGCCAGTTTATCAAAATGAGACATCTCGCAGGACATTTTTAATCTCAGCAGAGTTGTAATGGGGCCCTGCCAGCCTGGTAGGCTTCAAACCCTGCTTGGTTCTACTGTCCCACACAACCAGCTTCTGAGCATCCCACTGGATAGACTGATGGGAAATAGAAGCCCCAAAACCCTGGGAGCTGGGGTTCCTGGCTCTTCTTCAGCAAAAAAGGTGGGATGGTCAGGAGCCAGGATGCTGGAAACCACAGAGCACTGGCTCCTCAATTGTAAAGTCACAACTCTGCAGCAGTCTGGGTTCCCAGGACTGTCAGAGGCTGCATCCCACTACATGGACTGTCTTTGGCACTCCATTCATTTTCACTTAGAATCTCAAACCTCTTGGATCTCATTCCAAATGGGAATGAAAAGTATCAAAATCCTCCACAAAGTAAAATTATCTTTCTCTGTACAGCTCTATGCAGAGTCGCCTCCTAGTATGGGGAGCTGCCCTTCAATCTACTTCAACCTTTTGAGAGTTACCTATTCCCAAATATATAAGAGTTTGGACCACCACCTGATGACACTCTAGGGTCTCAGAAAATGTAATACAATAAAGCACCCAACCATCTAGTTTGAAAGAGAGGAAATTCAAAAACACTTGTTAATGCCAAGTGGGATTCGTCACCGAAGGAGAGTAAGTGCACGAGGGTCAAATAGCCTCATACTTAAGAGTACGAGAAGAAAGAGAAAAACCCTCATGCTACAGGATTTAAAGCAGCCTCTGACCACTGGGGCTTCTCACAAGATCTTTGGGGGAACAGATTATCCCACATCTGCCAACTGTGAGCTTTCTTCAACCTTCCTCTGAAACAGATGGTCAAAAGAGGGATGTTGTACTAAATGGATGATGGGTCTACTCCAAGTTTGGCCATTTGTATGGGTGCCAACACTGCACGCACACAGAATGTGATGTAGAAGATCCTGAGGCTATGGTCCAGCAAGCAAGGTGTGTGTATGTGCCTCAATAAGTTACAACCAAGAAAACTCTACCATAAGTACACACTGTGAGACACTTATCCTGTTACTACCTTCAGACAAAGGGAAAGATGCTATTTTTAGATAGGATGAGAATACAATTGGCCATCCTCTTAATTACTTCCAGCTACAAACAGAATATGTATATGCCCATTATGTAAAGATGTCAGCTTGCATTTGTCATAATCCTGAGATGCTGTAATCTAGGGATAGGTAATTGTACTCTAGGACTGTCTCTATTCTGGCAGTAAATTTAGTCCCTGCTGTGCTTATCTCTGCACTGTTCCCACTGAGCAGATCCCATGGCTGCTGTCTCTCTGAAACAGTGAGAGAGTGGACATCAGGACCAGACTAGGCAAGGACTAACTGGACTCTTTCCCTGTGACTATTAGAGAAATAGCTAGACTGACCTTTTATTTATAATTCCTGCTTGGAAGCAAGCACCATGTTGGTAACATCAGCAGCAGGATCATGCCTAGAACAGTCATTTGTTTTAAAGCAGCTTCCTATATTTTTTCTCAGATAATTGTATATGTTCTTATAACTGCATGTACCAAGTCAGTCCTACTCTTCATTCTGCTAGTGAGCAGAAGTGCTAATGGCATGTTTTCTTGATTTCCATTAGTTACAGTGTAATAAAAAAGATTGCCAGGAGGAGACATCACAGCTTTCTTTTGTAGGGATAGGCATTCCAGCCCTAACTGTTGGAGAGTGAAATGAGAGCGCAAAGCCAGAATAACACTCTCACCTAGCAAAGCCGGGAAGCATCTTTCCTTAGATCACCTCTCTTTCATTTATTTGCTGCAACACAAAAGTTAGGATAGGAGGAAGAAATGGAGGAAGGGAACTTGTGTGCATATTTCCAGTAGAACCAATTGGTGAATGGTTCTTGGTGTCATCTTGTTTTTGAATATTTCAGCATCTGAATGGCAAAGGGTCAAAATAAAGATCTTAAAGACAGGAAGGAGTCCCACGAATATTGCATTTATAAAACAGAAAGCAGGGTAGATTTGTGTGAGAGAGAGAGTGAGGGCAAGGGCATGCGTGAGTGAGACAGAGCGAGCAAGGGCACGCGAGCAAGACACAGAGCACGAGAGCTTTCGTGAGCTGTAGCTCACTTTATCGGATGCTGGGAGTGGCTGTGTTCACCCTTTCGCTGTATGAAGTTTAAGGTGTTGCCCAACAGCTTTTCCAGTGCCTATATCTTACCAGACATGCTCTTTAAGGACTTAGCAGATTTTGCCTTAAATCTGAAGGTTGCAAGGCTGGCATTACTGTGAAAGCAAGTGTGTCTGAGTGTGCAGGTGTGTCTGGGGGGAGCAGGTAGGTAGATGGGTGAGCACTTGTGAATCACATCATGCATATAGGAAGCTGGAGAATGAAGGAGCACATGTATGAGGAAGGGGTGGGAAGTGAGATATGTATTTAGAGGAGTGCCATGCAAGTATTTGGAGAATTGTGTTGCTCTGTGCTGCTACATCTCCCAATGACCTACCAGCCTGCTACTGGCTGCCTCTTCTTCAGTTTGCACACAGCCTTTTCTCAGCCCCAAACCCTCCAGTGGCCCCCAACAAGAATTATTTGGAGGCTGCCTGGCAAGCCTGTGATCACACAGGAGAAGAAAGTAGGTTATTGAAGAAGGCAGAATGGAGAAGTGGGAAATTTTACTAACAACCAGTTTTTCGTATGTGGCCCCCAGCACATACAAAATTATCCCTGGTTGAAAAAATTGATGATTGTGAGTTACAGGGATTCTTAACAAAGCAGTCAAAAGGAGGTAAGGCAGCTGATTGCTGGCAGCTGCAGGAGGCCAGGAGCGGAAGATCAAAGGCTTGAAAGCAGAAGGAAAATGAGTCCTTGACATTCATATAGATGTAGGAAAGAGTAGGATATTCAAAATGACTAAGAGAGTGAGGAATAGTCAGACCTATCCGGGTACAGAAATACCTATGATGTGGGCATCTCATTTAGGAAACTATGGGGTTTCAGTTATGTAGATATGAATTCTGCCTAAAGTCTAAAGAGCAAAAATCAGGTGCTAAAACAGAAATATGCACATGGTTGTTCATGCTCACATGTATTCAAAAGACAGCACAAGAAAGTTAAAGAGGAGCACACTGCCTCCTAAAATAATGCATAGTCGTACTCCCTTACCAGCTTACTTTACAAATTTCTTAGCATCTAGAAGACCGTCACTAGTAAGCCCTGACTTTCAGATGATTGACTTCCTAAATCAAGTTGGTGGCTACACATGATTGGCCATGTGCATCTTCATAGCTCCATGGAATTCAGAACAGGAATTAATTTGACTCCAGATACTAATGTTGGTATGTTTTAGAATGATCAGAAGCCTGAATCTCCTTCCTCCTTCTCTACAGATGCCTACACGAAGACAGAGGTAATCTATACTTGGACGCTGGGGAAAGATAAGTCAGTAGAAGTGGCAAAAGGTGGATCTCGCCTCAATCAGTATGATCTTTTGGGCCATGTTGTTGGAACAGAGATGGTTCGATCTAGTACAGGTACTAGAGTGATTTGGTATCAGGAATGAACTTACAAGCTGATTGCACAAGAAGGTCTATTGGAAGTTAGTGTGCCTTACTTTCCATTCCTGTTAGAAGTCAAAGGAATTCATGCCCATAACTACTAGTTGTGCCTTTGAATGTCTTCTTGGAGTTCATTTAATTTTGGTCATCTTTAGTCTTTCAGAAGAACATCATAGAGTTTAAGGCAGAGAATGTGCATATGATGCTCATTGATTTTCTTATCTCTTGGACAAATATTATGAGTTACAGAAGAGTGTCTAGGACAGGGGACTGTCCTGAGGCTGACCTCTGTCAGCCCACCCACTTATCTCACCTGCCACACCTTGTTAATAAAGAATTAAGTTGTTCATTAGGCAGGAAGCTGCCCTTCATGCACCCAGCTATACCAGGAGGTGTATACACACTCTGACTTCCCCTACATATGCCCTATGCCTCACAGGTGTTACTACTGCCATCTACTCTATATGCCTTTAGCACTGAGCCCTCTGGCTCCTGTCTCTTTGCAACATGCAGGCACTCTGTTCTGCAGTGACTGGCGTTCTGTGCCTCTCTCCTGGGCACCTGGTTCCATACTCCCTTAGCTGCGCCCCTCTGGCACTATGGGCTCGCCCCAATCCCTAGGCTACAACTTAAATATTAACAATAACAACAGTAAATTTCCATTCAGCGTAACATGCCCCTATTTTTAGTACCTGGGAGACTCCCTGTAGTCATGTAGGACCTAGACAGCTAAGCTGAGCAGGCAGCACCACATCTTAACTACCTTCAGCAGGCAGGTGCATATGATCACCTATCAATTGACAGAGAGAATGCATGTCTGTTAAGTACAGCTTGGGTTTATATATCCCAGAACCCTGCCTCCTGCCCGTCAGGTGATGTTGGCAGGTCTGGCCAATTACTTCCTTAGGCTGTTACCCTAGAAACCTGCAGCTAGGGAGCTCTGCTTAGCCTGCAGATCTCCCTGGCCAGACTTCTTCAGCCTTAAGGAGCAGGCATCTCTTAGTGCCCTGCTACAGTGTCTCAAGCAAATATTTTCTATGATTAATGACCAATATTAATTGCCTCTCTCTTCCCATCTGCTGCTTCTCCCTTTCCTTGTGATTCAGGTGCATACAGCTGCTGTAACCTCGTGTGTGTGTCCTCTTTTTTTCTCTTTTGTGTATGTTATTCGAATCTCTGTTGAGGATATGTCCCCTTTACGAAAAACCTCTCTTTCGTAAGTCACATCATCTCCCTTGAGGAAAGGTGGGGAGTCCAAGAATAAATATTATATTTCATCCACATTATAGCAAAAAAACCTGAAACAGTAATAGACTGAAAGCTGAAATGGAAAGAGATCCATAAAACTACTGATGCATAATGACTTATTAGTGTAAAAATCATGACAAAAGGATGTTGTGTTCTAAATGCAATGTATCAGACTGAAGACCTTAGTAGCAGAGGGAGGGGAATGAAAACAAAGATGGCAGATGGAAAGAATCTACTGGTTTACTGTGGAAACCTTTCACTGCCAGGAACCTGTCCCAACTCTGAACAGAGATTCTGTGAGGGGGCTTAAATATTGGAAAAGCATTTGTCATAGGCTCAATGACTGAAATTTTGGCAAATTTTGAAGGTATCAGGATCCCGCTGTGACAAAGTAGAAGTGTTACAGTCCATAAAAAGTCGGCAGACCCTACCCATCACACATCTGCTTGAGGCAGAGTAAGAAATGGAGGGGTGGCTGAATCAAAAAACCCATCCCAGCAGGAAAGGTGCCTCTTCTCCCTAGGCGCAGAGAGGCAGAGAAAGCCTCCAAGGACTGTTTCCAAGTGATGTTCAGATGATTTGGTTTTTTGGATTTTTTTGTGACTGTTTTGAAGGTAATAGAGAAAGTCCTAAGGAAGTGCTTAAAAATTTCTAATTCATGTAAATTTCTTCCCCTTCACTGTTGATAAAAGTGCTCATCAGCCTACACCTACCCACCTGCAAAACAAACCTCATGTTTTTACAAAAGCTTTGCATATAAAAGTGACACCCAGAAGGTTAGCACCAATTTCATGTTGCAGGAAATATACGCTGGTTTCATGCTGTTATTGTGCAATCTTCCTGATGACAAAACATCAGGATCTGTCGGCCAATTGCTTTATGATAGTATATTTGCAGAACTTGGAAATTTATTGAAATCATGTCTTCTGTGGATGAAGTTTAATGCTCTATAACCTGGACTGAAGCTTTGTTGGTCCATACATGGCAGATAAGGATTGTTCTGCTGCTTTCTGCTCTAACCTGCTCTTTCTCCAGGAGAGTACGTCGTCATGACCACACATTTTCACCTCAAGCGGAAGATTGGGTACTTTGTGATACAGACATACCTGCCCTGCATTATGACTGTCATCCTATCACAGGTCTCCTTCTGGCTTAACAGAGAGTCTGTCCCTGCCCGAACTGTTTTTGGTGAGTTTTTGACATGCAGCCTTTTGATGGGAAAGGGATTTTAAATGAAGAACAAGTGTGGCCTCTTCAGGAACCAGAGTGCAGATGTGGTGGTACCATAACTACCTCTGTATTTGCTGATCTTATTGTCATAGTACTCCTTAGTCTGGGATTTGAATGTCTCTTTGGTGAGCATGGTATACTTCAGCCTCACCCATATGCATAGTGAATAGTCCTGGGAATCATTGTAAAGTGTTTACTGTCTCTCCTCCTGGTAGATGGCTTGTATTCATGTGAACCTTTGCTTTTTTGTGAAGTACCTCAGCTCCAGACCATGAGACCAGGATCTCCTCATGCCTTATGAATTAGGTGCTGGTATGTAGGAGGCTACATAAAAGTGGGACAAATAACATTGTGCTAAGTGTGGGAAAGGCAGTAACTCAGGGGCAGGCAAAATACATCCTGTGGTCCAAATCCAGCCTACCAGGCAGTTTCATCCAGCTCACAGGTGCTCACCAAATAATTGTACCCCGCTCAGCCCGTACTCTTTGCTCCCACCTTCCTGCATGTGAGGGCCCTATCCCCAGCCATCATGCACAGCTTCTGGGTGGAGCCACTTCTGCCATTGCTGCAGCCACCAAGGGATCTGCTTGGTTTCCCCAGCCTCCAGTGGCTCCTCCTTGCATTCCTGGTGCAGTTCTCACTCTGGGCAGCATGTAGGGAAGCTGCAGCTGGGTGGGAGTGCAGAACATGCGGCTGGGGCTGACAGGAGCATGCATTGGGAGCACGCAGCTTGGATGGGCAGGCTGTGGGCATGTGAGGGAGGGTGGGAACCCCCCCCCACACACATACTGCCCCCATGGCCAGTTCCAGGAGCTGCACATGGAGGCAAAGAGCAGAGCCAGGCAACCCACCTCTATCATGCAGGCCTCAAGTGCAGGTCCCAGGATTTACATGCCACCAGGGGGAAGCCTTGTGTGATGCAGCTGGCTCCCTTCCCTACTGCCTGCTACCACATGCAGCTCCTGGGACTGCTTCCAGGTAGAGTCCCATGAACTGCATGTGGCGGCAGGGAGCAGGGCCAAGCTGCTGCCAGGTCCATCTTGTGGGGCTTCCCCACAGTGCTGTGTGAGTCCCAGGAGCTACATGTGAATGCCGCATGATAGAGGTGGGCTGGCCCTGCCTTGTCACCATGTGCAACTCCCAGAACCAGCTGGAGCCACACACCACCCAGTGACTGCTCAGTGTAAGCCACAAGCACCCTCAGGGCCTGCTGCCTGCTTCTGCTGCCACAGACTCCATCCATTTTTCAAAAAAGAAAAAAATGTTAGTGGGGGCTGTGCACCATAGGGGGGCAAGTGGGGGAGCCCCGACAGCCCCCCACCCCCCCTCGTACCCATAAAACTCAAACACACGCACACCCTGCCCACTCCTTCCCACAACCCTCCCACACACAGCCACACCCCTTCACTAACCTCACACACACACACAAACATACACGTCCCATGCCCCACCATACATACCCCCCAACCATACCCCATGCACAATATAAGAGTGAGACTTTATTTTTGAGCTATTATGCAATCACCTCTATTTACACCATGCAAACACATATAAATCAGTCCAAAAATATTTTTTGAAATAAAATTAAAATATGTTATATGATTGACTTAGTATATGACTTGGTTTTTTTCCATTTCCAAGATGGCAACTCCCCTCCAAAGGAGTACTACTGGGGGGAAGGGCAGGGATTTCTGGTAAAAAAGGTCAGGGATTAGGGGCAGGACTTCCAGTCCCAAGATGGCTACCAGGGGGTGAGGCACCTGTTAAGGGGCAGAGCTACCCTTGTGGCCCTTGTGGGCCATAGCTCACCACAACTCATTAAGCAGCCCTCCAGCCAAAATAATTGCCCAGCCCTGCAATAACTACTGAAGGAAGAACGGAGTAGACTACAAGAGAAATGGGAAGGAAGAATATCTGTTTGACTTTCCTTTACTGCTTGCCTGAGCAACTGGTGTCTCTTGCAAGGGATAATGGGATACAGAGTTTTTCACTTTCAGGTAGGGGTGCACCGATAGAGATCTTGGGGGTCGATACCAATAGCCTATATTTAAGGAGACATATCGGCCAGTACTGATCCGATATCTGATACAGCAGCCATCAGCTGGTAAGTCCATTATGGTGGAAAGGGAGGGGGTGGGAAGTGGCACAGGGGTGCAGATGAACATTCTTTATGGTGAGGGAGGGGGCAGGTGTAGGTGCAGGGGCAGACACTGCCCAGCTGGGGCAGGAGAGGGGCACAGGACAGGGGCCCAGCTCGTGGGGTGGAGGTGGCTACCACCGTCGCTTGCACCCTGGGAGGGTGGGGTGGGTACCCCCAGACCTGTGCGATGCATAGCAGGCTGTAGCTGCAGGCTGCAGCTGGTGCTGCACAGGGTTTTTCCTGGCAGGCATTTGTTTGGCTTGGAGTGGGCTCTGGTGGTGCTGGGAGGGGCTGCAGCCACCCCAAATTTTGCTCTGCTCCCAGCCCTGCGCTGCTGCCTGCTGCCTGGCGCAGCCATGGCTTTTCCTGGCACTTGGGTGGAGGAGGGGTGTTCAGTCTGGGCTGTGCTGGATGGCAGGTGGCAATACAAGGCTGGGAGCGTAGCTACAGCAATATTTGGGGTGTCTGCAGCCCCTCTGGAACCCATTCCAAGCCAAGCCCCTGCAGAGAAAAGCCCCACACAGTCATACATTCCTTTTTTATACAGTCACACATACAAACCCACTTATTCACATACATACAAAAACAGACAGACAATCCTGCAAATATTAAGATATTACCAGACCTTAATATGCTTGGGTTAGCTTGGTGACCAGCCAAGTTAACCACAAGAATGAAGCCAGGTCTTGTCGAATGCGTACTGATGTTGCTTCTTTTTTTGTGCAGGACAGACCCAAAGCCTCTTTGTTTTTGTCCATCTTTATAATGATTGTTCCCCATACAAGTCTATGACCTCAGACTAGAGTCTGTCAATCATAATATTGCAACAGAAGAGGATAATATTGTCATCGAGGGGATGTGACAAAGCAAGACCTATGGCTCCTCTTTTGTTGCAATATAATGATTGACAGACTTCAGGCTTTGTGGTCTGCAATTTCTTCCATCTGTTGTCAGCAATTTCTTCAGCTATTGGAATAAAACATGATCTTGTATTTTGTAAGTTTTAACTGCTGATCTTGGACATTGTTGTAACCTTTGGCTGTTAAAGCACAGAAGGCTATTTTTATCCTTCTGGTCTAAGGTGCAAGACTAAGGGCATGTGTAGATGAAATAGGGGCCCTAAATTGAAGTGGTGGGTTTCAAAAAACACCACTTCAGTCTATCTCCTGCTCACCATCCCTGATGGCATGCAGTCTCTGGACTGCGGCCTGGAGTGCCTCCAGCTGGCATGCCAGAGACCCCAAAAGGGAGCAGACCCCACAAGGGGAGGTGGCCATGCTCCTGGCCGCCAGAGCCTGAAAAAGCGTCAGGCAGCCCCCACAGCCAAGAGCCAGGGGCTCCGTCTGCATGGAGCCTGGAACCATGGGCCCCATCTGGGCGGAGGCCTCTGAGGTGCCAGAGGGGGAGGCCGCAGACTCCGAGGGGACCCTCGGGGAGCAGCACATGCCTATCCACATGATGCTGCTGGTAGGTCGGCTGCAGCTGGGACTGCCTTCCCTAGGGTGCACTGGGGCCTCAGGTCTTCCTGCTCACCCTCTTGCGCAAACTCCTGTGCTAACTTGCATGCTGGGCCCAGAAGTGCACCTGTTTGTGTGGCCCATTCATGAAGCTCCAGTCATGAAGGAGACGCCTCAAAGGAGTTTTAGTTTGCTGCGTCCCAAGTCATTTAAGGTGCATTACGCCACCGAATTTCCTACAGCAGCTGGAATTAATGAGCAATACATTGCCGAGGCATGCAAACACTGACACCATTAAAGCGGTGCAGAAGCATTTAGCCTGCTTTAAAGTGTTGTTCACACACCTCTCTCATTTCGTCTCAGCATATGCATTTCCATACATACTATTTATTCTTTCATTGCCTCTTTTCAAACATCCCAGACATACCACAGGCCCTGCATACACACTACTTCTCTCGTGCTATATTTAACCTACAAAATCACAAAACAAAATGATTTACACATATGCTAAGCAATGTAAAAATCAAAATAGAGTCTCACCTAAGGCTAAGTTACACAGTTATTTGAGGAAACTAAAATGGATATTGGTTATAAAATAATAAGTAACAAAGCAATAAAGGTTATTATAAAGGCACTGTTAAGAGTATATAAAGACAAATTAACTTTAGATCAATACCTCCTGCCTCCCCTTCCAACTTACCAGCTGGAGGCAGCTCTGCACACTGCCGGCTCTGCTCCATGCTGCACTGTGGCTGCACTCAGCACAGGCATTTATTGGCCAAATTATCAGCCTCATTGAGCCGATATCCAATATAGACAATTTTCTTTATATCGGTACCGATCCAATATCAAACTGATGTATTGGTGCACCTCTACCTTCAGGTTGTTGCTATCAAGCCTGGTGCTCACCAGAGATCATTGGCATCTAAAGATTGTTTACTGGCCCCTGCAAAATGAAATGCGTCATGTTAGGTCAAATGCCCATGGGCAGATGTCCTTGTTCCCATCAGAGCTGCACACATTTGTGCAGCATAAGCAAACTGATCAAAACTGAATGGACTATGGACGCTCATCACCTTCTGAGGTTTCTCTGCAGGTTGTGGCTGAGTCAGGTTGACAGGGAGCTGATACACATTAAATTACGTGTAAAGTTGAAATCAGTCCTCATGCTAGCTTATTAACTGTTAAATTATAAAATAGTTTCCTTTTATGCATGAAACCAAACTTTGCAGGTCACCTTGTAAGCTCACTGAGGAGTAGCAGGCATTCTCTGAGCCTGGGGTTGGGTTCTAAACCTGGTGTCTACAACAGGCAGCTATTCATGTTTGGGTGTGGATCACTGCAGAACAATGTGGATCACTGCAGATCCACTCATCTGTGGATCACTGCAGAACAATGTTTTCTGAATACTCATTATCCTTTCATTACAAAACATGGAGCTGCTGTCACCAGGCATTAGTACATTCCTTGGCAATAATGATGTCCTGAAGATATTACAAAAGAGGGAAATACTGGACTAGATGCATCAAATGAAAGGGAGAAAAATACCACTTTTTTGATACTATATCGTATGCTGATGGTTTTGAGTCAGATACCTTGCCTTGTGGCTATGGAGTCTTTTCCATATGAGAAGTCTTAGCCTAGCTGTTTTGATAAATCCCAACAAAGGTAATGACATGCTGCATCCCTAAATTTCTTCCACAGTTCCTGCCAGATGTGGAGCATTTAACTTTCCTACTTCCCTTTATGAAAGAGTGGTGATTCCTGAGCTGGGTGACATTATTTTACCAAAACTTTTATTAGAGAAAAATGCAGCAGTGATGACAACAAAACATTTTTTGAACTTGTGCCAGCCTCATCAAATTGTTCATTTAACAATAATGAAAAGCATTGCAGAACAAATTAACAGCTTTGTTTCAATATTTTTAACTGAATCATTTCAATTATTAGATTCTAAATAATTCTTCATTTTGAAGTTGTTGTTTCTGTTGTTGTTGTTAGAATTGAAACTAAACATTTCACCTGTGTCAAGCAAAATGGTTTTGAAATAGTTTAGTTTATCTAAAAATGTATTTGCTGACAATTTCAAAAGAGAAAAAAATGTTTTCAAATTGCTACAAACCTCCCCTTTTTGTAATTTTCCAGAATTGACCCCCAACTCCAATATCTGTTATTTGTCCATTTCTAATGATTACATTTCAATAGTGGGTGAATGACCATTCTACATACAGGCTCCTTCAGAATGAGAGTTCCAAATATGTTAGCATCATTATAAACTAACCTTCTCCTGATCCACCATGTATTTCATTTGGGGGCCACTTCTTTTCTCCAAGGCAATGCTTTTTCACTTCTGACCCAGCAAGTCCCTTCTTACACAAGCACATTTCTTATATACACACTTGTATCCTACAGATGAGAAAGGGACTTGGATAGGGCACAATGGTTATGTCTTCATATCCCCAGTGTGTCCAAAGAGGGCTACCCTTGAGCATTTGTAGCCCACCTACTTCTGCTTACAAATATAAGTCCTGGAAAGGAAGCAATGAAACCATTCTAAGGGTCATCCTTCACGTTTGCTCTTAGCATACCTGCAACTGAAAGCTCAAGTCTGGCTCCTGGGGTGTTCCCAGGGTGGCTTTCCCAATGCATTTCCAAGTTTGGCACATGAAGGGAGCAAGTGGTTTGAGAACATACTCAAGAGTGACCCACTATGAGGATGTAGGGTTAGGGTGTAGACATACCAATGATTCCCAAGTCATTTGTATACCTTCATAAATGTACTGGGACAGCATTTATTTAAAATAATTTACTGATGTTGTAACATGTACACATGCAAGAAGCTTGAAAATTTACAACTGAACTTCTTAATCAGAACCACATGGACCCTTTCAAGCTGGTTCCATGCTCTCTGTATGCTCCAGAATGCCTCACAGTTCAGACTGAATGGGATTCTCTCATTTTTGTGAGAACCTGCAAGCACTTTACCAAGAACCAAGTAAGATACTAACATTTCATAGACTCAGTAGATTTTTCACAAGAAGACATGGTCCATTTGCTGATGTGCTACCTCCAGTTGAAACCAGTGAACTAGAGAAAAAAGAAAAACCTTCTCCAGAAAGCAGCTATCTGCACAGCTTCATGAAGCATGGAGACTGAAATTCCTCCCTGATTTTCACATCTGTAAACATGAGCTGTGAAACAGGAGATTTGATTTTCTTTGTTATCTTAAATTGCAAGATAAGAGTGGACCAGAGTCATCACTTGCCTACACGAATGCAATTCTTACTTTCCTATGCCAACCATAAATACAGCTATCAGTAATTAGCTTTTACCAATATTCTTAATTAATTGAGCTACTTTCAGTCCTGGCATCAGGTTCTCTTTCTGCATAGTCAGTTTCTCCTATGCAGCTTATTAGCATATGGTACAGTTCTTTGCATTGGTACTCTGTTGCCAATGGCAGGTGGAGATGTGTTTCAAGTCTTCCTAACAAGCTGATTGCACAGCTGATGCTGGCAATAGATGTTTTCTCTCACCAGGCCAACCTTCCTCTGTTGGAAGTTGGGGCAAACTTGATGCAAGTGAAGAGCATCCCTTTCTAATCCACTTACAGGGCACAATGAATGTGGGGAACCAAGCTTGGCAGTCGTAATAGTAGCAGGAATTCATGGCTTGAGACCCAAATGGCAGAAATATTCAGCTTTAAAAACATTTATTGATGACTGCTATGTCAGGGACTGAGGAATGTTTGCTAGCTGTACTCTGGTGAGAGATGAAGGCCCAAGTCAGTCACACCAACATATCCATGTGATCTGACCGCACTCTCTTCTCCCATTTTGTTTCCACAGGTGTTACCACAGTCCTCACCATGACCACCCTCAGCATCAGCGCCAGAAACTCCTTACCAAAAGTGGCGTATGCGACGGCCATGGACTGGTTCATAGCCGTCTGTTACGCCTTTGTGTTTTCTGCGCTGATCGAATTTGCTACAGTCAACTACTTCACCAAACGCAGCTGGGCCTGGGATGGCAAAAAGGTACTGGAGGCCCAGGAGATGAAGGTGAGCCTAGCAGGCAAGGCCAGAGAGCCAGTGAGGGATAGGACAAAGAACCACCACACAAGAGAGCTGCATTGGGACCAGAAGTGGGTAACATACAGCCCGCCACACTCCAGTAGGCTGGATGGTATTCACTGGGGTCATCAATCCAGGTCTTGACTGGAGTGGTTCTTGGGGCTGGGAGGTGGAAGGGCTTGTGCAACTTTTTCTGTATTGCATGTGAGGAATGAAACCCTATGGTATTCAAGATCTGATGGATTCTCCATCTGTCCCTGTGTACGTCTGTCTGCATGTATGTCTATAGCCTCCTGTCTCCAGCTTGGTCTGTTGGTGGTTGTGTCTGTCTATCTGTCTTGCTGTGTGGTTTTCTCTGTCACTTCTTTTGTTCACTGTCTGCTGTGTGAGAACTTAAATTTGCTGATCCATATTGCTTTTAGGGGTGTGTGAAATGGGCCATATTCAAGTTCGGATTCAGCCTGAATCAGGGACAGTGATTCAATTTGTTGATTCAGATCACTGTCCCCAATTCAATTCAGCCAAATCCAAATCTGTAGGTTCGATACTGATTTGGAGAATCAGCGATTCGGCCATAGACACAGCTTTAAATGCTTTTTGTATATACCTTGAGGTACCAGGCACGGCTCATGATGGTGGGGTAAATGGAGCATCACACAGGAGCATGGGGGATCCCCCACTTGCTCGATGGCAAACCCAGAAGTGGTCCACTGGGGAGTGCGTGGGGGGGGCCTCCTGTGCCCTCCCAGCTTGGCGATCGGCCATGGGGGGACCCCAGGTGCCCCCCCGCCCAGGCCCAGGAGGCACCAGTCACTGAGTCCGGGAGGCATGGGGGAACCCACTGCACACTCCCCAGCAGACCTGGAAGTGGCTCAGAAGTGCTTCTGGTCCACTTCTGAGTCTGTTCCTGAGAACGCTGGGAAGCCCCTGCACTCCTGTGGGACGCTCCATCCACCCCAGCATCTCAGCGTTCATGATCCACCTAGTACCTTGAGGTATGTAGAAAAAATATTTAAAGCTTTGTCTATATTCAAATCATCGAATCTTTCCAAATCGATTCAGAGGGTTCCAATTCGATTTGGATAGATTAAAGGATCTCCTGATTTGATTCAGATTCAGAGATTTGGCCACCAAATTGGGCTGAATCTCTGCCAGATCGAATCAGGGACCGAAGCTTCACACGGCCCTAGTTGCTTTCCTACTATTACAGCACAAAGCCCGAAGCTTGGTGGGCTTGTGACCTCACTAAAAAAGAGTGTCCACCAACATTGCTCTCCTTGCTTCCTTGCTGTAGATGGCAGCAAGTGCTCTATGCTTTCTCTCCCAGCTATGGAACAGGTGTGACAAAGGGGACTTGATCTTAATGTGTACTCCATGTTACCCTCAGCTGTCATCGGCTGTTGTTTTGCAGGCTGAGGGAAAATGAGTGGAAGTAGCAATTGGCAAAAAATTAGTGCCTGGTGCCACCCACTTTGTCTCTTCTGGCTTCATATCAGTTTTTCTGACAGCTTCCTGCATGGCAAACATTACTAGCCTTGGTTTGCACCCTTCACTGTTCTAAACTGAGCTGCTCAGAGTAATCGCTTGCTGTAGCATGCTGCTTTCTTGTTTGTATTTATTGAATCAATTTCAAAATCAGCTTTGTCCTTGTTCTTGGGTATGAAGCACCTTTTTATTTGCATTTTAATATGCTGCTCAGAACTGTTAAGGGACTATGTGCAAATATCTTGCATTGTTACAGCACAATTTGGAAGGACAGTATTTAATGAATCTCCCTGATAGTGACAGAGCCACAGCATTTAACACAGGGTCAAAGTCTCAAAGTGGGTACAGCATAAAGAACAGGGCCTGTTATCATCCATGCTATACTAATCACAACTTACTGCTTCTCATGTCTCTGCCCTATCTATTCAGGTTCTTCTGTAATGGTATAGATTAGGTCTGTGCTCAGAGATGG
Source organism: Crocodylus siamensis (assembly GCF_052110815.1). Classification (NCBI taxonomy): domain Eukaryota; kingdom Metazoa; phylum Chordata; order Crocodylia; family Crocodylidae; genus Crocodylus; species Crocodylus siamensis. The sequence goes on along the minus strand of NC_143402.1, from coordinate 40,399,417 downwards.
CCATGAAGAATGGTTCTGCAGAGCCAACTGACACCCCAATTCACTTGTACATAACAGGGCAAAATTTGGCCTCTAGAGCAATGATTCTCAACCAAGGTACAACAGCACCCTGGAGTGCCTTGAGATACATTGTTCACGGCACTGTTAATGTGCAAACATGATTGATTAGATAAACCCAGGGATTTCAAACAGGAATCTATTGTGTTAAAAACATTCTGACTTGTTGTGGTCTTTGCAACAGTAGAATTTATTATTTTTCTGTAGTCAAAAAATGGGTGAAAACTAGGAGCTAATATTTTATGGAGGAGGGGCATCAAGTCTCTCCTGGGTTCCTTGAGTTTATTGAGGGATGCCTCAAGTCTAAAAAGGTTGAGAACCACTGGTCAAGACATTATAGGCTAATCTAATTGATATCAGCTGGAGTCTGGTCAGGCCCTAAATCCCTTGGGTTATATATATTGACGGGCAAAACAGCCTAGATAAAATAAAAACCAATTCAGTCAAGTCCTTCACTTCTCTCCACTTCAAAACAAGCTCCATCTAAGGAATGCCAGAGATTCAAAAAACTCAGTTAACTTTAAAAGAAGTTTAAGTCTTTAGTGCCCCAACCCTAGTAAAACTAAAGATGCACAAATGGCACGGAGACACCATGAAGAAAACTTGTTCTTGCAGGTATATAGTGGGAATCTGGCAATGTCCGCTCTGTCACAAAGGAAGCACTTCCTGTGAATTTGCATCTTAAATGTGCAGACCTAAGAGGGTCAGATTAGTCTCCAAATTCCTTCTAGGTGTATCCATGTCTAGTCTTATTGCAGACTAAGAAAGTTGACTGGATTCCTATTTCTCTGATGGGCACTTTATATTCACTTGTCCCCAGGTCTTGCAGCATCCATTTTAAGAAAGATCCAAGGAAAGCAACTGGGTTGGGGGACTTAGAAATGGGGTACATTGCCCAATGTAGTCTTCATTTTTATGTCACTGATCTGTTTCCAGGCAGAGTACTTGGAGCAAATGAAAAATTGTCCACTGAGTCAGTTTCAGCCTTTAATTAGCTCTTCTTGAAACAATTGAGGAGGAAGATGGTAGAAGCTGTTAAAACCTGATCCAAGAATGCATATTGGCAATTTATAAAGTACTTGAGCAAGAAGTAGAACTATGACTCCAAACTGGGACTTCATCTCTGGACAGTTGTCTTTATGACTGAAGTTCTGCTATTTCTGCTACAGTAATGACTGTTTTGTAGTCACTGGGGGCACTTGTACATGTGATGATGTTACCATGTACACATGATGAAAATTTTCCTGTGTGGCTTAATGGTGTCACACTTTACATGTACATGAGTTTTGGGGGTTTTAAATGAATTTGTATCATCACAAACTAAATCACATGCTGATGTAGTTTAGTTTGCAAAGTTGCAACTTGGAACATTGCAGCCATTAATTTGTCAGCTTGCCCCTTGGGCACAGAAGAGGTGGGTAGGTTCTGCTGAGAAAAGGATTGGGGACCTTGCCACTTCTGCCTTCAGCAGGCACCTGTGGCTACCAGGATACCTGAAGCCACCCAGGAATGGGCTGGCATGCCCCTAGGGCAGTATGAGGAGCTGCCCAGAGAAGGTAGCAAAGACAGTTTGTGGGGTGCTAGAAGCCTAAGCAAGCTTGAGAAGAATTGGATCGGGCACCTCTGACGTGGAGCAGCACCCAGTCCACTAGCAGTCCACCCAGCCAGCCCCAAGGCACTCTGCCACCATAGAGAGAAAGGCCAGGGTCCCCCACAGCCCAGGGGCTACACAGCCCACCAGCAGCTTGCCCTCTGGCCACAGGAGAGGCAGGAGACTCCACCAAAAATTTTTAAAAATGATCGGGCCCCTCACCACTTCTGCCTTCAGTAGGCATCTGCAGCTGCTGGGACAATGACCTATATACAGTGATGGAAAAATAAAAGCCACCATTTCAATTAAAAACTCACTGTTTCAATTTAGGGGCCATAGAATGCAACCCTGAAGGACTAAACCCCTGTCATGTGTACAAGTGCCCTACTACTATAGTGCATGACTTTCTGTACCGATGAGAGAGGCTAGATTGGTAGCCCTGAATTTTGAAGTTCTCTTTAGGTACAGCACAGGTGTGTTCTGAACTAGGCTGTCCCTATCCCTACGGTAGAACTACTACCGAGAGTCCAAGAGCAAGCAGGAGAATCACCAGCACAGGAAATTTGTTTGAGAGCAGGGACTTAGTATTTTTTGGAAAAAGAAAAAAAATCTCTAGTAAAAGTTTTGAAGGCAGCAACAATCAGAGAGAAGAAAGAAGCTGAGGTGTTTATGAAAAAAATAGTTTTGGAGACAAGCTTTAAAAGCTTGCAGCTAGACCTGACTTGACTGGAAGAGTCTTAGCACTGGAGAACATGTGGCCTTCATCTAAGAGGAGCCTCTTCATTAGATTCTGAAGATGCCTATTTGGGGATCCTGCTGCTGGAGTGTGAATATGCAGTGTTTGAGACAGTACTCACAATGAGAACATGTAGGCTGTCTTAGCATCAACTCTGACTACACTGAAATTCCAAGGAACTAGCTGCAATGGGGTTGTCAACCCTAGGTATCATACAGGCTACCATCAAGGTGATTTTTGCACCTGAATCCAGAAAAACCACCTGCAGTTATGCCTTTTCTGCTGAAATCTGGAAAAGCCACCAAACCTATGAGAATAACATCTATCCGTTACTGTTCGGCAAAAGACCAATGCCCTTCCCTCAGAATGGGGTGCTCTCCTTCAAGCTTCCAACTGAAGCGTGTCTGTTCTTTCAGTGGCACAGTTGTTCATATAAGCAAGAGTCAATGCTTGCTTCTACCTTTTGCTTGCACAGTAGTCTCCTGAATTTCTGGAAAATAATACACAGCTAAGATAGCTACATCCACACATGTGGAAACATAGCATTGTCCATTCCCTTTGGCAGATGGAGAAGCTCACTTCCTTATTCTCCCATCTATTTCCTCCAGGCAAACATCACCAAAGAACCTTTCCCCCAAGTACATGAAATCTTTCAACTGATGACCTGGGTCTTACTCACTTTATCACATTAGCACAAACTTTGCTCTGTGTGAATAAGATGGTGACTAGCACAGGATTTGCTTATCTCATCCATTGACTGTAAATTCTGGCAAAAGCTAGATACATTTATTTCTTTTCCTTGCCAGTAGAAAGATGCATTGAGACAAAACCCCCAGATCACTACCAATGAACTGGACAAATCTCTGGAAATTCATACTTTGCAGACTCCAGATGATGGATTGGACACATTTCTATTTTCTGCTTCCTAAGGGTTAAAAAGACCTTGATAAGCAACTTCAGGTCTATCAAGTTGTTCTTTTTGCCCCAAGGCTCCATTTTCTTGCACCCTTCATATGTATTTCTGTCTACTGGCTCCGCTTAACCCTGAAATTAACTGAACTTTAAAGCTTCATTGGATGTCACGGCTGATAGTGTTCACTGACCTTAAAGTCACCTAAAGCTCATAACTGCTGAGCCCCTAAAATGTAACCCTCTAAGCTTGACTTCCTGGCAGCCCTCCACCCTCACCCTGCAAGTTCTTTTGAACTTCTGGGCATGAAGTGAATCCAAGTACTCCTTGCCTCTTTGTCCATACCTTGCCTCTTTCCTGTAATTTGTTTAGAACTTAGCCACAATCTATGCAAGCACTAATGGAGATTGTAAGTGAAGAAAAACAAGCTTTCTGCATTGAACAACAGTGAGCTGGGGGCCACCCTTACATGTCTGCTCCCTTACAGCCATTCATGGAAAAAAAGAAAGGAAAGACAAGTTGAAGAATGAGCATATCTGAGGCCATATGGCCTTAAGCATGGTCTTCATCATACTGACAAAATGCTGAGCTACTTATGGCTCTCTTTGGTTTTATTTGGGTATGTAGACAGGAATAACTCTGGTCATTCAGTGTCAATATCAATGCAAGGCTGCATTGCTCTGTGCTGCAAGTCCTGGGTAGTACTTGCTCTGGGTGCCTGTGTATACAACACTTGAAAATATACATACTGTATAAGACTGAGGCTAAAGCATGTGTGATCCCTGTAACTGAAAACCCAGAAGTAGCCACCACTGCTCCAGAAATCCCTATCTCCTGCAGTCCACTCCTTAAACCATCTCTAGCTCCACTAAATAGCTGATGAACTTGCATCCATTGTGCTCTACAAAGTCTAAGACTGAATATCTCCTGGAAATGTTTCAGGTAGAGGAATCAAACCACTGACATTCCACTTGACAAGCTTATCTATAAATAATAGTAAATGACAGATATTTTGCATTTTCTAGCACAAATGACGATTCAAAAGTGCTTAAAAATATTAGTGAACTAATCCTCAGTCCCTTTAAAGTAGGTGATTACCAAAATCTCCCTTTTGCAGATTGGAAATTGAAGCACAGAGAAGGTAAGTGATCACAGAATATCAGGACCAGAAGCAGTTATAGAACTTATAAATCCTGAATTTGGGACTTGATAGAAGAAGGCTGAATTATGTAGATAGCTCTGGTTTCAGCAATAATACTGTTGCCAACTAGCATGTTGTGGTGGAGCACCACTGGGGTGCTCACCACTTAGGGAAGTTGCAAGCTCTGGGTGAGCTTTTTGGCTGAGCAACAGGGAAAACACACCCCCCAGGAACCATTTTAAGGGGCAAAGTGTGTCAAAGCACTCATGGTGCTCTGCCACTTTAAGAACTGGGCTTGGCACTGGGCAGGTACAGCCCAGTTTTGAGGAGTGGCCATCTTAAGACTCAGGCCAGCAGGGCTGGGGGCAGCAGTTTGCTACTAGATGCTGTAGAAGCAGCATTGTGTGAAGGAACTGCTGAGCTGAGAACAATTAGGAGGTAAAGGCAGGGGCTTATGGGGATGGCTTGGAGGTTCCTGGTCCTGGACATGACCTAAAACTGCACCCTGCTGGGATAGGGAGGCCTGGTGGTTCTGCCTGTGGTGATTCAGGGCCATTTAAATTCCAGGTTCGCGGACCATCCCAGTGAAAGCTGGGTTGGGGCACCTAAACCCCTGCCCCCACCACCTGGTGGGTTACATGATAACAACAGAGGGAGTAGTGGGGCCAGCGATGTCCATGTGGGACACCTGAGCCCATTGGGGTGCAAGACGCTGAAGGGGAGTAGTGCAGGCCAGGTAAGCTTTGAGAAGTGCCTGAGCCTGAAGGGGTGGAAGACACCATGAGTCTAGCAGGGCAGAGTGGAACAGACTCAATGCTGTGATGAGTTGGGTCTTGCCTCAGGCTGGAGCTTAGCATGGCTGTGAGCAACACCTGTGAGGCTTGGGAAGCAGTACAGGGATGGCTGGAGCTGCATATATAGGTCCAGGAGAACAGGGCATTCAGTGGGCAGCCGTGTGCCTAATTAAGATCATAATTACTTAACAGCAAGGTGTATCAGGTGAGAGTGGCAGGCGGCGTGCCCAGAGGCAGCGGGAGAGCAGCACTGTGGCTGGCTGGGGGGCTCCCACGTTTGCCGTGCATGTGTATAGACTAATCTCATTTGAGGATCACAATGTGATGAAAGCCAGCTTTCATGATATTTCACGTGACAGGAATGCAGTATGTAGAGTCAGTTTTGTGTCACTTTGTGGAGGATGACAGCACATCTTTGCCCAACACACATTGTCATATTTAAGACACCTGTGTTATTTTCCTCTTTTGTTTTTCCAGTTTTCCATTCTGTTTCACTTGCAAACAGAACCCCTCCCAAATTCATATCCTAGGGGGCAGAAGGCTAGTTTGTATCTGATTTCAACTAGAAATCTTGTATGAGTCATCTGCTCTGGAAAATACAACCCGGTAAACCTAAGACCTAACCACTTATTCCTCCACCTTGGGAACATGATTTCTTGAGCATCTGTGCCTCAGAACTCTTTAAAAGGTATGCGGAGCCTTGGGGCTCTAAACATACCGAACAATCTCAAGCAGCTGAAAATGAATGGCTGGTAGAGAATAAACATTTCTGCATCTGCCTTCCTTGGGGCTTGGAAGTCTGATCCAAAGTTTGTTGAAGGCCACTGAAAGGACTCATTGGCTTTAGTGGATTTTGAATCAGGCCCTCAGACATCAGATACAGCTCCTTTATCGTAGTAAATGCCAGCATTCATTTTTTCCAGTATAGCCTCCTGTTTTTTACAGGTTTAAACCAGGATAGATAGATTTGTTGTTCAAATCCTTGTATGGAGACTATCTGCTTTGAGAAGTGTCATGTTAGTTCTGGTCAGTTCATTCATCTCTAGTGAACTGCATGGCTGATTAACAATAATGTAATCCACAGGAGATTCTCAATTAAATTTTTCAAGCAGCAGCTGATCACTCTTTAATTCCATTAGTTCTTACTTATAACATATTACCATACCCATAGGATGTAATTAAGTGGTCAAGCGTATTGAAACTGTGACACATTTTCCAAACCTTTATCAACCTCTTGATAGTTTAAAAATATTCACAACATTCACCTTCTTTGAAGGATGTACCACTAAGTATGGCTCTTCTAGTCAAATTTGATTAATCATTAATCAAAGGTTCAGTTAACCATAAAAAATAATAGCAGTCTTTACAACCGTGTCAATGCCCATGGCCTTATCATTAGCCTAATCCGTCTTTAAACTCTTTTCCACTAGCTGTTTAATTTTTGTAATTACAGGAGTCAGTCATTGTCTGCAGTTATAGCAATAAGATTGCTGAAAAATGTTTAATGCTCAATTGTTGCATGTAGCATCCCACTGAAAATGCATTGTGAGCCCTCTTATTTTTCTGCAGTAATTGACCAAGGATGAAAATTGCCTCTGATATTGAGGAGTAGACACTTCCATTAAGCACCACTGCTACACAGGGAAATGCCCCATGTCCCAGCTGCTACAAGTAGGAAGCCCTACATAGTTTTGCATACAGAGGAAGTTTGCAAGTGGATCATGCCTCACCGTCTTTCCAGGGGGGTTACAGGAAAACAGCTACAATCATTGCAATTGACAGGATGTGTTCTCCAGGTTGCCCATCAGTTGGGAAATGTATTTATTTTCCTCAGCCTCTACTAAATGACCTTCATGAAGTGTAGCTATTGGGGCTTCCTGAGAGAGAGGCAAATATCACAACAGCAGCATCTTCCCTCGGTAGGAGAGCGGTGTTGGCATGTTAAGGTATGTGTGGAAGAAGCAAGCAGGGAATAGCTAGTTGTAGAGACAAAAACATTTATGGGACTACAGTCACCAAATCAGGAACACTATGATTGAGGGGTCCATAATATTTGTTGTTGACCCATACCGGTTTTCTGAAGGTTGTCATATCGTCCTGGAGGGATCCATAGATCTGTTCAGGTTTCACCAAATTTAAAACAAATTAATATTTGTCTGAAAAGTCATGTCAGAAAGTGTGGTGAAACTGATAGGTCTTCATCCTTTCAACAACAAAAAAGCTGTCGTCATCGTATCATTAAGAACCATGCCATGTGACTTGGATGACCGACCTTGAGCTATGCTGGGTGAAAAGTCAAAGTGAATGGAATGAAAATACTGTCTGAGTTATGATGGTTAATATGGACAAACAACAACCCTCCCCCCCTCCCCAAAGGAAAATGCTGGTTACTTCCAAAAGCAATTCTGGAACTGAAAAAGAGGCCAAGCACTATACCAAGTGCTATTTTCAAGGGACCTCTGGGACACCCCTTGTCACTAAGTACTTTAAATACCAGTCACTTGGGGAAACATGGATGACACCATGTTTATACATCTGTTTACAGCTTTGATGGCATCAGCATAAAGATGATTATATAGACATAAAATGTGTGCCACGGGAAAAATCAAATCTGTCCCTGATGCATTTCCATTGAACTCCATGAAGGACATTGGGAATGAATTGATTAATTTGTCCCTCTGATTTTTTTTCTTTTCCTCCCCAACAATCTCATAGTTTTCAGCATTACCTAAAGATCCCAACTGGTACCAGTTCACCTAGCTGGAGTTTGGGCACAAATAGAGATCTACAGGCTGTACCATAGGTACAAGGGCAGCGGGCAGCCAGCATTCCTGGCTGGGGTTTTACTTTGCAGGTTGTTATTCCAGCACTGATGAACCATGCAGTTTAAAATTCTTTCTGGTTGTGCAGACTTTCATGCTAGGGGCAACTGAGGCAGAAGCAATTAGAATGACTTGACCCTAAGCCATTCAGTGAGTCATTGTCTCTACTCTTGTTCTTGCACACAGACTGTTGCTTGATCTGTTCAACCATAGCCAGAGAATTTTCAGCAGGGCCTCCAATGGCTTAATTTCATCCTTAGCATATCTAAGAGATGCTTTGTACCAGTGTGGTCTTGTATACCATCAAACAAATGTAGTCTTGTATACCTTCAAGCCTTGTACACACTCCTGTCTTGTACCTACTGCTCACTTTGTGGCTATATTTTTGGGATCCCAACTTGAATCACTGCCATGTATACACTTCAGACCCCTAGGAGGTGCCATATGACATTTGCAGTGATCATACCATGTAAAGTATAGATGATTTGTAGAATGTCTACTGCCTGAATAGAAATGAAGTCATCCCCCTAAACTCTTCATGCTATGAATTGGATCAAATTGACTATAAGGCCAAGATTACCATTAATGGGTCTGGGCTGACTTCATAATATGCTTATCCTGAGCTCTAAAACGGAGGCTACTTCACATTCTCTCTTCATAGCCCAAATCCCAGCACACCCTCCTTTTCCATCCCTGACAGACCTTTCTGAGTCTGCCATCATCAAGCGTAAGTGGCCCTCACCCCGCATCACCAATTCTTGCAGCATAACCAACCCACAGTTAATTACATAGTATAGAAAGTCCCCTTCCATTTGGCTCACTGATGGCAGGTTGGTTGTCATATGAGCCCTACGTATTGTATAGCAGGGGTACATATATTTAATCTTCATAGACTCATAGTTGGAAAGGACCTCAGGAGGTTATCAAGTCCAACCCCCTGTGTGACAAAGGTACCTTCCAGGCCTGGTATAAGTATGGCCCTGTCCCTGTCTCTGGGCAAACTGCCCACCTTGTTCCCCTGCCATGCCTTGTTGATAGATGATTATGATGTCAAATAGGTGGGAGGCTGTCCTTTGTGCACCTAGATGACGGTCACTGGTACACACACCTACCATCCCTACACGTGTCCCATGGCTCACTGATGTCTCACTGTGTGTTGATTCTCTAGCTGAAGGCTGGCCAAACTGGACAACTGGTCTTTACCATACTGCCCGCTTTGGATGCACACACACACATGCCTCCCTTTCTCACCAGGGCCTCTTGCACTGCACCAGCTATCGCCCAGTGTCTTGCATATTGCCTGTCTAGGCCACGCTGACTCTGTCCTAATCTGTGGAGATGCTCGGGCTTTTCTCTTCACCCCTCGGTCAGCCCTGGCACAAACTTTTGGGCCTGTCCCATGACCCTCACCCAAATGGGCCTGAGTGACTGCTCAGTTATGGGCCTACTTTACCCCTGGCCCCTCTCTCGGGCCGCAACTCTGCCTCTTCCACCCCTTAGGACTCAGCTGCTCCTCCCCAAACTTTAACTGGACCACAACTCTGCCCTGCAACTCTCAGGACCTGGAGTCTTATACCCCTTGGGCAAGGTGCTCCTCCTTGAGCATGCCTGGCCCAGTGCAGGGTCCAACACCTCATGGAACTCAGGCACTTCTCATAAGCTTACCTTCCCCTCCCACCCATCTCTCCTTGTAACCCACCTAATGCTGGGGGCAGGGGTTTAGGCACCCCAACCAACTTTACACCAGGGAGATTGTCAGTCCTGGTATTTGAGTGGCCCCGCCCCACCACAGGCAGAACCACCAGGCTTCCTTATCCCAGAAAGGTGCAGTTTTAGGTCATGTCTAGGACCTATTAGGACTCCTCCTTCCCCATAGCCTCACCCTTACCTCTGAAATATTCCTGGAACAGGAACCCCACAAGGCAATGTTACTCCCCAGCTGCTGAACACAAACTGCTCTGCTTTTATAATAGAGCTTTTCCAAAATGGCCACTCTCATCAGCCACCTGGCAGCTTCCTGCTCCAGCCCTTAAGGGTGTTCTGTCACACCCTGCTCCAAGCAGGATCATCTCCAACTAACATATCATCCCAGCCAAGGCTTTGTCTAGCTAGGTCTTAAAAGCCTCCAAGGATGAATATTCCACAACCTCTCTGGATAGTCTGTTCCAGTGTTTTACTACCCTCCTAGTGAGACAGTTTCTTCCTAATATTTAACCTAAACTTCCCTTGCTGTAACTTGAGACCATTGCTCCTTGTTCTTATCTGGTCTAGCCCTATCATCCTTGATTTGCATCTTCTAGTATCAACACTCACTATCCATGAAGTGAAATTAAATCTTCCTTCAGTGATAGGAAATTACCAACTTCTTGAAAATTCATGGCTAGCCCGAGTGTTCCAAGTCTGTCCTGCATCCTGTGAATATAACTTATACGGTTCTTTAAAAGGCCCACTGCATGACATAATGTTATGTAGCATAGCTGGTCCACCAGTCCCTTATATGGTATGTGATGTTGCATCATGACACCATGGTGCAGTGTCATCGTATATTATCACCATCATATTGTGAAGGCATCAACATCATGCCATAAATCAAGATCTCAAGGTCGTTTATTTTTGTCCCACCAGACACATTCAAACATAGTCGCCCCTAGTCAGCACTGCTGGCCTACCTTGCCATTTCATAGTCCAGGAAGTATGGCTAGATTTGTAGCCAAGCTCTTTTCCAGGAGTCTTAATTGAGTGAAACTGATTCTTCTTCATCATACTTGCTACAGCAATACGTCTCAGGTCAGTTGAGTTGGAGAGAAAAGTAATTCCACCTATCCTTGGCCTGCTTGGCATATCTCTAGCTAGGGTGGCTCTTCCCCAGCTGAGGATTCCCCCGTGTTGGGCAGCTGCCAACTAAGCATGTTTATGTGCTTGTTTGTGCCACTGGAATGATGCTAAAGGAATGCAGCTGGACTGAGAACTGGCCATTGACTTCAGTTATTATTTAAATTGTAGTAATGTCTAATAGCCACCGTCAATGATGAAGACCTCATGAGGAACAGTATTATATGTTGTACTTCAATGATGTATCACCTTATAAATATCACTCACAGAGGATTAGGATTCTGGCCATCTTTCCCTTCCACAATGCTATCTACTTGGTATTTTTGGGTGACCTGCTTTCCTCCTGTGTACAGAGATGTTAACTAGGAGAGCAAAGGTTCTCCTTACAGCTTAACATTGCCTAATGTACACTTTTCCATTCCCTAGAAAAAGGAGCCAGTGGCACTGGTGAAGAAGACCAACAACACTTACAATATTGTGGGCACAACATATGCCCTCAACATCACCAAGGACCCCGGCCTGCCCACAATCTCCAAGAGCGCTGCTGCCACTGCTGCTGCCACCACCATGCCCCCCAAGGTACCCTGCATGGAGGAGAAGCCTCCTGAAAGCAAGAAGACCTATAACAGTGTCAGCAAGGTGGACAAGATGTCCCGCATTGTCTTTCCTGTCCTCTTTGCCATTTTCAATTTGGTCTACTGGGCCACATATGTAAACCGGGAGTCAGCTATCAAGGGAATGATCCCCAAACAATAAAACCAGCGACACAAACCTTCCATCTGTGAACGCCATTCAGGCAGGAATTCTCTGGAGCTTTCTTCTCCATTTGAGTTGTTATTCCTATTAATTTAATTATAATTTGAATGAGATCAATGTAATCAAAACTGTAGTATTTATTTAATCCTTTATTCATTCATTCTAGTTCATTTATGATGATGATCAAGAAAAAAGGATCATAAAAAGTGTGCCTCTAACATTGTGAGTCTGACGTCCTCCCAAGCCACACCTCACCCTGTCTCTCCCCCTTCATCCTCCCTGAAATGAAAGCTGCTTGCATACCATTTTCATTCTATGCTAAGCTCTGCTGAGGCCTGATGGTATATTTTTCCTGTGTCCTCCTGCCCTGTGATGGACTGCCACGGTGGGTCCCCTTTGCTTAGATGCTCCTAGCAAAACGTGTTCAGGGATGTAATGGGCTTTATAGATGTCCTGCCATTTGTATTCGTTTTCAGTGTTATTCCTTATGATGAGCTTTATTCATAGCGTATCAGCTGTCTTGGTTGGTGAGCTGTCCTGGATTCAGGGAGCTGCAGAGGCTGGATCCCTTAATCTTACTGTAGACAGGTGATTCTAGGGCAGTCATGCAACTTTAAGGTTTAATGGGCTGGAGGAAGCCACAGCTATAGTGGAACAGACTACAGTGCCATGTATATCCCTATAGGGCTGCCAGCTCTCCATCTTGGCTATACCATCTGCCTCACTTCCTCTTTCCACCTCCCCAGTAGAAGTATCTTCAGAGCAGCTCTTTCTAGTTGAATCCTCCTATGAAGGCACAACATTAAGCAGGAAATGCTTGTTTCTTCACTGTTCTGGCCTCTGGTAGGCCAGAATGTCATATTACAGGTTCAGGTGCTTCCATCAGACAGAGAAACACAGACCATCAACTGAAGTGCCTATTAAATCAGCACACCAGAGCAGAACAGAGGTTGCCTAAACCTTGAAAGTTAGAAGCTAATGGGGCATGTGTGTTCTGATGTGTGGCTTTAGTTGTTGGGTTTTTTTCTGTTCCTTCAGTCCCTTTGTCCTGCTCTCCATTGCTCTCCATTCTCCTCTCCCTACTCCCAACACATCTTACCTAGCAACCATGTCTCAAAATCTCACCCTTCTCTGCCTTCTGTTTCATTGCCTGAGGATGAACTTCAGCCAGGAAGGTGACAGCAGCTGGACTTTCAAGTTCTATAGAGCAACAGTGATGTTACCTCAGGCTACAAAAGAATACATTTCTGTCTTGATTCAGGAAAGGGGTGATCCTGACTTGGGAGCAAGAGTGATAGAGAGTTGGCAGGGGGAAGAACAATAGGCCTTAAACTGAAGGGCTCTTGAGTACTCTATGCCTGGTGAAATCAGTGGGAGTGAGGATACCTAATACCATGTCTGAAGCAGTGAAACTCTGTAAAATCAGGCTCTTTGAAAAGGCACTTTTAATATTTAATATGTGAAGTTCTTGATTTTGTTATCACTGAAATCCATATAAGTGAGGGGAGAAAGCCCTGGAGAGAGGCTCTTAGCCCTTTGCAACTGCCCCACTTACAAGGACCTAATGACAACCGCATCTTCCCCAACAGCAGGGCTGAGATACTGAGATCACAGCTGTGCATTTCCCCTCCTACTTCCCCCGCTGGTGTCTGGACTCATGGATATGCTGTCCTAACACAGGGCATTGCATGTTGTATCTGGTAAACTCTTGTTTTCCCTACCAGTAGTACTGATCAATCTGTGTCACTTTCCTCCACCCCAGTGCAACCCCATGGTTTCTTTTTGGAGGAGGTTTCTATGAGTCCTGCTCTGTGGGCTGCTGTAATGACCTCCTTCCTGTGCATAATGATCATGTATCAGGTTCAACTTAGTCCTCTCATATTCTGTAAGGGGGCATTTTGGATCAGGCAGACTACTAAGCAGGTGATCAGCATGAGACACATGTGCCCCCCTGGAAGGATCAAGTAGGATGTACATGTACATTTGCAACATTCTGGACCTCTGCATAAGGGGCCAGTCTCACCCTTCATGGATGGAGGATGTGCCCCACCACAAATATTCACCAGGATGGCAGGACCAGAGAGGAAGGGCCCAGGGAAAGATATGTTGTGGTCTATTGTGTAATCCTTACTTGAGTACACAAGATCTTGTTCACACATGCCCTGGCAGCCTGACCACTCCTGTGCCTTCTGGTGACTGTAGCAGTACAATTGTCTGTCTTGTCACAATGTCTGCGACAGGAGTGCAGGAACCCCAGGACTAGATCAGACCCATGCTCCATCTGAGCTAATATCCATGTCTCCATAGGTGGCTAGTTCTGCATTCTCCAGGGGCAGGACTCCCTCCACAAGCATTGGGGGGTAATGTGACATCCACAATTCCATGCTCCCTTCCATCCAAGAACACAGCACACAGCCCTCTCCCTCCCCACCCCCCCCAACAGCATGTGACTTTCCTACAGTGCTTTTCATCCCAGAGACCTGGCACCACCCTCCCTAGGGTGCACCTCACTCACCAGTGCAGCACAAGCCTCTGGTCTGTAAGATGGCAGCTGTTTCACTTTGAATGGCAATGCTGTAGCACAGTTCAGAAAAGCTGCAGGTGAATGTCACATTCCACTGAGACTGCTGATTCCCTGCAAGTTGTGAAGTTTGCCAGGATATAGGTATTAGCATTAATATTCTGAACACTGCTAATTTAACATGCTCGAGAGATAATATTATCATCATTACCACAAACTCTGCTACTCTGATTCCCTGGGTGGTAACTGCTAACAGGATCTTTAATGGACATGTTTTGCTTGTTTCTTTTAGAAAATACTTCTGTCATTTTCTTAAATATACTTTGTCTAGGTTATCTCATAAAACATTCATGGTTCTATAATACTCAGGCTTAAGTGAATGAGATAGAAACCCTTTAAAAACACAATAAAACAGTAATAATGAGTATATTGTGTTTACAAAAGGAATTGTATTGAATGCAAGCTTCAATATGGCCCCACAACATTGCTGTCTCTGAATGACCGCAGTGTAGGAAAGCAGCATTATCTAATGGGATGCACACGTTCTCCTTAATCCATTCTGACACAGGGGGCAGAGATTCCTTTGCCTGATATTTCTTTATGGAGGTTCTTACCAATGACAGCTGTACTTGTTGTATACTTTTTCATGGTTGTTGAATGCAGCACTCTCTGAATTATTTAAAACAAAATACCTGGGTTATATAAACCAAAAACAATGAACACATCTAATTAGCCAGTACTTACCATCTGAAACTTGGTCCCTACAGCAGCACAGTGACCCCCTTGCCTATCTAATATCCATTAGTCTGTTAGGGCAGTCCTGTTCTACCTGGTACCGGTAGCTTGTTGCTTTCATATCTAATGTTTTACTTGTTCCATGGGTTAGACAAGGTAACTGATAAGTCTTGGAGGTAACTTCTCAAAACCATTACTCAGTATGCATTGTTCTTATCCGTTTCCTCCTCAAACTTCAGAATAATTTCCTACCTGTGCCCTGCACAAATTCTTCCAAACTCATGTTTTCTCAATACCTAGCAACTCTTCCTATAAAACAATCTGTAAGTACAGAAGTAAGTAGCTGGGCCTAGACATGTGATATCATGTTGCCCTTGTGTATTACCCTCAGACCTTAGATATCTGCCTGATAAATTGTTCACTTTTAGGGTCTAAGGTGGTATACAGTGAATGCCTCATTCATTCCCACAAAATCCTGGCATTGATTTGTACTGCTGAATGCCAGCTGGAGGCAAAGCAACCAACATCCTTTAGTTAAAAAAAAACCCAAACAAGATGTATAATATTACTTCTACATGAAGAAGAATTTTGGGAAGATACTTATAAATAAATGGTTTAACATCCCCTGCCAGCTGATATCAGGGAACAGACAAAGGTGTTTTTTTCTAAAAGAGACAGAGACGTTTCCTTTCAACTAGCACTAAGTTGTTCGTCAACTTCTATTTCTAAAAACTCCAGATAAGATGTTATCCTAATACTAAATTCTTGATAATATATAGAATAATGTCAAGGGTTCCCACTGTGGTAGACTCAGACCTACACTTCACCCTGAAGCATTTTCAATTTAAAAGAGGATGTAACTGCAGCTTTCTGAAGAATGGAAATGTTTTTTCACAGTGAATTCCAAAATCTGTTTTCTTTCCATTTAGGATCCAAATTCCAACATTATGAAATTTTCTCAGCAAGAATGTTTGCAAGTATTATTTCAGGATTGTCAAAATGACTTGTTTCAATTTTGACGTTTTAAAATTTTCCATTGTAAAGTATAACAATAATAATCATAATAAATGAAATGTAAGAAATAATTATTTTCAAAGGAAATATAAAAAGGTTGAAATTATTTTACCATAGCTTTTTAGCCCCTTTGTTTTCCTCTGAAATAATAGATCTGCAAAATCAGCTCAGCTTCATGAGAGGTTTTGATTTACAAGAAACTGCAATGGAAAATTGTTCTATTGACATTTTTTCCTGACTAGTATATCCAGTAAACAGGCAGCATTGAAGTGATAGTAGCAAACATCATGTTAGTGTTGTCGTTTATCCAGAGAATGGTTTAGACTGTCTTTGATTATGTTCTCTCTCTCAGCAAGGTGATTAGTTCACTGCTTTTCCCATCACCCTCTCTGAAAGGGCTTCTTGAACATTTAAGAGCAAATATTAACATCTAAACCTTGACAGAGAGCTATTACTTGGTGACCTTCCTCACTACCCTGAGCTCAGCAGGAAAAAAAATCAGTAACACCAATAAGTAGATTTTAGAAACACACATGATGGTTTGCACTTTGTGACCCATTCACAGTCAGAGCTTGCTGAGCAGAAGTGAGGGGATGGCCCTTCCCCGGTCCATTCCAATACTGTTCACAACAGGGTTTCCTTATTCTTTCTGTCCACAGCTCTTAGTTGTCCACATAAACAGGGTCACACACCCAGGCTAGTTCTGAACTCTAGTCTGTTTCAAGTGCATAAAAAATGTCTGTTTTCTACCAGTTGGCATGATTTCCTTTGCTCCCATCATGCTCCATCATCTGTGGCCCTTCCCAAGGCCATAGAGGACCTGCTGGATGTACTTTTAGATAGACATGAATATATATATATATGTCTCACTTAACCTCGGGGGGAGGAGGTTCTTACTCTGAGGCATTTAGAGTGGCAAAAGCCTCTGTTCTTTGAAGATCCTCACTCCACTGTGCTTGGGGGAAATGCCACCTTAAAGCCTAATACCCAAAGTATTGCCCTGTATATAATATAAATAACAAGGCCAATAGGAAATTAAAGGAGCTTTCCTGGGAAATGATTTTACTAGGGATAGACCTACTAAAAGGATAAACCTATTGAAGGGGCAGAGTTGTTGAAGGGGGGAACTGCTTTAGAAAATAACTTTTACAGAACTAGTCATACTTAAGGGATAACATTGTTAAAGGGACAGATCACTTTAATATATAATGCCGTTAAAGGAAGGGGCACTTTAAAAGGATAGGACTACTTAAGAGAGAGGAACATTAAGGGATAGCCCTGCTTGAGGGAAGATGTTATCTAAAAGGAGGAGCTGTTAAGGGAAATTGTTTCTTAAAGCCATATTCCTACTTCAGGATAACTCAAGAAAAGGGAAAGCAGTGTGAAAGGGAAAGCCCTAAACTAGTCCCTTTGTGTAATGGCATCACTGAACTGATTTAGGCTGTCTGGATGATGCCTACTGGAGAGACTAAGAGAGGCAGAAATGGGGGTGCTTTAATTAGCAAGACTCCAAGAGCCACACTAATTAAAATTCCAGGAGCATTACGTGTATCAGCATCCCTGTGCTGAAAAATGGCAGCAGGGAGCTTTGAACTAAAGCTCATTGAACCAGCTTTAGTTTAAAGCACCCCACCACCATTTTTCAGCACAGGAATGCTTATACATGTGACACATGTCTGCTGGAGTGTGGTAATTACTATGCTCCAGCAGACTCAATCAATTGAGTCTGTTCTGATGCACCATGTAAGAGCCCTAAGAGTTTCTCTTGCTACTCTGTGTCTGCTCACATAGAACAGAGCAATTAAATTATGCAGTCACATGCCAAGAGCTTATCAGTGGGTTTCCCCTTTCTGTCCAACACCTCAGGTGACTCTGAGTTCACAACAACTCCTAAATAAAATAATCTTCCACTGCATATTCATTATCCAGACTGGAAAGTGAGAGAGGCACGAGGAGACAGCAGTGAACTACATTTCCCAGAATCCTTTGTGATATTCAGAGACTGGGGAAGGCTGAGCCTTGAACATACAAGCTTTTGTGGAAACTTAAACTCTCTATTAATGCTGAAGTAAAAACAATACTTGCTGTGTTAAGCTAAACTGCTCCTGAAGGCATTTTGGCAAGAGTCAATAGCTCTGTTAATAGTCAATACCTTGACTGCTCCAAGGTATAAATATTTATTATTTGACCTATTTAGTGTTCAGTCAGCCAAGTATTCAGGTGAGGGGGGTGGTGGTGGCTTGCAAACTATTCGTATTTAAAGTTAAAAAACACCATTCTGGAGCAGAGAAAATGTCTGTTGTTCTAATTTTCTCTTAGCTAAGTAGTTAAAACTGCATAAAACCCGGGCAGAGAAAGATCTAGGTCCCTCTCAGAGTGTCCACAATTTTCCCAAGTGAGGGGGCAAGGGATATTGAAGCCAATCTGTATTTGTGGCTCACTAATGGATTGCTGCTTGGTACTAAGGACACTGACAGAAGGGCTGCCAAGCATCTGTCAATAAAACTTACTGACACAGGACACAACTTTTATTGATGCTGCCCATTTATTACCAGCACAGACACTGGGATGTTATCAGGGAGGCAGCATGATTTTCAAATGTCCTCAGTGCTGAACGCAATCATTCCTCTCAAAAATGCAGTTAGCCAAATTATATGCAGGGCCAATCTACTCGCAGCAGCTAAGACTTCAGAATATACTTGGGTGGGCACACTCTGCTCAAAGCCATCTCTTGCAGGACCTATGCTTCCCTGCATGTTAGGGGTCTAGAAACGTCCTGGGGATGCAGCCAGAGTGCTCTGTAGCTAAATACAGAAACCGGGTTCCATTTCTTTTTATTTTTTCAGTGAAGGATGTTGTACGTAGTTTCCACTCCAGCCAGACAGAGTCAGTTGTATTTCTTCTCTTCCTGGAAGTGTACAAAGAGATCATTGTAGCTGGGTACAGGAAGCCAATTTCTGTCTTCTTCCCTGGAACTTTGAAGAGTGCAAACCATGTGTATCTCAAAGGTGCACACATGAAAGGAAAACTATACCCCTTATACTGATCAACCTCTTTCTTGTCAAGGCTGGGAAGAAAGAGAGAGAAGAGATGTGGTTGCTAAATGCTTGGGAATGTATGAGCGGCTTCACTGATTGTGGTCCTGGACCATATAGGACAGACAGGTAGACAGATGGGAGCAGACCAGCTAATAGGTTTAGAGCAGACTTCAAAGCCCTTATGAATATAAAGAAACAGAAGCAGATGCATCATGCCTTTGGCTAGTGGCCCTAGACATGTGTACACAGAGAAGGAAACTGTGCTGGCGTGGTCTGGTGTGAAGTTTCATTAGCATGTCTAATTGACTCAGAATAAGCCAGTAAGGCAAGGAGGCCCCTGCCATGCAATCCTGCCAGAGTTGTTTTCTGCAGGTACCATGACTGTAGTGACAGGCCACTTATTGGCCATTTGCTGAGTTAGTCAACTCTACCCTTTCAGGCGCATCTGCTTTACATTGTATGCTTGTTGTTGAAAAATCTGCCCTGTTCTATCTCTTCTAAAAGAAGAGAAAACAGAAGTAGAGAAAATGGAGAACATAAAACTTGGGACTGATGGTCCTTGGCCTCCATCAAATCTCAAGTTTTATGTTTTCCATTTTCTCTACTTCGGTTTTCTCTTCTTGTTTTCCTCATTCTGGCTTCAAGTCTTTCTCCTCCTCTCTCCCTTCCCTTTCTCCCCTCCCCTTAAATCCCTTCTCTACTCCCAGCCCTTTTCATTCATTCCCTTCCTTAGCCACCCAAGAAGCCCATGCCTAAGCTTCAGATCCAATCACTCAAGCTTCTCTAGGCACCTGGAGAGTAGCTGCTTATGCAATCTGACTCTTAGAGGAAGGATAGGAGGGAACTGGCTACCTGAAGGGAAGGTGGAGTTGGAGGTAACTTAAGGCTTAATGGTGCTGTAACAGATGGTCCAGGAAGCCAAAAGCTCCTGCATCATCAGAGTTGAGGGCAGGAGCAGTCCTGGCTGTGGCCAAGGGGAGAGCTGCTTTGCAATGCCTCAATGTAGTCTGCACCCTATAGTTGGTTACACTCTCAGTGAGGGCAGACTGGGCCTATTACCCAAGACAGCTGCTGGCCAAGTAGGCAGATGCCCATTTTTCTAGTTCTCCAATCTGAACCTGAACACTAGTTACAGCAGGGAATGCTGCAGGTGAGACATTTTCTGTCTTCCTCCTGGAGCAAACATGATCTTACTCTGGTGCAGGATATGCCAGAGACAGGTCCTATGCTAGTTGTATAAATATATAGGATGTACATTATGCAGCTATCCCATTATGAGTGAAGAACCCTTGGTCCTCTTGCTGTGGTGACTTGCCTTAACTTAGCTGCTTTTCCTTGGTTTCCCAATCTGTCACATGAAATGAGTGTATATTGTGCTTCATTTACATTGTCAGCTTCCAAGTCCCCTCCCTTACACCACAGGACATTTTATGCTAAGGCTTCTGTATTCAAAGATGCAACCACTTAATGTAGCTAGAAATGACCCAGAAATTATCTTTAGGAAAAAACCCAAAAACACACAAAAAAAACCCACCAGTAGCAGCAAATGATGAGGTTACATTTTCTTCAGGTATATGTGTGTAGCTTCTCTGGAGAGCAGTGGTTGCTGTGCACATGGTATATAACATTTAATGCCTTAAGGAATAAAGCCTGGATTCTCTGCTGGTGAAGTGGCCTCTGCCTAAGGCTTTTTTGCAAATACAGCATATCACATAACATGCCATGGAAGCTAAAAATCATTAAAGAAGAGTCTTGCATATAAAGAAGTATTCTGTGTTAGACTTTTCAGTTGCAAGTCCTATTTAGCCCCTCTTACCTCTTAGTCTGGGTAATGTTCTATAGTTAGATCTGAGGTTCTCTACTGCCTGGGGGAATGACCTTGTTACATGGACTGAAACAAGATTCAGGTATTAATTATGGTTCTTACACACCCCTTTAAAAGGACTGTCAACTTGAAAACCTCATTTCTGTCTGAAAGTTGACTGATTTTTACCTTTGACAACATATGTAGTCAGTTGTCCTTCTGTCTCTTGATTCTCCCTTTTCTTCCCCCATCTTTCTTACAGAGGGATAGGAGGAAAACACATATAATAACAGGAATAAGAATAATGCAATTGTAAAACCACAAGAACCTGGGGATAGGGTCAGGCACAGGGTTAATTTTGATCATGTTTCTGGTAATGAATTACATTTCAAGTTGAGATGTCCTTTTAATCTACAGCATGGGCAGCAGTATTTTCAAATCACCAAAGCTTATTCCTAGTGTCCTGTCAACTGGTATTCGGTCATTCAAAATCATTTAGACTGTCATGGACATCACTTAGATTCTCAGTGTCCATTGACCCTTTCTTCCCCACTGGTCAGTATCTGATTTCAAGATGGTGACACCAGACAATTGTTTAGCTGCAGTGCTGGTGTCTGATGGGTGTTGTAGCAAAGTTGCTTGAGCAAAAGGCCAAAGCAGTCCATCACAGTGAAAAATATACTCCAACAAAATGCCAGAGACACCCTCATTCCACTGCCTCAGGTTGAATCTGCTTCTATGTTGCCTGTTCTGTTTTGTTTTTCAACTTGTAAGACTCCCTTTACTATGAGAAAGAACATAGCTGGCAGCAGTTTAACGCATGCATGACAATCCTGTTATTACTCCTATGATTGCAGCTGTAAATAGAGAAAAAATCCCCTTTTTTAACTTTATTTTCTTTTTTGACTATCTGTTAATGACCTTCTTAAGGGATTTCTTATGGAAACTGTGATATTTCTCTCTCTCTCTTGCTCTCTGAAATTTGTGTTTCAAATGCTTTTCTGGTGCAACGTTCAATGCCTGTTCGTATCTCTGAATTGTATTTTTCAACCTTTGCTGGAAACCTAACTTGCCCATTCTAACTGGCAGGATTTTTGAATCCTATGACTTTTTTCAGCTTATGGCTTTTTCAATAAGTTAAAGCAAGTGAAAATGTTTTTTAAACAAGGAAATTAAATGAAAAAATGAATAGAGAAGAGGTCACACTGGCTGATGAACAAGACAAAGGATCTGAGTGGATAAGGAGAATTCTTCCAACTATGTATTAATCTCCTGATATAATACATAATATGGGACTGTATGGCTTCTTCACTGAATCAGATCACTCTGCCACTCCAATCTACACACTCTTGAACTTCAGTTAAAACAGACAAATAAAAATTCATATTTTAACAAATTCTGAGCCATTCATTCCTTTCTGGAGATTGTGGTCAATTCGAAAGGTATGTCAATGTACAGGTTAGGGTGAGCACAGAGTGGGTTCTCTGAACTTTTAGGATATGTGTGCAATAGGAGAGAGAGTCCTTTTAACGAAGGGTAGCTGATGTGTTGCCCATTAAAAAGCAAACACTCCAGGGAATATAAAATATCTTGAAAGCGGTCTGTTTTATTTTTCTGTATTGACACAGGTAGGTTATGGTGTGAAAATCACAGGTCTGACTGCAATAAATGCTCTAGTTCAATCACAACCTGTTGGTTTGATGCAAAAACCTTGGGGTGAAATGTTATGGCCTGTGTTATAAAAAAAGGTCACTCTTAACAACCTCAGAAACCTATGAAATTCAATTTATTTCCTAAAAGTTAGTGGTGTAACAGAGGAAGAAGAGGGTGTGGGATTACATTTCATTAAACCCAGCATCACAAGAAGGGTTATAGTTAAAAATAAAAATATTGTCCTGAGTTGATTGCACTGGAGAACACTAACAGATATGAGAAATTTATTTTAGAAGAAATGCTTCTCCTAGTTTTATAAACTTTACATTATATATCTAGTCTGTCTCATCACAGGTGTTTTTTTTAAAGATGTGATATCCCATAAGGATGTGATAACAAGCCATATTACTTTTATGAGATTTTATATTTAGTGTATTAATACTGTATTTACAGTTTTTAATTTTTTCCTTATATGGAAGTCATTCACAGACAAAAGGACTTTGTGGTATTGTTTGTTATTTTGTTTTCACTTTTTAGACCTTTATTATACAAAACTGAAAAAAAAAAAGTTGCAAGTATAAAACCCCAGAAAGGGCTGGCCAGGAAAGCTTCATCACCGCACCCTAAGTAATAAATGAAAACTTCTTTTCCATTTTCACAAGTCATGGTCACACACTCATGACCCCCTGCCCATCTTTAACAGTGCTTTAAAAATAGATCCTTCTGGTGCTTCAGAGCAAAGTGCCCAAACTCAAACCTGAGTTACAGGTGGACAATGGACATGAGGGCATCCCAGATGGATGCATCTAGAAGGAGGCCCCTGCAACACATTTCTTGCAGCTCTTCATTATTACCATCTTAGCCTAGGACATTCAGAAGTTTGCCAGGTAGATGGTAGAGCTGTGCAAAACAGCACCATTTCATTTTGACTTCCATTTCACCATTTCGAAGGGACAGTGTTTCATTTCGCTGTTTTGAAGCACTGTTTCGCTTTGTTTCGTTGAAACTGTTTCACTCTTTTAATGCTGTTTCGACATTTTACCTCTAGGCTATAATGGGGAATCATGAAAATGCCTATAACTTTGTCATTTTGTGCCTGATTCAGATGAAAATTACAGGGCTGGTAGCCCCTTCTGAGGGCATGAATCCTGCCACGTTTCAAGAAAATAGTTTCAGGGGTTTCTGGGAAACTGCACTTCAAACAGTTCAAAGCAAAACTCATATCACTTGCTGGCAGGGGCACCCTGCTGCCACACTCAGATCTGGGGGCCCGTGCCTCCTGGGAGGGCTGCAGGGCTGTGACAGACTCTTCCCGGGGAATGCAGGCTCCTGGATCTGTGTGCGAGATGACAGCAAGCTGCCGCTGCTGGCTGGGACCGGCACTTGGCGCAGCCAACACCAAGCAGCAGGAAGATTGGTGCTGCCACTGTCCTCAGCCAGGAGTGGCAGCATGCTGTCATCTCACACACAGATCCAGGGGCCCGCACTCCCCGGGAGGGCTGCAGGGCTGTGCCAGACTCCTCCCAGAAGGCATGGGCCCCCAGATCTGTGAACAGGATGGCAGCAGGCTGTTCAGCATGAGCTGAACAGCTGTCCCAGCTGGCAGCTGGGATTCCTGGCATTCAGCATGGGCTGAACAGCTGTCCCAGCTGGCAGCAGCAGCCTGCTGTCATCCTGCATCATCCAGGGGCTCGCATCCCCCCGGGAAGAGCTGGAGGAAGTGATCAGAGAGCTGGAGAAAAGATCTGGGAGCTGGGGAGTCCAGCCCCCAGTTGGATTCCCCCAGCCCTCTGATCATTTCCCCAGCTCTTCTTGGGGAGGTGCGGGCCCCCAGATCTGTGTGCTTGGTTTCAAAAGGCTTCTGCTGCAGTTTCCCATGCCCCCCCGGGAAGTGCTGGGGAAATGATCAGAGAGCTGGGGGAAGCGATTAGAGAACTGGAGAATCAAACAGGGAGCTAGATGTCAATGCCAGAGAAGTTCTCCCACTGCCCCTCTCCCACCTTAGTTTGTTTAGCTGCAGCAAGCCTGGCTTTGAAACTGTAAATGTTTTGAAACTTTCAAAACATTTCAAAGCTGTTTCAAAGGCTTTTGTTTTGTTTCAATTTTGCTGTTTCGAGTTCAAAATGTGTTGAAACAGCTTCAAAACAGCTTTGAAACGAAACACCTGGTAAAATTTTGCACAGCCCTAGTAGATGCCACTCTGAGTGGCCTGGTACTGGACAAAGAAAATGTATACTGTTTGAGAGAAGTCTCAGTGCAACAGAAATGAGGCCACTGAGCACAACAAAGAGCAGCTGCAACTAAGGGCAATTGAGGAAGGAAGAAACCCTGGAGGCTTTGTTTCTTGACATGTATATATCCTTCAGCCTGCAGCTAGTAATAGTTTGATATTTATTTCATGATATGATGTTGATTTTCATGTAAAGCTCTCAGGCATCTCATCAGGGATAGGCACAGCTGGCCTTCTGCTACTCTGAGGCTTTGAGGTGAAAGAGCCTCTGAGGTGGAAAACAAATTCTGAGTGCCAGGATGGCTCTGGAGAACTAAGAGGCCAGCAAAATGGAAACCGTTCTTCTGTTACTTTATGCCTAGTCCCAGTGGGCGCGTCTGCATGTGCATTTGATCCAGGAGCAGTTTACTCGTGAGTAAACAACTCACAGGTAAACGGTCCCAGGCAGGTGTCTACATATGCAGGGACTCAGGAGAAGATTTGCTGCTCATGACCGCAGTCTGTTCCCACCCTGGCCAGCCCTGCAGCAGCCCCTGCAACAACCAGGGGGAGCTCTAAGCTCCCCCTGGACGCTAGCCCAGGGGCTGGCAGGGAACATGGAACCAGGAGACAGCCGTCTCCTGGGGGCAGGGACATTATTTACTGTATTAATACTATATCATTATATGTAAAATATTAACAGTTTTTTTTCTTTTTCCTTATATGGAAGTCATTCATAGACAAAAAGACTTGGGGGGGGTTGGGGTTTTTTTGTTTTCACTTTTTAGACCTTTATTATACAAAACTAAAAAAAGAAAGGTTTCAAGTATATAACCCCAGAAAGGGCAGAGACACTGTCCCCGTGCCCTGGCAGGAGGGAGGTCTTGGCCCCAGTTCCCTGATTAGAGCCAGGGGACTTGGAAAGAGCTGCAGGTCTCTCACACCCCTGCCCTGATCTGCCAGTGGGGCAACTAGCAGTGAGATCCTGGCTGGGTGGGGATTCCCACCAGTGGATGGTGGCCCCACCAGCAGATCAGGGCAGGAGGCTGGGACCTGCACCTCTCCTGCAGCACTTTCAAAGCCCCATACCTTTATTGGACAATTGGGGTGTATAGCTGCTCCTGACTGGGACAGTTCCCTGGGCCCACACCACAATCAAGGAGTAGGCACTTGAGAACTGTTTCCTGCCCAGATCCACATCTGTTCCTCAGCCAGCTCTGCAATCACAGGGCTAGGCAGCCCCTCCCAGCAGGGAGCTCCCAGCTCCTGCTCCATGACTGGGGACTGGGTGCTGGGAGATCCTTATCTCCCAACCTGAGCCCCACAGTCTTGGGGCTTGGGCTGGCCCCCATGACCACAGAGCTGGCACTGGGAGATAAGGATTTCCCATCCCCTTGCTCTCCAATTGCAATGGTGAAGCAGGAGCTGGGAGATAAGGATCTCTGAGCCCCTACTCCCTGATCCTAATCTTGGAGCAGGAGGTTGATAGTTCCCTGCTGCCAGGGAAGGGGCACATATTCCCCACCCCAGCAGCAATCTCCCACCTCCTATTGCCCAGCTGACCAGGAGCACGTTTGCTCCCAGTCAGGCATCTACACAAGCACTACTGTGCAGTAACTAATTGCAAGTAAATTTGCTACTTGCATTTGCAGGTGGCGAATTTACTTGCTATTAGAGCAGTTTACTGTGCAATAAATGTGTGCAGATGTAGACTCGCACACTTATTGCATAATAAACTGTCCTACTGTGCAGTAAAGCATCTTGTGTAGCCACACCCACAGAGTGCTAAGTGTGTCCTAGGAGGTACCTAGTAGGAAGGTACAGCCAATGTATGGGCATAGTTGGGAACTGACACCGTACATCATGGGGCTATTTTAGTGGAAGGGGGAAAATCACCTGGCTTGAAGTACTAATTTCATTAATCCTTTCCAAACAGGGGGTTGTTCTTCTGTCATCTCCCATCTCCCTCTGACAGAGGAAGGACAAACCCTTCTCTGAAGCCATTCCCAGCTAACAAGGAAGCTCCAGAGGCAAGACAACTAACAAAGGGGTGCTCTTAGACAATGTATATCAAGGCAAGACCTTGCCCTTGCTGCTACAAGTTCTGAGGTCACCTCTTTCTTGAAGTTCCCTCCAAAATATATTTTTCTATCTGAACAATGTCTAGCAGGAAGAGGACCCTGATACGGTGGTTAAATTGCAAAAATAAACCAATTTATCTAAATGTGTCCAGGGAATTGTGGTATCTGCCAACAAGGAAGCTAAAGTTGCTGATGCTTCATTATGGAATTTTCCTGTCTCTGACTGTGGCTAAGGCAGTGATTCTCAAGCAGGGTGCCACAACACCTTGCGGTGCTGTGAGATCCTTTTAGGTGTGTATAGGGTACCACAAAATATTAGCACAGTTAGGTGTCAAACACCTATACATGATTCCCAAGATAAACTCATAAATTTGAAATAGGAATCTGTAGTGTTAAAATCATTCTGACCTATTATGGAATTTTTGAGTCCTTCGCAACAGAAGAATTCCTATATTATTTTTTTGTAGTCAAGAAGCAAGTGAAAGCTAAGACCTGGTACTTTCTGGGTGCATCTACATGTGTTGCTATGGCGATGTTGTCACTGCACTGTGATTTAGTACTTCCAAAAGGTACTTTTTAGTACTAAATCACAGCTCAGTAACAGCCCGAACATGCAGCACACAGTTATTTTTAGCAGCTACTTCATCATAGCTATAACAGGGGAGTGTGTTGCTATAGTGAAGGAAGTGCTAGTCACATGTAGATGCCCATGGACACTACATCACCGTAGCTTGTTGCTATGGCAATGTAGCGTCACATGCAGACACACTGTCTGGGGAGTGCCAGCGGTGTAATGAGGGATGCCTTGCATCTAAAAAGGCAAACAACCACTGGTCTCAGGTTTTATATAGGGGATGATAAAAAGAAGTTTCCTTCTCCCAAAAAAGGAAGGTCTGGATCTGTAGAGGAGTTGGAATCAAGCCAACTGAAACCAAGGAAAGAATTTGTCAGTAAATCCAAGTTCTTTCTTTTTGGCAGGACTAAAATGAGCCCGTTTTCCAATTTCCATGAACATTCTTATATTTTTACTAACGTTTTGTCCAATATGATTTTTTAAATAAATTTTCACATCCCCAACCCTAGTTTTCACCAAGAAAAAAAGGCTGGTTTCCATAAAACACCCAATTAAAAATGTCATGAAAAACAGAAGAATAAAAACAAGTTACAATTGCTCACAAGAAATATGTCTCTTGAAAAATGAAGGAAGAAAAAATTGCAAAAACCCATTTCAGCTACCTCCCATGTGCTGAAAATGGAGGGAAATTCCCTCCTCCCTGTCTCCTTTCCTGGATTTCTCTGAATGCCACCTGGATGCTGCACCAGGGTCTTGCTGGCAGGACAATATTTGCAAACATATTGCAACCTTGAACAAAAGTTGGAATTCAGTATTCAGCGGAATCAGTTCTCCTACTCTCCATTTCAGATGACACAGGAGGACAAGGAATGCTTAGGGTCACAGCTACTCTAGCAGATGGATGGTAACCCTGGGCCTGGGACTTAGGGCCCTGCATGCTTATTTTTTCCTCAAGAAAGAGCACAAGTTTTGACTTTGAGGGGACAGGCTGCTAGCAGAAGGGATGAAGGGAGGGAATGGACTTTTCTTATAAGGGTTTATTAAGAGGAAAAAGGGGGTAACAATCCACCAAAGTAATAAAACACTGCCCACACAGGGGCCCAGGTACAACAGACAGAGTCCGTGGAGGGAAGCTGCTGTGAGTCATTGAAGTCCTAGCCTAGTTCCAAACAACATGCTCACAGAATCAAACCTCTTCCTCTGCCTTCTGTGGCTTGAACAGCACAGCCTAGAAACTTCCAGTCTTCATAGATATTAGGGCTGGAAGGAACCCTGGAAGATCCTTGAGTTCAGCCCCCTGCCCCAGGGGCAGGAAGTCAGCAGGGGTCATAGGATCCCAGCAAGATAAACATCCAAATGTGTCTTGAAGGCGTTCAAAGTAGGTGCTTGAACAACCTCTGGTGGCAGTTTATTCCAAACCTTGGGGGCTCGGACAGTAAAGAAGTTCTTGCTTATGTCCAGCCTGAAACAGTCCTGGAGGAATTTGTGACCGTTTAATCTTGCCATTGCTTGGGTGCTCTGGTGAACAGACATTCCTCCAGATCCTGGTGAACACCCCGGATAAACTTGTAGGCAGTCACCAGATCACCTCTGAGCCTGCGCTTTTCCAGGCTGAAGAGTCCCATGGCTCTCAGCCTCTCATCATAAGGTCTGTTTTTCTGACCTCTGATCATGCATGTGGCTCTTCTCTGCACTCTGTCAAGCTTCTCCACATCCTTTGAATTGTGGAGCCCAAAACTGGATGCAGAACTCCAGCTGCGGCATCACCAAGGCCGAGTACAATGGGAGAATTGATGTCCTGGGATTTGCTTGAGAAGCATCTATGGATGCAAGCCAGCATTTTGCTCACTTTAGTAGCCACAGCATCACATTGAAGGCTCATGTTTATCTTGTGGGCAATCATGAACCCCAAGTCCCTTTCATCTGTAGTGCTAACTAGCACTGCCGAACCTGTAAGCATGTTGCAGGTTTTTCCTCCCAAGGTGGAGAACCTTGCATTTTTTAGTGTTAAACACCATCAGGTTCTCATCCGTCATGGCCGATCCAATTGAAGGCTTTCTCCTGGTCCAAAGAGACAAGCCCGATGTTGAGAACAAAGAGGTCTGCAGCTGTCAGCAGGTCTCGAAGCAGGAACAGATTGTCCTGGATGGTCCTGCCCGGCACTCAGTAGCTCTGCTTAGGGCTGATGATAGAAGTCATAATGGTGCACAGTCGGTTAGCCAAAGCCTTGGCCAGGATCTTGTAATCAGTGCACAAGAGGGACACTGGTCACTAGTTCTTGATGAACCAAGGTCTCCTTTCTTAGGCAGCAGGATAAAAGCTGCTCAGCAACAGCTGATTGGCATTGTCTGGTCCACAAGACTCTCATGAAAGAAACGCAGGAGGCAGGGGCTGAGGAGAGGCCAGAAGGTCTTATAAAACTCAGCAGGCATCCCAGGGATGCCAGGGGCTTTGCCCAAGGTGAGGTCCCCAATGGCATCTGTGACTTCCTCAAAAGACAGTTCTCATTCAAGATGGTCAGTCTCTGATGAGCAAAGACTAGGGAGGCCATCATGTAAGTGCCTAGCAGACTCTAGGCAAATTGGTTCAGCTGCAAACAGTTCCTGGTAGAAGTCAATGGCATGGCATCAGATCTCAACAGGATCTGTGAACATTTGGCTGTCTGGGTTCTTAAAATGGTCAATGACCTTCTGTGCGGCTTGTCATTTCTCAAGTTTGAAGAAGTGAGTCGGGGCATCAGTCTTTGACAGTTCTTGGCAGCTAGCATGGACCCTCACATCCCAGGCTGCACTCTCTGCTAGCTCCTGCAGATGTTTCTTGCAGAGCTTAAGACTCTCAATTAGCCCTGCATTACCACCAGCATCATGCAGGGCCACCTCAAGCTGCACCATGTCTTCCTTCAGCTCCCAAACACAGAGGTGAAGCTTACTTGTTGCCATCTGCATATACTGCTGACAGAAAACTCTAATCTGCACCTTTCCCATATCCCACTACTGCTTCCAGGAGGGGAAGGTGCCTCTTGCGGCCTCCCATGTCTGCCAGAAATGAGCAAAGCAGTCACAGAAGTAAGCATCCTACAAAATACTAGTGTTGAGGCACCAGCAGGGTGTTCGGGAATGCATCCTGCCAAGAAGGCTCAGTGCACAAGAAACCAGGCTGTGATCTGATAGTCCTGCCAGGGTAAAGTGGCTGTGGCACAGGAGTAGTAGGTGGCGCCTGGCAATGTACAGGCAGTCAAGGTGGGCCATGGAAAGCCATTTGGCAGTTGTCTTCAGCCAGGTAAACTGCCTTGCATCGGTATGGAGATGGCGCCAGACATCAACAAAGTCCACTGCCTCCAAAGTGGTCCACAGCTTCCAGGCTGAGGATGGATAGGGCTCCGGTCCATTCTGGTCAAGATGTGTGTCAACTGTGAAATTAAAGTTCCCACCCAGAAGGAGAAGGTCATCATCACCAGGTGTGTTCTGCAAAATGTCAGCCAGTGTCTCAAGGCGGTCCATTCTTGTCCAGCAGTGAGTGCATAGATATTGATGAGGAGGAGGCAATGTTATGCGAAATGGATGTGAATGGTGAGCAGGAGGCCAGGGACAACCTCTTGGGCTACTTCTGAGTCAGGTGTCAGCCGTGTAAATGGGAACCATTTACATATATGCTGTGCAACCCTCCGGTGGTGTTTGGTCTGTTCTAGAAACTGAGTGAGGTGTTCAGCAGAGTAGCCAGCACAGGGAGGTTCCTCAGAAGCAGAAACAGGTTCCACCTCCAGGGTGGGGACGCTCCCTATTGCGGGGCACCTTAATTGAATTGGGGGACACTACCTCCTGAGGGAGGACTTCTGTCAACTTATCCTCAGAGGCAGAATCAAAGTCTGACTCTGAGGAGGAGGAAGTGTACATGTTAGGCACCAAGAGCTATTGAGCCCTGAGGGGAGCACTTGACCCCTCACCAGGACTCTCAGCATCAGGTCCTGTGGGAGCAATGTCACCTGAGGGGTCTTGTGAGGTGACATCAGTCCCTGATCTCTTGGATGGGGTGCTCTCCTGGGCCGGGCACTCTTGCTCTCGGAGGGTCTAACCTCCATATCAACCTCTTCAGACTCAGGGATCTGAGAGGTAAGGGGAGGGCTGTTGGACGCCCCCACCACCTCCCCTACCCCCAGCTCACCCCCAACCCCTACAGGGTCTGTAAAAAAAAGTAATGAAAAGTGAGGGACTACAGTGGGAAAGGGGTCAGACTGTCTAGGGGTGGGAAAACAAACCCAGAGAAGAAGAAAGGCTCACAAAATGGGGAGACTCTCTCAGAGCTTTGAGCAGACACTCCTGTCAGCAGCCATGTTGAAAGAGAGAAAGAAAGACAGACAGACAGTCAGTCAAAGGAGCACATATTTAGAGCAAATTTTGATCTGCAAAGTCAAAGAAAAAGGATGAAAGAAAGGATAAAAGGAAGAAAGAAAACTGCTAATATTTTATATTAAAATCACAGATCCTGAAGCCCCAACTCATTTTATAACTCAATTTCTTCCCTATGAAAACTCCCCAGAACCCAGGACCTCATGATGAAATCTTCCTGATTATGAAGAGAAAAAATACACAGAGATGCAAAATGTATCCCTGTGTTATTGCTACTTCATTTGAATTTAGAGAAAGGGGCATGACGAGGAACAGAGTATAATTGCAATGCTCAATGAAGTGCATTACTAATGAAAATTGACAAAGCCAGAAGAATTTAATAAGAGAAGGAATAGCAGAAGCAAGTATTTATTGCACTGATTAGAGATCCCCCATGATAGGTGCCTTATTAGAACAACAGATAGATTGTTGTTGTTATTATGCATTTGAATTACAATGGTGCCTAGAGACTTCAACTGAGATCAGAGATCCATTCTGGAGAGTGCTGTCTCAGCACCAAAAGTTTACAGTCTAAATAGACAATACTGAAAAAGGATGGATAGATACAGGGTGGGGGAGAGATAGGCAGATGCATGGGAATTTAGCAGACAGATAGGAAGAATCTTGAGCAAGATCAATAGGTATGCTGTCATTTAAGACCAAGTTTTATTGGACAAATCTTTGAGCTCCGCTAGTAGACTAAACAACAGGCAAAGGTCTGGGTCCACTGAATATTGAAAGATGATACAAGATGGCAATGCCACATAGTAGGGCAGAGCTATGTGGAAAAAATAGTTTTGCTCAGTTTGATAGAAGCTAGGCATCTCTCAAGAGGTATAGTGATACCAGTGCTATGCTTACATCAGTGCCTTAGTTTTCATAAGCATCAAGAAATACACCCAATTCATCAAAGGTCCCATCAGTGGGAATGTGCTGGGACCTAGGATAATATCTGCTAGATGTAAAAGCAAGCTGCATCTGACTAATCAGCTCAGCATCCTTATGGCTCCTACCATGACCAGTGCTTCTAGTCCCAGGTTGTATAAATCATCAATTGCATTAAAAAATAAAGCTCTGATTATGCATAACATGGTTGAACCTATAGGTGTGGACAGCTCTGCTAAAACAGTGGCCTATTGGTTGTCATCATCTTTGTAAGTAACAAGGTGTCTCAGGTGATAACCAGGCTTATTACTCTTACCAGAAAGCTGCTCAAGAGACATGACAACTGGACTTTTGTTTTAAATGTCTTGTCTCAAGGAACAGAATGCAGTTCAACAAGGAGAAATGCAAAGTGCTGCATCTAGGGAGGAAAAATGTCCAGCACACCTACAGCCTAGGAAATGACCTGCTGGGTGGCACGGAAGTGGAAAGGGATCTTGGAGTCCTAGTGGACTCCAAGATGAACATGAGTCGGCAGTGTGACAAAACCATCAGAAAAGCCAATGGCACTTTATCGTGCATCAGCAGATGCATGACAAATAGGTCCAAGGAGGTGATACTTCCCCTCTATCGGGCGCTGGTCAGACCGCAGCTGGAGTACTGCGTGCAATTCTGGGCGCCGCACTTCAAGAAGGATGTGGATAACCTGGAGAGGGTCCAGAGAAGGGCCACTCGTATGGTTAAGGGCCTGCAGGCCAAGCCCTACAAGGAGAGATTAGAGAAACTGGACCTTTTCAGCCTCCGCAAGAGAAGGTTGAGAGGTGACCTGGTGGCTGCCTATAAGTTCGTCAGGGGGGCACAGAAGGGAATTGGTGAGTATTTATTCACCAAGGCCCCCCCGGGGGTTACAAGAAATAATGGCCACAAGCTAGAAGAGAGCAGATTTAGATTGGATATTAGGAGGAACTTCTTCACAGTTCGAGTGGCCAAGGTCTGGAACGGGCTCCCAAGGGAGGTGGTGCTCTCCCCTACCCTGGGGGTCTTCAAGAGAAGGTTGGATGTGTATCTAGCTGGGGTAATGTAGGCCCAGCACTCTTTCCTGCTTATGCAGGGGGTCGGACTCGATGATCTATTGAGGTCCCTTCCGACCCTAGCATCTATGAATCTATGAATCTATGAACCTAATTTATTTAAACAAATGCTGCATTTTAAAAAAAAGCTCTTAAAAATTGTTATAAGGTTCTTTCTTCTGTAGAAATACCCAAGTTGGATCAGACATGTAATCTGTTATTGTCTAGTATCTACTTACAAAGTTGTCCAGGTTAGACACTTCAAAGAAAGGCACAGATGTCTCCCAACTGGCAGCCAGAAGATGATATGCTCTGAGGAATGTTTTTTCTTTGCCCCTAATGGTTATATTGGCTTAACCCCAGAAGCACCAGGTTTTATAGCCAGTAAAATAACTTGGGGGAGAACAGGCGTGATGCTGACTTTGTGGGGATCACAGAAACAGCTGCCACCACAGGAAAGACTGGTCATGGCATCACAATCCACAAGGCAAAAAACAGCACTGCCCTGTGCATCACAGCTGCCACATCTGTTTATACCTCTTCTAAAGTGCTTCCGTGGATAATTTTTCACATTTTTATAGCCATAAAATTGTCCAGCCTCTTTCTGAATCTTGCTAACTTCATGGCCTCAGTTACCTAGGGTCAGTGAGGACCTAGTCAGGGAACTTCTGGAGGGATTGGATGTATTTAAATCAGCTGGTCCTGACGATCTCCACCACAGAGTGCTGAGGGAATTAGCAGAGGTCATTGTGGGACCCCTGGCACGGCTTTATGAGCACTTGTGGTGCTCTGGTGTGGTGCCAGAGGACTGGAAAAGGGCCAATGTGGTCCCCATTTTAAAAAAGGGAGGAAGGAGGACCCAGGAAACTATAGGCCTGTTAGTCTTACCTCGGTCCTGGGGAAGGTTTTTGAGAGAATTATCCTGGCACATGTCCGCAAGGTGCCAGCAGGCAAGATTATACTCAGGGGCAACCAACATGGGTTCATTAGAGGCAGGTCCTGTCAGACTACCTGGTGGCCTATGACCAGGTCACAAAATCCTTGGATGCAGGTGTCGCGGTGGACATAGTCTTTCTGGATTTTAGGAAGGCCTTTGATAGTGCTTCTCACCCCATTCTCATTAAAGAACTAGGAGACTGGTGTCGATACCTACACAGTCAAATGGGTCGCTAACTGGCTGGAGGGCTGCACCCAGAGAGTGGTGGTAGATGCGTCTTATTCAGCCTGGAAGGACGTGGGCAGTGGGGTCTCCAGGGCTCGGTCCTCAGGCCCGCACTGTTCAACATCTTCATTAGCGACATGAACAAGGGGGTAAAAAGCACCCTGTTCAAATTCCCAGATGACACTAAGATGTGGGGGGAAGTGGGTACACTAGAAGGGAGGGATAGATTGCAATTGGACCTGGACAGGGTACAGGGGTGGGCGGATGAGAACAGGATGGGTTTCAGCACTGAGAAGTGCAAGGTACTGCACCTGGGGACGAAGAACCAGCAGCATACCTACAGGCTGGGGAACTCCCTTCTTGTCAGTGCAGAGGCAGAAAAGGATCTTGGGGTCATTATTGATGCCAAAATGAACATGGGCCAACAGTGTGGGGAGGCAGTCAGGAAGGCCAACCGCACCTTGTCATGCATCCACAGATGCATCTCAAGCAGGTCCAAGGAGGTGATCCTCCCCCTCTTTGCAGCACTGGTCAGGCTGCAGCTGGAGTACTGTGTCCAGTTCTGGGTGCCACACTTCAAGAGGGATGTGGACAGCATGGAGAGGGTCCAGAGGAGGGCCACTCACATGATGGGGGGCAGCAGGGCAGGCCCTATGAGGAGAGGCTATGGGACCTGAACCTGTTCAGCCTCCACAAGAGAAGGCTGAGGGGGGATCTAGTGGCCTGTTACAAACTACTCAGCGGGGATCAGCGGGCACTGTTCCCCTGAGCACTCCCAGGAGTGACAAGAAATAACGGTCACAAGCTGGCAGACAGTAGGTTTAGGTTAGATATCAGGAGGCGCTACTTCACGGTCAGGGCGGCTAGGATCTGGACTCAACTTCCAAGTGAAGTGGTGCAGGCTTCTACCCTGGGGGTCTTTAAAAGGAGGCTGGGTGAACACCTTGCCAGGGTTGTTTGACCCTAGTACTCTTTCCTGCCGTGGCTGGGAGTCAGACTTGATGATCTGCTCAGGTCCCTTCCAACCCTACCTACTATGAAACCCTGTGGTAGTGAGTTCTAAGCTCATGCACCGTGTGAAGTAAGTGCTGCTTTTTAATTCATTCTGCATTTGTCATCTTTCAGTTTCATGCTTGGTTTATGTCTTTTGGCAGTCTTACTTAAGGTTACCTGTGGCAGTGGTCAATACAAGATTTTCAGGTACAAATGTAAGTTTCTGGGTACACAATTGCTTTAAACTCTGATTAATTTGCCACTCTGAGGTGTATGCAAATAGTAGTGAATTATCTGGTGGTAACCAGTTATCAGGAGTTGATGATTGGGACTGA
The DNA here is from genome assembly GCF_052110815.1 of Crocodylus siamensis. Classification (NCBI taxonomy): domain Eukaryota; kingdom Metazoa; phylum Chordata; order Crocodylia; family Crocodylidae; genus Crocodylus; species Crocodylus siamensis. The sequence continues at coordinate 40,363,322 of NC_143402.1, read as the reverse complement.
GGCACTAGCAGGGAATAAGAATGTTAATTCCACCCATACTGGCAAATTATCCCATAAGCAAATTAACCAGATCTTAGTTAACAATCACATTCTTAAAGGTGTAAGCAGTAACTTTAAACTGAACATCAGCCAAAGGACTTCACTCCATCTTACTTGGACTAAACATCTTTTAGAAAAACATCCAGACTTGGTTTAAAATAGCCAGTGATGAAGAATCCACCACAACCCTCAGGGAATTGTTCCAATGGCTAATTACCATTTCATTAATGTTAAAAGTGTGGACCTTCTTTCTTTCTCTGCAATAAATTAGAACTCTAATACTCCAAAGATTCAAGCAAGTGTGAGTTATTTCTGTGCTTCCTGATTCCTGCAAGAAGTGACAAACTAGCAGGATAAAGGCTCTGCAACCAAGCATTCTTGGCTTGCCTGGGAACCCGAAGTTCCAAAAATCTCACGGAAAGATACACTTCAGTTCAGTATCGTGAACCCATACATTTCAAATAATCCAGCTATGATCTGGCTGGGCCTCTGGACTTTTAGTTCCTCGTCCAAAGTAAAGACTAAGCCTGAGCACTGTTCTGAGGTTCCATCTCTCTAGGATCTCAATGGGTTTGATACTCTGCATGTCTCCTACGCCTGAGTGTGTTTCTTCTTTCTATGTCAGCTGCCTGTAAGCAAATGCAATGTTATTTTTCAAAGCCTGATTTCTCTTGACTGAACTCATTTATCATCAGCTTGTCAGCAGGAATAGTTTGAGGCTGCGGTTCCCCCACTCCGTGGAGAACATCCTCACTCAATTGATTCATGGTTTGTTGGGTTTTTCATCTCCCTGAATCTTCTTCAGAATTTCACAGTTGGCAGGTTGTGGTCTTTACTGAAATCCACTGACAAACTTCATGGTTTTGAACAAGAAACAAATGCTCATTTAAACTCGTGGTTTCAGAAAAAAGCTTATATGTCTATGTCTCGTGCTGTCCCCATTCTTTACAGCAAGGAGTGGGAGAAAGGCAATGAGAAACCATGGGCACTTAGAGGCCTGAGAGAATGGGCCTCATTCTCAGCCATGATAAAGCCCTTCACTGCAGTGTTATGAGGGCCAAGGGGACTTGTGTATAAATGGTCCCAAAGACTCTCTTTGGGGCAGAGAACCTATCTGTTCAGAGTGTAATTGGCACAAAGATTCCAACAATAGTCTTATTCACTCCACAACAGGGGCTGGATCACTGGCATGCTGAAGACATGACCAGCTTGGTCTGCACAGCTGTTCTCTACTTTCCAGAGCTCATAGAACATAAGAATCAGAGCCTAAAGGACTCATTAGGCCCAGGATATTGTCAATAAGTAGACTTAAAGCCACCTTTCTCACCTCCCCATGCACACTATGGTCTCTGCTTTAAAAACAGGAACAGGGTAGAGTGAGAATCAGGCTCAGTATCTGCCCATAATAGTTGAAGGAGGGGATATAGGAGTTAAAGATGTGAAGTTCCCCCTTGCCCTGTGGCAAGTGAGAGGTGTAGAGGTAGCCCTTTCCAATGCCAGAGAAATGCCTGCTGCCCAAGAGAGTTTGACTATGAAGAGATAATGCACCCCTAATGCAGAAGCTGCATTATTTTCTCCAGAAGGAGAGAAGTGTAAGAACTGACAGGCTGCAGGCACTTCACAAAGTCACTTGGGCCTCCCTGGTGAATAGCAGTCCTAGAATTATCAGGAGTGCTTTAAGCATCATGAGTAGTTAGAGGGGAGGTTGCAGAATGGGAGACAACCCCAGGGCAGAGATTATTTTAAAAAGGAGTGAAGAAATATACAGCTGTCAAGATAAAAGAGATGTGAAAAAATCCTACACAACAGGGGCAAGGACCCTGTATAAAATCAATGCCTACTTTTTTTACTGTGTGCAGTTTTTAAATTCACACAAGGACCCTGGGACTGGAAAGTCATTTGTTTCCAAGTCACCAATTTAGACCCAGCTCTGTTCCAAATCAATCCAAAGCAGTCTCAGCAACGACCAAAATGCATTATCCTTTGTTTGACAACTGGGACAATGTAGGGAAGCTCCGTACATATACTTTATAAATTCTGTCTATTATGGACTCTCTGGAGAAGTCTGTGTGAGATAGCAATGCCCAGTTTGACTGTAAGGCTGGTCTTTGCTTTTCTGCCATACTTCTGCCCCTGTTGTGGAGTAAAATTCTAGTAGGGCTAATTGTAGAGGTTGTTAAACTTTTACCATCATTAATTTAAATGGAGTCTTCTCTCCTCCTGAGTGTGATGGTGTATATCCAGGACACACCAGGTTTTCAACCATGGACTCCATGCTTCGTGATGCCTAAGCAATAGATCAGCAGGTGGGAGATTCTGATTGCCTAACAAAGCTGATAGGGATGGAGCCTGTTACCTGACAAAGATGATAAAAGGAAGAGTCTGTCTGTAGCTGCTTTCCAAAGAGGCTGGTTGGAAGCAGGAAGAGACTTTGACTCAGAGAAGCTGTGTGCAGGATGACAGGGATCCTGGACCCCTCAGTGGACTCTGCTCTCCATTCAAAGGATGCTAAGAGGGGCAAGGAAATGTGCAGGTGTGTTTATTATCTTATCTAGATCTGCATGTCTGTTATGCTCTCTGGGTAGTAAAGAGCATCTGTATGAAGACCCTTACAGAATGTGTGTGCCTCTTTGCTTCCCACTATCACATGTCCCTGAAGACAAAAACTGGGAACCAGAGTTCTCCTCAGGTTTGAGGTCTGGGGAAAAGTATGCTTAAGCTGATGGGGAGCCTTGGGAGGAGGGGAAGGAAGGGTCAGTGCTGTCCCAGGACCTAAGGAAATGGAGCTGCAACTTGCTATGTGTATGAATTTGGTAAAGGATGAGGCATGTGCTCAAGAAAGGTACCAGAGAGGCGAAGGGAGGAAGCATTACTGCAGCTTGCTTAAACCCAGAACATCTTAAGAAGATGTGGGTCTGTTCTGGTGGGACACATGCATACCAGAAGACACAATTTTGAAATCAGATGTGAATTGTGACCACAATGCCCAACACCTGCAGATATCCACATAACCAAGTATGTGTATCTGTATTCTGTAAACCCTTAACTATGTGTCTTTTCTACTTGTCTGTACAGGGGGAGTTGAAAGTTGAAAGCCAGGTGCCCACAGCATAAATAGAACTTGTATAAGGGACCTCAGTCTAGTTCTGGGTAGCCTCAAAACTGAGTATGATATATGGCCTGAAGTCTGATTCTCCAACTTAACTGCTCTCTCTGGATCAGGGGGTATCATGTGGAACAAGGAAAATAACCATGCTTACACTGCACCTGTTTGTAAATGGAGAGCAGCCTTCTGTCTTCAGGGAGATCACACTGAAGAGAGAGAAAGACGGAGTCTAGGTTTACTCAGATACTCAAGTGTAGCACTTGCTAAACATGATTGATCAGATCACTGGTCCACCTGCTCTGGCTCTGGCATTGTCCATACCTAATGTTTCATGAAAAAATGAAGTTCTCTCCAAGGGAATGTGTGATCCAAGATCTGACTATTTCATTCTGCTAAGAATTCTCCTAAGTCAGTTAAGCTATGTATATGAAATTTATTTATAAATGGCCAAGGCATAGATTGCAAAGAGACCCTACAGAAATCATCATAAGAGTCATTGTGAAGTCTCATTATTTATTTTAACATTCTGAGTCCACTTCTTCAAGCTGGCCATTCTTTCAGACAGATACTAGCCTAGATAAAGCTAGATGAAATGATCTTCAAGACTGACACCACAAACCCACACTAAGCACTCTTTAATTGCCAACAGTTTGGTTCCTTTTAGGTGAAGGGTGAGACCATCCCTTTAATTCAAACTCTCATTTTTCAGAAAGATTCCCTGATGAGTAACATGCACAACAACTTTCCTTTCCACAGCCACTTCCCATGGCTCAGATGGTTTGCATCAGATCCAAGGATTTGAAATGAACTTCATCTTGGATCTTCAGGTATGAGGCTCCTAGCTTAGCTGTGACTCCCAAGGCTTCCAGGATCCCAGCTCCATGAAGCTCTGAGCTCATCAACTCTGGAGCAGTCTCCATGGCAGCAGATCAAGCCCCATGGACTTGTTCTGAGGCAATGCTCCAGGTGGGTTACAGAGAAGCTGGGTAGGACAGCAGGCAGGCATCCAACAGGTATCAATCTGGCAGGCATGTTTTGAAGCTGCCCATAAATCAGACCTCCTTTGCCACCCTGCCTGTGTTTTGTTGAAAGATCTGCCCAAATTTTATCTGCAAAAGGTTTCAGTTTTGTTAAATTTTTCCCTTTTCAGTGGGAAATCTGTCCCTTTGACTTGGCTGAAAATACAGTGATTTGTATGCAGTGAATGCATCGTGATGAAGTACAGCTAAATATGGAAAATGCTGCCATACTACTCCTTGTTCCAACACGGAATCGACTAAGAGCAAATTTATAATGAGATTGAGACATACAAAAACACTGCTTCATATTTTTTATTATGCCATTAGCCCTAATAATTCATTGGAGTCAGGTTCCCAAATGTTGGGTACATAGTTGCACGTAGAATGTCTGTCTAATTTGCATTCAAATTGTGCACACAAAATAGATAAGCAGCTACGCAATCATCTTATTTATCTGCCCAAATGCATTAATTCTTAATATTAACGAAGTCAGAAGTATAAATATCAAAATCATTCCCTTTGTATACCTGCCTAGGAAATTCTAGAGTAGCTTTCAGATGATGGCCTTTTATATCCTTTGTGGGTTAGTGTGGAGACATTTTGCTTCCTCTGCTAATTTTAGATCATAATTGTTGGCTTGCATTATTTGGCATTTGTAGTTCTGTTGTTTATGGAGAGCATGTGCATAACTTAGTTGCAACACAGCTAACCACGTTGTCATTTAAAAAACTATTCATTTTGCTGGTTAGAGAGTAGTTTTTTGTTGTCATGGTAACCTTTTCGGTATTGAGGCTCATAGACAGAGGACAGGTAAGTGCTGAAAATTGCCTTTACATGCCATGTTTTAGTGTAGTTTCAAATGCAAGAGAAGGTGACGGACAATTTTCTTCGAATGAAATTTCAAATGTCATTTTGAAATACTTTGTACACTAAATTCTTTCCTTGCCTGGAGGGAATGGAATGGAATTCAGTTAGAGATACTTAAGGTATCCTCAAGCATTTTACAAAGCAAATTCAGTTAAATGTTGACAGAATGAGTTTACAGTGGTACACTCAACACACGGCCTTGTAGATTAGAATTTCTTTCCCTGAGAGAGAAGATGTAGGCTATTCCACCAGCATTAGTTTCTGTCAAGTGAACAGAATTTTTGTCCCTTTACTAGAAAGCTGACCAAATGGACTTTTTCTTTACTCTCTCTCACTGATTAACCAATTTCAACAGAATACAGCTGTGTGAAATTTCACTGGCTGTTTTGTTTCGACTCGTTTTGAGCTGGAAACAGAGAAATTGAAACAAAATGAAGGGCTTTGAAACAGCCTCAAAACAAAATGAGGGCAGTCAAAATATTTTGAAAGTTTTGAAGCGTTTTGAGTTTTGAAGCTGAAGCTGGGTTTGCCTGCAGGGAAACAAAAAGCAAAGAGAGGGAAGATGGGGGAAGGACTGCTCTGATATTGACTGTGACTGTTTGGGTGCCTGAGATGCTGCTGGTGCTACTGTGATGCTTACAAAGTTATTACCAGTTGTCATTTAAAGTGGTGGACCAAGCTGAGGTTGTATGGGAGGAGGAGGCCTCATTGGGGCACACTACTGCACCATATAGAGGCCCCAGCATCAGTGAGAGTGTGCCTTAACACACACACACACTGTCACCTCACAAGTTTTGCTTTTCAGCAGCTTGAGGTGAAGTTTCCCAGAAACCCCTGCACCTATTTCCTTGAAACCTGACAGGCTTCATGGCCTTATCAGGGGCTACCATACCTGCAGTTTTCACCCTGCTGTGCCTTAACACACATACATGACACGAGTTCCGCTTGTCAGCAGCTTGAGGTACAGTTTCCCAGAAGCCCTTGCACCTATTTCCTTTAAACTTGGCAGACTTCATGCCCTTAGAACAGCCTATCATGCCTGCTGTTTTCACCCCCTGTGCTTTCACACTTACAAGTGACATGAGTTTTGCTTTCAAGATCTGAGGTGCAGTTTCCCAGAAATCCCTATACTTATCTCCTTGAAACTTGGCAAGCTTCATGCTCACAGAAGGAGCTACGATCCCTGTTGTTTTCATCCAAATCTGCCAAAAATACCAAAGTTATAGGCAGTTTTGTGCTTCCCCATTATAGTCTATGAGCGAAATGTTGAAATGGCGTTGAAACAGTGAAACAGTTTCAAAATGAAACAAAACTCAAAACGAAACACTCCCATCGAAATGGCGAAACAGAAGTTGAAATGAAACTGCTGTTTTGCAGAGCCCTACAACAGAGCAATTCATAACTTCATGAAGAAAAGGTCTTTTTCAAAAAGGCCAGTCAATTAAGTCAATTGACCAGTCCAAGAGCCATGCTGGGATATGAATATGCTTCTGATTGCCTTCAGCATATGAGGGGAGGTTGAGGCCTTTTGGTATCACAGCAGCCATCTTTGACGCCTTCCAAATGCTACTTCCAAACCATACTGGACTGCACAAATGTGGATCTGAACCTAGTTTGTTGTAGCTTGAATCCATCCTCATGACTATGGCTGGTATATTCAAGAGTTGGTACATAAAGATGGGCAACTAAATTCATATAAAGGAATCTTAGTAGTCTGATCCAATGCCAAATACATATAACTCTTTTGAAAATCAAGATTAAATGGCTAAAAGTCAGAATCTAGGGTCTTTCTGGTTTTGAGCTACGTTGAACTGTAAGGATTCTCTAAAGAACATGTTACTGCTCTGAAAACGGGTTCAGAACTGACATTCCCAGTCTTGATCCATCTTGATCTCAGTCTTGAGTGGATGTGATACTGTGTAATAGTTCAACTTCAGGTTGAACCAAGACCTCAAAAGAAACTCAAACCTAATTCCTACAGTCCTCACAATATCCTGCATGAGCAGGTATCCACACAACCTAGTGTGTGTGTCTGTATGCTGTAAATACTCAACCTTGTGCAGTGTACAGTTTTTCATTATCTTAAACACAAATGCTTAAGTGTTCACAGGATCATAGTCCAAGCTCCCACCTTGTTGAACTGATTCTTTCCCAGAAAATTCTGGCTTTGTTCCTTTTGCCTGACTTTGTTTCCTATTTTTCAGAAGCTTTGACAATAGCCAAAGAGGCTATCACTTCCTACTTGCTAGCCTGTTACTAGCAACTGGGATTCAATACCTTTTGCTTTCTATACCCTTTTATTATTATATTCATTCATTCCATTCAATTTATTCCTCCTCCAAAACTCATCTTTTTGTTTTTGTTAGTCTATTTTGATTCCTTCCCCCGCAAAAAGAAATCTGTGCTTTCTTTTACAGTGTTCATTCCATTCACTGTGCAGGTAAGCACAGCACATATTGCATATTATAATAAAGAATTTATTCAGGAACACAAACATACATTTATATATTTATTAAATAAATACAACATATATACAATTATCTACATATATTACATAAATATAGATTATATTAAAGAAGAATGGACAGATTTTCCAGCACACCAAACACACTATGAAACACATTATAAAGTGTACTGGAAAGGGAGGAGCGGAAGAGGGGGTAGAAGGAGAGCTGTAAATCCCCACCCCCCCCGCCCCACCACTCAAACTGAGATAGCCTCTTTCCTACAACTAGCAGGCATGAGGCTTTCAGTTCTACTGGCAGCAATGGGAGGAGAGCAGTGCCACTGCCTGAGTCTGAATCCCCTCCAAAAGCATCAGCCTTAACCACCACCACCAAGACAACAAGCAGCACAAATGTGACAGTCTCCTACACCCCCATTTCACTTCCCATGCTAAACCTTCCAGTGCCAGAGGAAGAGCTAGAGCTGGATCTGAATGCCATAGCAAGGGAAATTCTGGGGAAGGAGGAGGAATTATCTGATTTTTGTGCTCCACAGCACTCAAGTTTCCCCTAGAGCCAGATTTCCTTCCCCAGAAGGCACTTCAGAGGAGGTTGACGTAGAGTTGTGGAGGCAAGTGGCTCAGCTGAGTCTACTTCTCCTCTTGCTGTGCCTTTGCCAGCTGAGGAGGGAAAAAGGCAGCATCCACACATATACCCGCACCTCAGAAGTGAGCAGGTACTGTGGTCTGGGATCATTTTGAGCTGGCAGATGATCCCATATATACTACCTGTCTGCACTGCTGAGCTAAAACCAGCCAGGGCAAAGGAACAAAACACACAGGGATGCATCTCCGCAGGCACAACCACCTTGCCCTTGTTCATCCTCAGCCTGGCACCAGTGGGAGTATGCCCAAAAAGAAGTCCACCTCTCACTCCAAAGCCCCCATTCCCCTGAAGCAGAGGCATATCACCCTGGAACAGTGTGGGAAAGGTGGACAGAAAGGGGGGCGCGTTTCAAAGGTAAGTAAGATCCCCTAAAGCATTGGGGAGATGCTTGTTGTGGATGGCCAGCCCTTCTCCATGGTTGAGCGGCCGGGGTTCAGGCAGCTCATGGCCCCATCATACCAAGTGCCCGCACACACTACCTTCAGCAGGACAGTGGTGCCCTCCTTGTATGAGGCATGCAGGGAGTACTTGAGGGAGGAGCTATGCAAGGCAGGTCCACAGGTGGCTTTACACTTCACCTCAGACATCTCGAGCAGCCAGGGAGGAGATCATGCCTACCCCTCCCGCACAGGGCACTGGTGCAACCAGTTAGGCTGTCAGTGGGCCCTTCTTCAAACCAAGGCGATGGATGAGTCCCACACAGCAACCGAGATCATGGGGGCCATGAACTGCTTGGTGCAGGGGTGGCTCCTTGGGCAGGGTGAGCGCACCCCTGGGTTCATGGTCACCAGCAATGGGGCCAATCTGGTCAAGGTGGTCCATGGCACACAAATTCCACCTCATAGTCAGGGATGCCTTGGAGGGGGACAGGGCTGCCAGTAATGGCGCCAGCACCACCAGCAAGCTCACTTCCAAATGCAGGAAAGTGGCCGGCTACTTCCATCGGAGCATTAAGGGGGGCAAGGTGCTGTGGGACAAACAGGCGGAGCTGAACATCCTGCAGTGCAAAATCATGAAGGATGTGGAGACTTAGTGGAACTCCACATTCCTGATGCTCAAGAGGCTGGTGGAGCAGCAAAAGACTATCAATGAGATGGTCTTGCTCCAGGAGATTGGGATCAGTGGCCTCCTTAACAAGGCTGAGTGGGGTACCATCTTCCAGATCTTGGTGGTCCTCAAGCCCTTCCTTGAGGCCACCAAGAGCTTCAGCACTAGCGATGCCCTCTTTAGCCAGGGGATCCCTGTAGTGAGGTAACTTCAGAAGCAAATTGATAAGTTCTGGGGGATCAATGTTCCTGGCTGGGGCAAGCTGCTGTCACCAGGTGTGCAGGCACTGGTGAAGCAGCTGAAGGAGGGCATCAGGAAAAGGCTTGATCCCTTGCGGTCCAGTATGGTCCACATGCTGGCCACCAGGTGTGACCTGAGGGTGAAGGGGTACATCAACATATGCAGCAACAAAACCCTGGATCAGTGGATGGAGACACTGGTGAACAGAGTCAGGGAGGCAGAAGGGTAGAGGTGGGGGGATATGGAAGATGGGATCCACTGTCCCATGCCAGCACACCACCCACAAGCCTGTCTCCTGGTTAGCCAGGCAGAAGGGGGTGGGAAATTGCCCCCTGCCCCTGGCAGCTGCCTACTGCCAGGGGAAGCTCTGCCACCAGAGGCCAGACAGGGACTATGTCCCTCTGCCCCAGCAGCAGGGAGCTCCCAACCCCCTGCACACACACACCAATTGTAGCTTGCTAAGATATTCAGTTGGTCTACTAAAAGATATAAAATTGACCCAAAGAACTTTGTCTGCCAGTGCCATGTCCTTAGACCAACATGGCTACAACCTACACCTCTAGCACCTGGCCCTGGTCAGCTGACCAGAAGGAGGCAGGACCCTAGGCACATCTAAGCCCCAGGGCTGGGGCTGGCAGGAAGAGTTCTCTGGCAGCTGCTGGAGAAAAAGCTCATGCAGGAAAGGAAGGAAAGTCTCTGTGACAGTTTGGCTGCCTGAGATGCTAGTGCTACTGTGCTGTAGTGCTTACCTGATGTTATTTAAAGTGGTGGACCTGGATGAGGCTTTAGGGAAGGTGGAGGCCTCATTGAGGCACACTACCAGGTCATGTAGAGGCCCCAGTGCCAGTGAGGGTGTGCCTTAAGACGCACACAAATTCACACTTGTCACGAATTTTGCTTGTCAGCAGCTTGAGGTACGGTTTCCCAGAAACCCCTGAACCTATCTCCTTGAAACCTGGCAGGCTTCATGGCCGCAGAAGGGGCTAGCATGCCTGCTGGTTTCATTTGAATCATGCAAGAAATGACAAAATTATAGGCATTTTCATGATTCCCTATTATAGCCTATGCGCGAAATGTCTAAATGTGCCGAAACAGTGAAACAGTTTTGATGAAATGAAATGGCAGAGTGCTTAAAAATTAAATGAAATGGTGAAACAAAACACTGTCCCTTCAAAATGGCAAAATGGAAGTCAAAACAGAATGGCATTGGTTCGCACAGCCCTACTGTGCAGTAGTGTTGCATGGCAAAAACTGTGCCGAGACATTACTGCATAGTAGTATTAAGCTACTGCATAGAAGCATCATTTAAAAGACATCTGCCAATGCTGCAGTGAAGTAACTCTGGTCAAGATCACGATGTCAGAGCTGGGAGCTCCCTGCTGCTGGGGCAGGGGGATATAGTCTCCGCCTGGGCTCCAGTGGCAGAACCTCACCTGGCGGTAGGCAGCTCCCAGGGGCAGGGAGCAATTTTCCAGCCCCTGCTGCCCAGCAAACCAGGAGAACATTTACATGTGCATTACTGCATGGTAAATAATTGAAAATATATTTGCTACTTGCATTTGCAAGTAGCAAATTCACTTGCAGTTAGAGCAAATTACTGTGCAGTAAGCAGCTGCACATCTAGACAGTGACACTTACCGCACAGTAATTAGCTCTAATCTCAAGTAAAGCATATCATTTTGATGCACCCACTTGGTGTGTCTACATGAGATGCTAGCTGCACAGCAGCCTAATAACACTGCACAGTAGCATGCCAGGCAAAATCCATGCTAGTACGCTACTGCGCAGTTAGCATCTGTGCAGTTAGCATCTGAAAAAACTCATGCGCCGGCACTACTGTGCAGTAACGCAAATTACTGTGCATTGATTTAGTACTTGGTTATCCAAGTACTAAACTTTAATCCACAGTAACTACAGTGCATTAATGAACTTGTAGCTGCACCCACTGGGGAATGTCTACACGTGCATTTAGATGTGTACAAATTTAAGGCTGTTGCTTGTAGGTGTTGTAGGGCTTTGGCTCCTTCTTGGTCGGTGCCTTGCCCCCTAGCGATGTTAGGGTGAGATTGAGGTTTCGTGCCACCTAGATGGTTCAGGCACTGATCCTACTCTCCTGCCATGACTTTGATGTTCGTTGTTTTGGGAGACAGTTCCCTGTAGGTGGCCCCAAAACAAAGGGGTCTCAACCCTAGTCTTTCTTCATGGGGCTCCAATCTCCCCTTTACCCCACCCTTACCACATCCGTGGCCTGGGCAAATGCTGCTCACCGCAAGTCTTTCCCTGGATGATCTCCCTTCATCCACACTGCCCGCCTCAAAATGGGTCGGGTTCTCCCAGCCGGCAATCTTTCCTGTGTCAGTCCCTTGTCTTTGGGCCGGCTCTCGGACAACTAAACCTGCCCCAGCTGGGGCTAATTGTAACTAAGGAGAACTTAACTGAAAGTGTCCGGCATCTGCCATCGGGCCCCTGGTATTCCATCTCCCTGGACCCACTTGGTCACTCAGGGGGTAGGGCAGGGGGCTCACCTGTCCCTTTCCTCCTAGTAGGCATGGGGACTGACAGCCACCCCATGCCCAGCCTCTGTCAGTTCTCCCAACATGACCTCCCTGGGGCCCGACTGACCTGTAGTTGATCTTTCCTGGTCCCACCAGCTGGTGATGCTTGTCACTCCCATGCAGGGCTTCATAGCTTCCTGCACCTTCCTTCATGATGTGCTACCCGAGAGTGCCGTCAGTCCCTTGCTGTCACCCCCCGCCACAGTACCTGCACTCCCTGATGTGGCTGTAGCACTGCTCCCAGGTCTCCACTCCCTAGCGTTCCTTCATTCCTGGGGCTTGTGCTCCTCATTCCACCTGCTGGAGTTCTTTCGCAGATGCTCAGCCTCTTTTCCCCGCACTCGGGGCTCCACAGCCAGCGTCTCCTAGCCGGTGTTCTGCTCTCCTCTGCCCAGCCCCTCATCTGTTATCTCCGGCTGCTTTTTGAGCACTCCATGCCTCTCTGGAGCCACGCCCCCAGAACTCACCAATTCACAGGCTCAGGCAGCTCTGGAACTGCCAAGCCTACATTGGTGTCTCTTCCAAGCTGCCGTTCATCTTGACCCCTGTGGTAAGTATCAGGGCCCGTTGAGAGTGGGTTTGGGACATATTGGGGGGGGCTTTTGCCTCCCATCTCACAAAGGCACTTAATGAGCATTAAGGTAATTTAGGTTCATGTCTACACATGCATGCTTTAAAGTGCATCAAGTCCATATGCTCAGACTGACATGGGACTAAAGTTAATCCAAAATAAGTCCATACACAGCTTTAGTGTGCCTTAACGCATCTACACATGCATAATGCATGTTAGCTATTTGCACCTACATTTTATACCTGCTTTTGCAGGTATCAAATTTAGACTTGAATAATTTAAACTCACTATTTTTAAGGTGCATTAAGGGCATGCACATGTAAACACACATCCTTTATGTGTCTGAAATTGAGCTAAAGTGCTTTAAATCAGCACATGTAGACTCACCCACTGTGAATGATAATTAATCCAGTATTTATACAGTGCTTTCATAGTTTCATAGTTAGTAGGGTTGGAAGGGACCTGAGCAGATCATCAAGTCCGACCCCCTGCCATGGCAGGAAAGAGTACTGGGGTCACACGACCCCGGCAAGGTGATTGTCTAGCCTTGTCCTAAAGACCCCCAGGGTAGGAGCCAGCACCACTTCACTTGGAAGTTGTTTCCAGATCCTAGCCGCCCTGACAGTGAAGTAGCACCTCCTGATGTCTAATCTGAATTTACCCTCTGCCAGCTTGTGACCATTATTTCTAGTCACTCCTGGTAGCGCTTGGGGGAACAGGGACTCCCCCAATGCCTGCTGGTCCCCTCTGACTAGTTTGTAACAGGCCATTAGATCCCCCCTCAGCCTTCTCTTATGGAGGCTGAATAGGTTCAGGTCCCGTAGCCTCTCCTCATAGGGCCTGCCCTGCTGCTCCCGATCATGCAAGTGGCCCTCCTCTGGACCCTCTCCATGTTGTCCACATACCTCTTGAAGTGCGGCACCCAGAACTGGACACAGTACTCCAGCTGCGGCCTAAAGAGTGTCGCATAGAGGGGGAGTATCACCTCCTTGGACCTGCTTGAGAAGCATCTGTGGATGCATGAAATGTACAGTTGGCCTTCCTGACTGCATCCCCACACTGCCGGCCCATGTTCATCCTGGCATCAGTGATGACTCCAAGATCCTTTTCTGCCTCTGCACTTTGTTTCATCAGTATAACTCAAGGCACTTGGCAAAAGAGGTCAGTATTATTACTCCATCAAATAGATGGAGAAACTGAGGCACATAGAAGGAACATGAGCTTGCCCAAGGTTCCCTAGCAAGCCAGTGATGGAATCAGAAACATATCCAGGTCTCTTAAATCCCAAGCCACCACTTTTGCCAGTTGGGCTGCACTTCATTTCTCAATAGTAAAAAGATATAACTTTTATCTGCGTAGCACCTATGAAATGGAATGATGGGCAAGGTAGATGTATTTGGGGTGGGAAGGGGAATCAGCTGAACAATGCCACTAGCTGATCCTGGAAAAGGGGGACCTTCCCTGACACCTTTGTGTCTTATGAAGGGGAACTGAATAAAGCTCCTAGAGATTGATGCCAGAGCTAAAAATAAAGTGACTGACATTTTTGTTTTACTCTTCACTTCACCTGAATTAGATAAAGTGGGAGATAGAGAATAAAAGTTTTATTCTCCTGAAATCGGAGTTTGTGGCAGAAGGAGCAGAGGTTGCAATCCAGTTCCCAGAAAAAACTGTGAAGAACAATGACAAATAAGAAAAGACCAGGCATTGTGCTTGAGATCTGAACTCACTCAAGGTTTTTTGGGGTTTTTTTCCAAGAAGGAAAAAGAAAAACCTGGCAAGAATCTCTGCTTCCCTTCCATGACATAAACACTACTTTTGAGCTAATTGGACCACAAATTTGAGACTTGGTGACAGTTTCACTTGTTCCTCTGAACTATCACTGATTCTTTTGAGTGTGTGGCATAAAGTAGGTGCTGTGGATCTGCCTCTTTATGCATGTTTTTAATGAGAAATAGCTAAAACATTATTTGTCATAATGAGGCATAACTCCATCAAAGCCAATAGAGCTACCTTGATCTACATCAGCTGGGAAGCTGGTGCACATGAAGGCCCTTGGCTCACCTGGAATGTACCCTAGTGGTATAATTCCAGATTGCAGTGTGTAACACAAAGTAGAATCATTCTTGTATACTTTACTTAGTGGGTGGCACTGAATTGGGCCTCAAATCAACCCTTGAGATGCACCTGGAATTTCATAGTTGGGCATATGTTGGAATCTCTGAAACCCATCCACTTCAGGGACCTGTTCTGTTCTTCTGCTTCTGCACTTGTAGGATAATTTTGCTTTTTCCCTGGCTAATTTTTTCACCAGTCTAATGGCATAACCAAAGACAGCATGTTGTGTCACAATATCACCTCTCTTCTCCAAGCTTGTCTTTCACACTGTAATTACATAGGGTGCATACAGAAGTGCTCCATGCATGTTTTATAGCGCTGTAATTTAGAGCATTTTTATAGCACTATAAAGTTGCAGAGCTCTTAATCATGACAAAACTGCAGTGTTGACTTTTGATCAGCATACAGAAGTTACTTAGAGTGCTGTAGGCTGCTAACATACTGTAAAACAGTGCTTGAAAATTAATACCTCATTTAACAAGGGTTAATTTAAAGTGCTGTAGCCATTTGTAAAGTGCTATAAAGCTGTGAACTTCTGTTAAGTCACAGCAATAAAGCACTTTAAATGGCAAAAAAGTAACTTCTATACTCACCTTTAGGGCAAGGATAGTTTGTGCCTTGTGTGGTACTGAGCATTTATTGTTGCTAAGTGAGTAATACATAATACTTGACATCCTTGCACATTGAAGCCCTGTGAAAATAGCTCATTGCCCAAAAGCTAGTCCTCATACTATATTCCACGGCTTTACTAAAATCCTGTTCAGAAATAAGAACCATTATTTCATCTGAGACTGTACAAAAAGGATGACATGGAGCAGACAAAAGTTTTATTGAGAAACATACATTACTCACAACTGGTGAAGAGATGGATGTTGACAAGGGCTGAGGTGACAGGGTTTCATGGGAAACAGATAAATGGTCACAAGTAATGTTTCCATGACAACAGTAGAGTTGCTTAGAAAACAGGAAAACAATGTTTAAAAGACTCAGTTGAATATTCTGCAAAAGGAAACTGCCTCCTAGTGGCTGATCCTGCTGGATCCATGGAAGCAGGATCATGTGGCAAATAAATAGGATTGCACCAAAGAACACATTTGTCTCCTTATGGAGACAGCCTGGCACAAACACTTGGACAGAAGGGGCAATAACACTATGGTGACTGGGAGCAGAAAGATGGATAGCTAGTGAAACCATGCCACCAAAAGCAACAGAAATTACTTCTGTCTTGTGGTGGGTGAGTAGGATCCCCAAGCTCTTTGAGAAGTATGCAGGTTAATGGGGATTGATGAAAAAATGAATTAAATCTCACTGCTTGCCAAATGATAAGGGGACAGTGATAGTGAGAGGATGTTTTTTTTCAAGTGCATGGAATAAGTTAAATTTAGGGAGTAACTCAGCAAAGCATTTAGCATCTTTTTAATGGACCTCAAAGGAATCAATAAAACATTATTGGAGGAGGTAGCATGTTGAACTGCAATCAAATTAATAACTTTTCTACTGCTAAGTAGGGGTGTGCAAAGCTTTGGTTGCTGATTCGATTCAGCGGAAATTTGGCCCGATTCAGTGGCCGAATAGCCAAATCCAAATCAAATCACGAAACCCTTTAATCTCTCCAAATCAAATTGGAGAGATTCAGCAATCTGGACATAGACACAGCTTTAAATGTTTTTTCTACATACCTCAAGATACCAGGTGGCTCGTGAATGCTTCCATGCTGGGGCAGATGAAGCATCCCACAGGAGCATGTGGGGGTCCCCAGCGTGCTCAGCAGCAGACCCAGAAGTGGACCACAAGCACTTCTGGTCCACTTCCAGGTCCGCTGGGGAGTGTGCGGGGGGGGGGTCCCCCCATACCCCTATGGCTCGGGGATTGGTGCCTCCTGGGTCTGGGGGGCACACATGGTCCCTCCATGGCCATTCGCCAAGGCAGTGGCGGTGTGGGGGCCCCCCCGTGCACTCCCTGGCAGACCCAGTCCACTTCCAGGTTCACCACCGAGCACACAGGGGGTCCCCCTGTGCTCCTGTGGGATGCTACATCCACCCCACCATTACACTGGTCACGAGCCACACCTGGCACCTTAAAGTAAGAAACACTTAAAGCTGTGTCCATGCCCGAATTGCCGATTCTCTGAATCATCATTGAATCTTCAGATTCGGATACAGCTGAATCAAATTGGGGACAGTGTCTGAATCAACTAATCGAATCACTGCCCCTGATTTGGGCCAAATCTGAATTGAATATGGCCCACTTCACACATTCCTACTGCTCGGGCCAGAGTAGGCATCAGCGAGGCATCCATTACTGAAACAAAATTGATGAGAAGGAGCCAGCACTGGCCTTATAGCCTAGACCTTAATGAAATTGCTTGCAATCATACATGAATACCTTAGTACTGCAGAGGCACAGATTGGTCACCTCAGTGCAACCTACCTGCTCTGCAAATTGCAAGGCAATAGGATGCTGCCATGCTGTGAGGCAGGGCTGTCTTTAAAGGGGTAGTAGGGCAAAAAGTCTTCACAGCATCTCACAGCAATCAGTGAGGAGTCAAAGATGATCACCTAAAAACAGGCATTTCGTTGTAGTAGCATGGTACAGCTAATAAGACTGTGAAAATCGGCAGTGATGCAATCCGGCTTCGGATCCGGCTGCTTCGGGTGGCAGTGAACTGATCCAGAGCTCCGGATCGGGTTTCGACCTCAATCCGGTGAAGCAGCTCCGAAGCTTCGGAGCCGCCTCAGAGATCTGGCCATAGGGTATAATGTAGAATCAATGAAAGATCTATAACTTTGTTGTTTTTTGTCTGATTTGGATGAAACTTGCAGGGATGGTAGCCTCTGCTATGATCATGAAGCCTGCCAAGTTTCAAGAAGATCAGTGCAGGGGTTGAGGGGAAATGCACCCCAAATTCCTGAAAGCAAAACTCCTGTCATGTCTATGTGTTACAGCACAAGGGCGTCAAAACTGCCAGGGTGGTAGCTCTTACTGAGGCCATGAAGCCTGCCAAGTTTGAAGACCGGTGCAGGGTTGGGGGGATCTGCACCCCAAATTCTTGAAAGCCAAACTCATGCCACGGCTGTGTGTTACACCACAGGGGGCCAAAAACTGCAGGGGTGGTGGCCACTGGTGAGGCCACAAAGCCTGCCAAGCTTCAAGATCAGTGCCGGGGTTGGGGAGAACTGCACCCCAAATTCCTAAAAGGACAATTCCTGCCATGTCTATGTGTTACAACACCAGGGGGTCAAAACTGCCAGGGTGGTAGCTCTTACTGAGGTGACGAATCCTGCCAATTTTCAAAATCAGTGCAGAGTTTGGGGGGAACTGCACCCCAAGCTGCTTTCAGGCAAAACTTGTGACACAAGTGACCCTGTGTGTGTTAAGGTGCAGCGGGCTGAAAACTGCAGAGGTGGTAGCTCCTACTGAGGCCACAAAACCTGCCAGCTGTGTGTGTGTGTCCTGGAGCAGGCCTGAGTAAATGCTGGGCCCTGCCAGGCTGCAAAGCCTGCCTGTCAGCTGCTTGTGTGTTTCATTTCAAAACCATTGGTCCATTTCGTTTCATCGAAACTGTTTTGCTGTTTCAACGTTTCATCAATAGGCTATAATAGGGAAGCATGAAATTGCCTCTAACTTTGTCATTTGTTGGCAGATTTAGATGAATACTGTGCAGCGGTAGCCCCTTCTGAGGGCATGAAGCCTGCCAAGTTTCAAGGAGCTAGGTGTAGGCCTTCCTGGGAAACTTCACCTCAAATTTTGAAAGCAAATCTCATGTCACTTGTAAGTGTGAAAGTACAGGGCGGTGAAAACAGCAGCCATGGTAGCCCCCTCTAAGGGCATGAGGTCTGCCATGTTTCAAGGAGTTAGGTGCAGGGGTTTCTGGGAAACTGCACCTCAAGCTGCTGACAAGCAAAACTCATGTCACATATGGCACAGTAGCCCCTGCTTCAAAGAGATAGGTGCAGGGGTTTCTGGAACACTATAAGTCTAGCTGCTGAAAAGCAAAACTCGTGGGGGGGGGGGGTGTGTGTGTGTGTGTGTGTGTGTGTGTGTGTGTGTGTGTGTGTGTGTGTGTGTGTGTGTGTGTTTTAAGGCATGCCCTCACTGGTACTGGGGCCTCTACATGACAGTAATGTGCCCCAATGAAGACTTCTCCTCCCCTACAGCCTCAGCCTGGTCCACCACTTTAAATGACAACAGGTAAGAACTTGGTAAGCATCACAGTAGCACCAGCAGCGTCTCAGGCACCCAAACAGTCACAATCAATATCAGAGCAGTCCTTCCCCCCTTTTCCCTCTCCTTCTCCTTGCTTTCTGTTTCCCTGCAGGCAAGCCCAGCTTCAGCTTCAAAACACAAAATGTTTCAAAACTTTCAGAATGTTTTGACTGCCCTTGTTTCATTTCGAGGCTGTTTTGAAGCCCTTTGTTTTGTTTCAGTTTCTCTGTTTCCAGCTCGAAATGAGTCAAAATGAAACAGCCAGTGAAATTTCACATAGCCCTAGTAGGCACTTCCCCAGTGCATCCATTTCTGTTGGTGGTGGATTGTGCTTGTAGATTGCTCAGGTGTAGGGTTATCAGTAGGAGAACGCCCACTATAGGCCCGTCCCATTGTTCCGAGGAAACACAGTCTCTTGTGGAATGAAAAGACGTAAGTTACCAGATGCCAATGCAGAGTCCAACTCCTTTCCTTTCCTAAACTGCATGTCTCTCACAAGGTCTGCATTAACACAGCCAAGGCATATCTTGAGACGATAACCCATAAAAAGCTCTGATGGGCTGGACTCTGTTGTAGGGCAAGGAATTACATGTTGAGCAAACAGAAATCTGGCCAGTCTGGTAGGCTAGGCTTCTACACCAATCCTTTTCAGTGCATCTTTTGTAGTCTGCACCATTCACTTAGCTTGCCCATTGGCCTGAGGCCTGCAAAGTGCAATGGTAACAGTTAGAATGAGGTCGCAGCTGGCAAAATCTTGGAACTCTGCTGAGGTGAATGCACTGCTATTATCAGAAATGTAAACAGCTGACAGAGAGCTATTATATTGGCAGTTGATGTAAGAGTTGATACAGCAACCATTTCAAGCCATTCTGAGCACGTGTCAACAATAATTAAGAAGTTCTTACCATGAAAAGGGCCAGCAAAATCAATGTGGATGCATGGCCAGGGTTCCTTTGTCATTTCCCAAGAGAATACTGGTGCCTTTGGTGGATTATGATGTGTTGCTTGACAAATGCTGCACTCCTCCACAACTCTTCCTATGTCATTGTCCATACCTGGCCACCATACATAACTTCTAGCCAGTGCTTTCATCCTCACAAGGCCTGGGTTTGCTGCGTGCAGTGTTGTCAGTATGATTTAGCATCCTGCTTCTGGAATTATGACACTATTTCCCCACAAGAGGCAACCCTTGTGGGCAGACAGCTCATGCTGACATGATGAAAATGGCCTGAATTCCTCAGCCAATTTGTCTGCAGGCCAGCCCCTTCACACCCAGCTGAGGACACAGGCAAGGACACAGGCAATCCACCACCAACAGAAATGGATGCACTGGGGAAGTGCCTACTAGGGCTATGTGAAATTTCACTGGCTGTTTCATCCTTACTATCTGATCAGTCTGAAGAGGGGCTTCTGGCATGGATTCCAGCATCAGGTATTTGTAGTGGTAGGAAGCTCAATGCATCAGTATTTGCAATCGTTTTCGCGGGTTTGTACACAAGTGTATAGTCATATTCATTTAGCATGATGCTCCAGCATTGCGTACAGGGAAACAAAATAGGAGGGGTTGGTTTGTCCATAGTAAAAATTCCAAGAAGGGGTTTGTGGTTTGTTTGGATTTCGAATTTATGGCCATAAACATAATTGTGAATTTTTTTAACTCCTGCAGTGATTGCTAATGCTTCTTTATCAATCTGTGAGTAGTTCCTCTCAGCTGAAGTTATTGTTCTTGAGTAAAAAGCAATGGGTGCGTCCTTGCCATCAGGCAATGTGTGACTGAGGACAGCGCCAACACCAAACAATGTGGCATCACAAGTAATGGACAGTGGCTTCTTCTCAGGAAAGGGGCCTGGGGGCCAGGCATGGCTACGGCCACCTGAGCCTCGATTTGTCGGGGATCGCGAGGCAAGGCCCCGTCGCGGGCTGCAAGAGCCGCAGGAGAAACCAGGAGGCGCCTGCAAGGGCACAGGTGGGCAACTAGACAGAGCCCAGATACATCAAGGCACCGTGCCAAACAGGTTAGAAAGGCAGCCTACCTTTAACATATTAACATCAAAGACATGGTGGGCGAGATAAAGAGGGTGCATCTGAGACCAATTTGGCACGGTAGCGGGGCGCTAGGGGAGTTCACGGCACCTCTAGGTTGCATCCTGCCGCAATGCCAGAAGCATCAATTCGCTATCCCAGAAAGTTGATACTGGAAAATCCCAGTTGATATTTCTCTTTTTTTTTTTTTACTCTGATACCTGCTTTATCAAATCTCTGTAAAACTTCTCTGAGTCTCTCAGTGAGTTTCTCTCTAGACGGCCCCATGATCAACACATCATCAAAGTATGGAACAAACCCAGGAATTCCTGCTAGTATTTTCTCCATGAACCGCTGGGAAATTCCTGGTGCCACAAATTCCAAACTGAACGTGCTTGACACAGAATGCATACTGGTGTGTAATTATTATTCGAGCCTCAATAGCCTTGTCATCCACTATCAATTGCTGATAGGCTTGAGTGAGGTCTAGTTTGGCAAAAACCTTCCCTATTGCAAGAACAGACGGTAACTGGTTAATGGCTACAGTGCACTTGTAATCCCCACAGGCGCGAGCACTGGCCTTTAGGTTTTAAAACAGGAACAATTGGTATGGCTGAGCTTGTATGTACAATTGGCTTGAGGACGCCTTGCATGATAAGCCAGTCTAATTCTGCATCAGTTTTTAATTGCAAAAGGTATATTCTGAGCCTTCATAAAAATAGGGGCTATCGCAGGATCCATTTGGAAAGTCGCAGGTGGACCAGAGTAAGTTCTTAATTCCTTGGAGAATACCTAGGGAAACTCCCTTGCAAGCCTTTCCAGTCTTTCTGTGCAGAAACTGTGTTTGCTTTAAATACTGATTCCCAATGGTGAGAACCCATTTCTGCTCAGAGGATTTTTGCGGGTTCCTTTAGTAACAATGAGGGGTAGACACTGTCTAACAGATCCATACTGGACATCTATACTGCAGCTACCCAAAGTTTCCACAATCTGTCCATTGTAATCACACAGGCAACACTCAGGTTTCAATAACTTGGGGAGAGGGTGCCAAAACTACTGGAAGAATGTGTTTTCATCTATGAGGGATACTCCCAAACCCAAGTCCACTTCCATTTTGCACTTCTTTCCATTTATTACTACAGTTGCAATCATCTCAGAGCCTTGAGTTTCAACAACACCAACATTTTGAATCAAATATAGGTTTTGCACCTCATGTTCTGGGGAGGACCCTAATCTGTGAGTGGTTTTGGAGTGAATACATTTGCCACAGTCTTTTTGTCTCCCAGAACTGGCCTTTGAGTGGCAAACCCCCTCTATGTGGCTCTTCTTCTTGCAAGCATGACACTCCTCATTCCTAAACCTGCACTTCGTCTGTGTGGGCTGCCACAACTCAAACATGTCTGTGGATTAATTGGCTTATGTGGTGCTGTTGGTGAGGGTATAATAGGCTGAATTTGCTGGTGATGATCTGATTCTTGATCTTTTTGGAGTAAGTGGACATTGCTGGAGAAGGCCTGGTGAATTTCTCTTGCATTATGGCATGCTGCTTCAGCCGCCAAGGCTTTTTCTTGTGCAGTAGCCACGGTCACATTTGGTTCAGAGAGCAGGCCTGCTATTTTAACTAACATCAGCTGTAATAGAGAGAAAAGAAGAAGAAAAAAAAACTTCCCTCTGATCACAAAACACAGCCTGGTCTCAGACTGTCATCCTCACAGTCTAGCAGCATCTTTTCAGCAAAGCATCCCATCCTCATTGCCAGATGATATGTTGTGAGTTCAGCAACACCACTCTGGACACTCCTGGGTTCAACTAACAGTTATTTATTATTACAACTCTCTGGAATCATATCCAGGGTGGATCTTAACAATTGCCCTCAGTCTATGTATGCAGAACTTATACTTGCTCTGCCTCTGACTTGACCCAGTCCAGTCCTGTGGATTGAGAGAAACCAGGAATGCCTCTCGCTCCTCATGGCAGAGAAAATGGAGTTCCCACTGCTGCAAAACTGCCAGAAAGCAAACCGAACCCCACAGTGCTTAACACAAGGGACAGTACAAGGAAAACACAGTAAGATACAACAGAGGTCCTTCAGGGAGACGCTGGCTGCCAGCCAAAACATCTCCCCTCTTCTAGGTTCGCCCTGGCTCCTCCAGCATGTGGGGGCCTGAGAGAAGTGGGGAATGGGCAGTTTGCGTGAAGCAGGGCATTTTGCCCCACATCTCAGGTCATGTGGAGGGGCATGTTCAGTGGTAAAACATAATGGCACAAATTCGTGCCACTACTTTTTGTGTCACTGCAAGTACGTGACCCTGCATGTGGGGACACAGCCCAAGAGTTCAGCTGAGTGTCACATGGACCCCACAGCTAAGCACTTGTCCATGTAATTGTTTTAAAATACATTTTCCTTAGCTTTTCATTAAACACATTTTCATTGCCATTCACTAATACACATGCAAATATATACTCATGCTGTATCCTTCTCTAGAAGGGTCCAAAAGGCTATCTTTAGATCTCCTTGATTTCTCCTGCCTTTTAATAAAAGTTTATCATCCCATTAGGGAGCAGAAATAGTATCATGTGATTTTAGGTGTCCAATCACTTGCCATAGCTATTAAATTGTCAAAGGGCTTGGACATGCTTACACCACTATAATCAGCCTTAATTTTGCCATAAATAAGGAGTAGACACATGATGTACAGCCCTATGCTTGTGTGAATGACTTGAATCTGCAGGAAAAAAATGTGGGGGGAAACTGCACCAGTAAATCCAGTATGTTTGTGTGTATTCCAGTAGCATTTTGCTGTAGGCCAAAGGTCAGCAACTATAGCCAATGGGCCACAGCTTCAGTGGCATTTAATGGCAGACTTCTCTCACACCATGGTTGGAGAAGCAGTGGCAGTGGGAGCTTCCCCTGTGCTGCAGAGGTGGCTGGGCGCCAGAGCTGCCCCACTTTGGACCCAAGCTGGGCTATTCTGGCCTGCAGCCAGGAAAAGATTTCAACCTGTGGTCCACAGGCCCCTGGGGGTCCACAGACCATGTCTAAGGGATCCACAAAAGATGACTATGCAAATAAAGTTTCAGATCCCAGAAAAAGCATTTCATTTCCAAAGGGGTCCACACCTCCATTTGAAAATTTTTAGGCATCCGCAAATGAAAACAGGTTGAAAACCACTGCTTTAGGCAAATAAGCTTGCCTGTCACTTAGTGGTGAGCAAGGATCTGTGTTTTCTGTTCACCACAGAAAATTGTGGAAAAACACAGACTTTCTCATTTTAAGGAGAAAAATGTGGGGAATGCATTCCAGCCTGCAAGGGGGGAGCAGAAGGAAAGCAATCAGGCAGGGGACACCATGTGCATGTGTGTGCACACACGTGACACACAGCAGCTGAGCAGTGTGGACAGCAGCTCCTGCAGCTCCCTGCAGTTGGATGGGGGGGGTGTGAATTGAGGCCCCATAATGAGGGAGGGAGTTGGGCAGGGCTGGGGGCCAAACCAAAAATTTGAGTTGGGGTTAGGAAAAAGGAGGAGAGGGCTAAATTGGGTTTAAATTAAGTGAGGTTTTTCAATGAAATGAACATCACAACAGCAAGACTTGACAACAGTCAAGTTCATATTTTGTTTGACAACCTCTACTGACCCCTGAAAAAAAACCACTATCATTTTGGTGGGTTGTCTGAGCATCTTTCCATCTTTCTCTTTAATTGATGTCTGTTTTTAAATTAAGAATGGCTTTTAAAGGAAATGTCAAACTGTTGTCTTTGGGAAATGTCAAAATGGCACCCTTTCTTGTAAAAAAACAATCAAAGCAAAATATTCTGAGATTTTCAAAATGCTTCCCCAATGTATGGAGCATTAAGTACCTGCCAAATTGCAAACTCCCCCCGACAAAACTGTTTCTTAGTCAATTGACTATTTATCAGGAAACAAACTAATAAAAACCCTGTCCACTCTTGGGAGAAGTCTATCCTGCTTTCTGCTACATGTCCAGCTCTGAGAACTGCTGCTTTCAAGATCAGTAGCCACTTGAACCTCGCTTGCTGTATGGATGGTTCCTCTGCAATGGGACCAGCCCTGAGGGTCCCTGCAGCCACTTTACCTTTTTGCGTTATAGCTCTATTTCTTCGGTGCCAGAGGGAAGCAATTTAAATAAAAGAAGATGCAGTTTATTTTTAGAACCCAGAGGATGTTCCTGCATCAGATTATGACAGTTTTAAGTAGGTCAGACTAGCGACCTGAGATTCTTGAGTCCCCTTCAAAAGCATCCATCCGTCACTTATTATTCCAGTCACTTTCCTCACACTCTGCTTTCTATTCGCAGCCAAGTCCCTTTGTCCCTCTTTGTATGAAGTTGGCTCTTGCTGTACTTCCAAACACTAGATCCTTTCACTTCATTTGTACTGGTTGCTCCTTCCCCTGTGCTTAGAACTCTTATTTTGGAGGATGGCAAAAAAGTGGGGTAGACAATCTTTTCTTCCACCTGCTCCATGTCCTCCAGTCCTTTCTCATTGGTCAGTGTGCG
This sequence comes from Crocodylus siamensis, assembly GCF_052110815.1. NCBI lineage: Eukaryota > Metazoa > Chordata > Crocodylia > Crocodylidae > Crocodylus > Crocodylus siamensis. The sequence continues at coordinate 40,337,903 of NC_143402.1, read as the reverse complement.
TTTTGTGACTTGGTAACTGAAAGGAGATTCGGTTGCTGTTTCCTAGGGCCTTCACGTTTAAATGTGAAAGTAATTCCCTGTAACCAGTAAGGGGTGAAATACAAGGAGACTGCCATTTTGTGTTCCAGCTCAGATGCAGAATGCAGCAGAGTGAATGTCTTGCACAGGGGCATTGCACGTGTTTATTCTTTGCTTACATCTTACATCATTCACAGCTTTGTGAATCTCTCATCATGTGCTCCAGGGTATTGTGTTCTACCTTTCATTTAAATCTCTCCCAAACCCTCTCACATGTTCACTGCCTTGATTCCTCTCCTCTACCCAACCCCTCACTCACTTTCCCCTCTTTCAGTGCTTCCTAGATATTTAGGCTAGCAACAGACATTCAAAAAGCCTAAGCCTGAATTGATTCAGTCTTTACAGGTTAGTCTAACCTGGCTGGGCTAAATCACTTTGTAACTGCTCAGACATCTCAGACACATGTCTGCAGTGGCTCAGGCTAGAAGCCCGGGGGGTGCTAGAGCAGCCCTCCCTTCCCTTCCACAGTACTGAGTTGAGGGGAGGGGGTGTGGTCAGGCCCCAGCAGGACATTCTAATTAGCCCAGCAGGAAATTACAGTGTTTATCACCCTTAACTGAGTGTTTATCACACTGTTAAGGAAGTAACAGAGGGACATTACCAGCTACTTGTTGATTCTGCCTGTTAATTCTACCTGTTGATTCAGCACGGACAGTAGCCAGCTTGTGTTCTGCTAGCTCATACACAGACACCTCCTCAGCAAGGCAGAGGGGAGAAGGGAATTCCTGCTTGTCAGGGTGTGCTGAGGGGGAGGGGGGAAGCTACAGCCAGGGAGTAGAGGGGAGGAGCCAGCTGTGCTGTGGAGCACAGAGCCCCACCCCACCCAGAGAGCATGCTGGGATGCTGGGGGTGTCTGGTTTATCTTAAACCAGCAAGGGGCCTAGGATAGACATTGCATAAACCAGTTGGAGCCAAATCAGTTAAGTCTGATACTACATTCAACCAGGTTTATCTCAAACCAGTTTCAGCCATTTTCAAACTGGTTTATGTGCACTGAATGTCTGTTCTGTTACAGGTTTAAACCAGTTTCTGATCACTTAAACTGGTTTATATGTATCTGTCCCTAGCCCTGATGGTGCATGCATGCTTTCACTTTCCACCCTTGTAAAGGTATAATACATTCTTATAATAAATGCTTTTGACTTGCCTGACATCCTTCAGCCAGACTCCCACAGACCTGTGCAAAGAAAGTGCAGTGAGCACTTGGGATCCATTCTCAGTCCAATTAATCTCTAGTCATTGTGTCTTAATTGCCAGGAAAGACATAAATAGCCTTTCTTTAGCCATGGACCAACCTCCAAAAGTTCAGGGATTTGCTTTAGAAAACAACCCAAAAGGATGACCCTGCAAGCTACTTGAGCACTCTGACCCCCTCCAGGCAAACACTTAAATATGTATTCAGTACTTCCTCAGTGAGGCTACTCATGTGCTGTGATTAAGTACATGCTTTGTTGGAAAGACAACAGAGCTCAACAGCTTGCAAGAGTGAACCTTTCATGTTCATCTAAATGGTCTGAGGTTTTCCTAGGCTTGAAAAGACGCCATTATCTCGTAAGACACTTCAAGCATTAGCTTCCCTATATTCTGCCTGAAATACTCCGAGAAGGAACTTTCTGAAGGGGATCTTGGAACTTCTGCTCCTGGCTCCAGGTGCAATTAATGTTAACAAATTTTATCTGAGTTTTTTTGAACCTCCAAACTGATTTTTCTCAGCTTTGGCTTCTGATCTGAGTGAAATTTTGAGTTCTTGTCAATATGGTCCCATCTCCCATAAAAACTACCAGTGCAGGATACCAGCTTGCTTTCTTAACTATTGACTTTTGACTACTTCTCTCTTGGTCCATTATGTTTCCTGGTGAGATTTTTTTTTCTTGAGTCAAGGCCTCCTTGGAGTTGTTCACACAGTACCTTTCTCCTTTTTGGAAGTGCTGACAAGTGCTATTATGTTATTTGCATATGATGATTCAGGATATTTACATCTCTTTGTCCCGAATTAAAAGACACTTCAACCCTTGCCTGTAGGGGAACAGTTAGAGTTCTCTTGATCTATACCTTTGTTTTATCTGTGCCCATGTGTTTGTGAGCTGAGGCAGAGGCATAAAGTACAGTGTAATGTGAGCAAAATTGTGTGTGAATAATTATGTATCACTCTGGTTTTTTAGTTAACTTTACTGCTGTTAAAAGGCATGGTCCTGCTGGACTTGGAGATTGATGTCCTCCATCCACAGGGCAGTTATAATGTGAGTAGTAGAATATGCCTTAAACTTACCACTGGAAAGGCCCCTCTGAAGCACGCAGAGGGATTCAGACTTCCTGCCCTCTGTCTTCGGGTAGCCAGTAAAAAGGGAAAAGGGTCACTTTTCAGATAGATCCTTGACCTCCAGGAAAGGAGTTCAGGCCATGCACTCCTTTCACCAAGGCTAACTAGCAGTTTTCACTACCAACCTGGTGCAGATTGAAAGCAGAAGGTTCTGTAACCAGTCTTCTGAGTCCTTTGAGCTCTTGAGTTCTTTTATTATTTTGCCCATGTGGTGTTTGAATGTGCCTGCTGGGTGCGCAGTGTAACATACCAGCAGATGGGGTAGGATGGGGTACCAGCCTGGGCAGCACTGTACCTAGACCCCTGGTGGCCCTCGGTGAACTTTTACTATCGGGTCCCCCTTCACCAGTGATAATGATAATAATTTTAAAATTACTGTTTTTGGGACCCCTTTCTATCTGGGCCCCAGGCAGCTGCACGGTTCACCCGTGCCTGTGTCTGGCCCTGAGCCTGGGAATGGGAATAGGTGCACTCTGTTGACAGGATAAATGGTGAGTGTGGCCACAGGAGGTTTTTGAATATATGTGTACTCTGTGTGTGCATGCTGCCAGGCTGTTTGATTGACATCACAGTGATAAATCTCTAGGAATGTTGGCCTAGAAAGTCTGAGAGAAGAGGGAAGAGAAGCACAAACCTGCTGATGTCAGCTCTTCCCCATACACACGCTTTACATTCCCTCCTGCGGATGAACAGCTCTGTCAGAAGTGTTGCTGCCCTGGGGAGTATGTGAGTTCCCAGCATCCTCCATTTCTTCCAAGTGGCAGCTGTCACCACTGAACAACTCCAGAATCAGAGCAAATGTGTAATACCAGCAGGCAGGCCTGCTCAGCTGTGCTCCAAAACCTACTTATTGTCATAAGCCATTAAACTTAAATTGATTAGAATCTCTGTCCTGGCCCAACCAGGGGGGAAGGGGAATTACATGCCACAGCTGGGTGAGAGCAGATCCCAACTTCATCTCTGAGTCTTTTAAAAAAATAGCTCTTACCTCAGTGGGCTTCTGAAACAACAGAGACTAGCCAGACCCAAGCCACATCTTTGCACCTAGCCATTCATCTGTCCAGCTGTATCTTTCTATCAGCACTTTCTTGGCTTCAGGGTATGGCATATGGAAAGGTAAAAGCCAGCTCCTATGTAACAGCATCTTCCTCTTACCTGCACACAAAAATTAATCCTTGTGCCACAATGCAGGCACCTGGGGCAAAGCATGAAGGAACAGATGTTCTACACAGTGCATTCCCATTTAGGAGCTCCTGGGAAAGTATGAAGTGTGGGAGTTACTCCTACTGAAGTCAGCAGCAATTTGTTTGGGTGATCTGTGTGGGACTATCACGCCTGTCCTTGCCCTGTATGGAAGTGTGATATTGGGATGGCCCTGAATTGCTGCCTGAATCAGGAGCGGGATTTAGTGTCTGTGTAAATGCCAGGGAGACTCATGATCACCAAACACTAGGAAAAGATGATGAACACACCCAAGCTGGTTTCTGTGCACCATGTTCCCTAGAATACACTTCCGCCTTACCCCCCAAGGAATGGAGAGAGTCTTTTAACAATTGCTCTGAGATCCATCTCAGCTTATACATGAGGAAAGTCCAAGTGAAAGCAAAAATTCCTGCTTTGCTGGAAATAGTTTAGGCTGCTTTCATCATGGGATATGGTACCACCCCATCCCAACACCCATGCTTTTCCCTTCCTCTGTCTCTTAAACCTGGTTGCAGCCCAGGCAGATTCCTGCCAAGAGGAGCTTAGAATTGAAAACCTTAGATGAGCCACTGGAAAGCAACCTGAGAGATTTTTTCCCCCTACTTCCAAGGAACTGAACACCCTGCCTCTAGAGTGCTCCTAGCTTGGCTGGGACCATGCTTAGAATCTGGATTTCAATCTCTCATGGGGCAGATTTCCTGAAGATGAAGTTCTCAAAAGAGTCTCCAGAAGTTAGGTGCATAATTCCCTTAGGTACCACTGAAAATCCCAACTGTACATTTTCTTCCTTCCCCATCCAAGGTGCAAATTAGGATGCAGTTACTGCCATCCCCTCCATTTAGTTCTGTCAGGACTAGGCACACCTGCTTATGAGAACCTATTCCAACGCAGTTTCAGCAAGAGACTTCAGCTCCTTCTCAGAAGTTTTCCATTTCACCTCCTTTAAATCCATCATCTTGATTTCTCCAAGATTTACCAGCAATGAACAAGATTAAGACTGCAGTTTAGTGTTAATTAAGATCTCTTTTTCCTGATGTAGTGGCAGTTATCAGATTCCCCCTGACCATTCTCTGTTTCAGGGAGACTGTGTGTGTGCATGTGTCTGGGCATTTCTGTTTTGATTAGTTTCTGAGCATAGTAGCTAGAGGGCACTGAGTGTGAAAATGCAGCTAGGAATGCCAACCCCCTCTGCATAGCAAGCTCATACTGATTTGCTTTCAGCCACTGGGGAAAGGGAAGCAAAGTGTGAATGAGGAGCAACTGGAATAGCTAGAAGGAAGCCACCGTGCATAGTTGGAGATGCCCACACCTGCTGCCTGCAAAATGCATTTCTTGGGCTCTGCAATGATGATCTCAACTTTCTGTGCTCTGGGGGCACATCGTGGGGACAAAATCCCAGAGCGAGGATTACAGGAACATGAGCAGCATGGCAGCTTCCAATGGCCTGCAGCTATCCAAGCATGGCCTTCATGTTCATATACTAAGCCGGGCCTAGCTAGGTCAGTATTTCATGGGTGACTTCTCTGTTACAAAAGGAACAGGGTTGGCATTTTCCTGTTTAGTCTACAGCCCCAGTTGCTATTAGAGAAAGGGGGTTCCTTGCTACTGGAGGTGCTGCCCATCAAATGAGACAGGAGCTTGACAGGAAAAAGGGTGGAGGTATAGCTCTTATATGTAAAGGAACAGTACACCATATTAGAAGCTGAACTTAATACTAAGGAAGGGCAACTTGAGACCCTCTGGGTCAAGATATGGAGTGGGGGGAAACACAGTGAAAGGGACCTAACTGTAGGAATATATTACAGACCTCTGAACCAAGATGAGGATCTAGATCTGGAATTCTCCAGAGAACTGGAAGACGCTGAAAAAGCACAGGATATGTCCGTCATAGGCGACTTCAACTACCCAGATATCTCCTGGGAAGAACACTCAGCCAGATCTGACTCGTCTCATAGATTCCTAACTTATATCAACAAGCTCTACCTGTCTCAGGAAGTATACGGGCCTACTAAAGGAAATGCACTCTTAAATTTAGTTTTGGCCAAGGGAGATGACCTGGTGAGTGATCTGATGATAGAGGGTAACCTAGGCGACAGTGACCACACTGTCACTTTCACTGTCTGTCGCAGGGCTGGGAAATCTGTCAGTAAAGTACAAATTCTTGACCTTAAAAAAGCTGACTTTAATAATCTAAGGATTTTAGTGAAGAATGTCCTATGGCTGTGGTGCCCAACCTTTTTAAGTAGGAGATCACCTTTGGCATTTAAAAGCAACCCAAGATCTAAGGTGTGCTGCCGCCACCTCCCCTCCCTCACTCCCCATCCCCACAACCCAGCAGGTAAGTCTGTGGTGAGGGGAAGGGGCAGATCAAGGCAGAGGGAGAAAAAATTATTTGCGGGCGCGCGAGTAAGTCCCACCCAGCCAGGGCCACATTCAGCTTCACCCTGCTCATGCCTCTGTGACACTGTCCCTCACTGCAGGGGCCTCAATCTAGCCCCTACCCCTTCCCTCCCCCATGGACTGACCTGCTGGGCTGGGGTGCACGCGTGCATGCATGTGGGCACTCAGCCCCCACCCCACCCTTGGATCAACTTCAAGAGGCTCTGAGATCTGCCGGTGGATCAAGATCCACTGGCTGGTGAACACTGCCCTATGGTATCATGGACCACAGGGAAAGAGTGTGGATGAATAGTGGTCATTCCTCAAGGACACGATCCTCAGTGCACAGAAGTTGTCTATACCCATACACAAAAAAGGTGGCATGGGGGCTGGGAGGCCATCTTGGCTTAATAGAGAACTCACAGATCTTATAAAAAAGGAAAGGGAGGCTTACCAACAATGAAAGCTAGGAATAGGCCCCAAGGAGAACTACATAAAATTGGCCCACACCTGTAAGGGGTAGATTAGAAAAGTAAAGGCGGTGACCAAATGCAGGTTAGAAACTGAAATCAAGGAAAATAAGAAGTTCTTCTATAAGTATGTAGGTAACACGAGGAAAACCAGTGGAAACATGGGACCACTGCTCAGTGCATCTGGACACCTGATCACCAACACAAAGGAGAAAACTCAACTACTGAACAAGTGCTTCTCATCCGTATTCCATCAGTCTAGGAGTGGTAGCCTGCTGAATGCAAATATGACACAGAACAGTCACAGTTGGGATGATCACATACCAACAGTCAATGGAGAGCTAGTGAAAGAACAGCTAGAGAGGCTAGATAGCTATAGGTCAGTGGGACTGGATGAACTCCATCCAAGAGTGCTGAATGAAGTAGCTGAAGTTATCACAGAACTGCTGACAAACCTCTTTGAGAACTTGTGGCAGTCAGGAGAGGTCCCAGAAAACTGGAAGAAGGTCAGTGTTGTGCCCATCTTCAAGAAGCGGGAAGAGAGGACCTAGGGAACTACAGGCTGATCAGCCTGACCTCAATCCCAGGAAAAATCCTTGAAAAATTTCTCAAGGAGTCCATATACAATAAGCTAGTAGAAGGCAAAATTCTGAATGACAGCCAGCATGGTTTTGTTGTGTGTAGGTCATGTCTGACTAACCTCATCTCCTTCTATGACCAGGTTACTCACCACCTGGATAAGGGAGATGATGTTGATGTCATTTACTTGGACTTTAGGAAGGCCTTTAACTTGGTGTCCCATGAGGCTCTTAAGGTAAAACTAGGGGACTATAGGCTCAACAATTCAGCAGTTAGATGGGTGGGAAACTGGTTACAGGGTCAGACCCAGAGAGTACTAATAAATGGATCTGTGCCAACCTGGCAGAAGGTAGCCAGTGGGGTTCCCCAGGTTTTGGTACTTAGACCAGTGCTTTTCAACATTTTTATCAATAATCTGGACATAGGGGTGAAAAACACACTGGGTAAGTTTGCCGGTGACACTAAGCTGTGGGGAAGTGCGGCCATGCATCAGGGTAAGTTGACAATCCAGGTGGACCTAGACAGATTAGTTAGATGAGCAGACCAAAACCAGATGCTGTTCAACACTGAGAAGTATAAAGCGCTCCATCTGGGGAGGAAAAATCCACAACAAACTTACAGGTTCAGTGGTGCTATGCTAGCTAGCACCACATCCAAAAGGGACCCGGGGGTCATAATTGACCATACAATGAATATGAGCCACCAGTGTGATGCTACAGTTAGCAGGATAAACAATACACTGGAATTCATCAACCGATGCATCTCAAGCAAAACTAAGGAAGCTATTTCCCCGCTCTACTCAGCATTGGTGAGGCCACAGCTGGAGTACGGCATCTAGTTCTGGGCGCCGCAGTTCACAAAGGATGTGGAGAAGCTTGAAAGAGTTCAGAGAAGAGCCACTCATAAGATTAGAGGCCTGAAGAGCAAGGCATATGAGGAAAAGCTGATAGATATGGGACTGTTCAGCCTAGAAGAGAGAAGACTTTAGGGGGATTTGGTGGCAGCTTGCAACATATCAGGGGTGAGCATCAAGGGCTAGGTGATAGGCCCGTGTGAATAGGCAGCTATTCAGTTCGGTTTTGGATCCAGCTGCTTCGGACGCCAGGGATCTGATCTGGAGCTCCAGACCGATTTCCCGCTTCGATTCAGCTGAAGCAAGTCCCCAAACCCCTGCACCTATCTCCTTGAAACATGGCAGACTTTGTGGCCTCCACAGGGGCTACCATCCCTGCAGTTTTCACCTTCCTGTGGTATAACACATACACATGGCATGTGTTTTGCTTTCAAGAATTTGGGGTGCAGTTCCCCTTGAGCCCCTGCACCAATCTTCTTGAAACTTGGCAGGCTTCATGCTCTCAGAAGAGGCTACAATCCCTGCAAGTGTCATCTAAATTGGACAAAAAACAACAAAGTTATAGATATTTCCCATTAAACCCTATGGCCAGATCTCCGAAGTGGCTCCAAAGTTTTTCTGAAGCAGTTCAGAAGCTCTGAACCACTTCGGAAAGCCTAAAGAAGCCAGCACTTCAATCCAGACATGCTAGTTCAGCATCGCTAAAGGCAAGCGGTCTTCTCTTCCAGGTTGGCTTATCTTGTACGGCGAGCTTTAAATTAGCATCGCCGGGGGAGGGGGGTCGCAGGAAGATGAGGAGACACCACCCGAGCAAGACAGGTAACAAATGCTAGGAGTGCCCAGGTAAGAAACAGGGGTCCAAACAGTCTCCCAAATCGGGGGGTGGCACACGCAGCTAGGCAGGGCCTTAAATGCATATATACCAATGCTCATAATATGGGGAATAAGCAGGAGGAACTTGCCCTCAGAATACCCAGTTCAGACCCAGATGTAATAGGGTTAACAGAAACTTGGTGGGATTCATCCCACGACTGGGCAGTTAGCATTAGGGGCTATAGGCTTTACAGGCAGGATAGAGAAGGAAGAGGAGGCGGGGGTGTGGCGCTCTATGTCAAGGAGCAATACATATCCCCTGCCAGCAAAATGCGGTCAGAGGAGGGGCAAGCTGAAGTGCTCTGGGTCAAGATACAAGGAGGCCGTGGGGAGAGAGATTTAACGGTGGGGGTCTACTACAGACCCCCAACCAAGGGGAGGAGCTGGACCGAGAATTTTTGGGCCAGCTTAGAGAGGCACTTAAGGCAAGGGATGTAGTTGTCATGGGTGCTTTTGGTTTTGCCAGAGCCAATTCCAAAACAGCGGTGATTTAGAGCCAGCTCTGAAGGTCCCTAACTCTGGCAGGTGGAATTCAGGTTCAAAGCTTCCAGCTTGGCACTATTCTTGCCTATACTGAGCAACATCCCAGGCAATGGGGGACCAACAAATGAGAGGTCTGCCTTAAAGGTAAAGTTTCAGGGAAGGCACTGCTTTTCTGTTTTGATTGCACAGGGGAGCTCTGCTTCATGACTGGGGCTTCTAGGTGCCTCCCCAGTATAAATAACAATGGTGTATTGCAAAATGAAGGTCCCCACCTTCTGCTGGGTTCTCTTCTTTCTTCTAAGAAAATTCTTCTCAAGACAAAAGCAAATGCAGGGGTCACTGGAGATTTGTAGAAAAAGAAAAAGAAATGGAGCTGAAAAGACTGTGGGGGAATTCCCAGTGTGGTCTGGGGAATTTCCATGGGAATTTCCATAGCTCAGGCTTGCAGGTAAATGACAATGCATTTTCTCCTAAGCAATGATATGTGCTTTCTGAGGCTTGTATCCATAAGGGATGGCGTCTTCCAAATAAGGGCATGATTCAAAACCTAGGATTGTGAGTGGCTCAGCCAACAGTATAAAGTCTCAGCGTGCCCAAACAGCAGTGGAGACGTTCGAGATTGACACTGGGACCATCACCTTCGACTCAATCAGTCAGAGACGAGGATTGCACTGGACCATGCCTCATTGGCCAGAGTCAGCTCACAAACTCGGGGACACCTGACTTGTGAGAGGCTAACATAGCCTAACTGGATGGAAAGTGCGCATACTTGGCAACCAGCTCTGACTGATAAGTGCCATTGATATATGTTTATGTTTGTGGTGTTATTGTATGTTATAGTCACATTTTGTGTTTTATTGTTATTTGTAACCATCCCTTTGATGTTAAACATGGTTGTTTAAATAAACCTTATCCACAATCTAACCCAGAAATCTCTAGAACCTTCTCTCAGATCTGGCCAGCTATCATCGGGCCACGACAAAAGAGGCATTACATTCTCAAAGACATAAACTAAGAAAAACAGGTCCCATTTTACCCAGCTGTGGGTTGTCGAGGAAATTGGCCAGCTACTGCATAGCACTCATACACCGAAGAGTGTGGTTATACACCGAGGAGCACTGGCCACGTCCTGTCTCTGGGCTTGTTCCTAGCCATGATCAATTAGGCAGAGAACGAGGGAGTGTTGGCAAGATGATTTATTTCTCTGCAGAGCGGTTACTCAGGGCCTAGTAGACCAAGAGTTTCCCCGATCTGAGTTTGGTAGCACCTTTTACACTGACAGGTCATACATATGCAAATACAGGTATACATAGGCATAAGGCATATAAGCGTGCACATTTTTGGGGAATTTCCACTAGCTTTGGGGTTTTGTTTTTTTTGCTTGCTGTTACAGAATTACAAAATACACAGAAAAAGTTTGCTTAAAGTCAGCAAAAGTCTATCTTTAAGTTTAGGGAAAGATCATATGCTTCTCAAGGGTCATCTAACAGGGTAAAATTTGGACCAAAAAAGCTGAATGAAAATCAGAGTCAATCCTTCACAGCACAGCAGGGAACAACTTTGTTGTTTTATTTCTAAATTATATAGAGCCTAAAATGTATAATGGGTAATGGCCTCGGTTCCTTCGGTGACTATGCGTACTGGAGCTGATGGAATAGGTCCAAGCTGTAAAAATTCAGATCCCTATTCGGTTAAATGTCAAACCCTCTTTCCGGATAGCTTTTCTAGAGTCCCGTAATCAAATAATGGGTTTCTAATGCCTGAGAGAGCCAGGAGGTTCTATATTACAAGAGTAATATATTGTACTGATTTACATTATCTGAAGGTGAGCAGTTAATCCTGACAACACCCTACAGGGCAGGTAGGTAGGTTATATTCAGGGAACCAAGTTCTCTCTGATTTAAAAAAATCTCCAACTTTCGGTTAAAAAAAGTAACTCCAAGTCCACATTTTTCTGTGATTCAAATGAAACACTACTAATATATAGATGTATATATAGCGGTGTTTCATTTTAATCATGGAAAAATGTGGATTTGGGGTTACTTTTTTTTTTTTTAACCAAAAGTTAGGGATTTTTTAAAATCAGAGAAAACCAGGATCCCTGCTTATATTTCCCCATTCTATAGATGGGGGTGATGAGACAAGTCATGACTCAGCTTTTTCCTGATAGAGCTAAATGCCTGCCAACATTGCGCCTCATCACACACCCTTCTGGCTGGATTATTTTCCACTACAGCTATGGTGAAGTAATCTGCTTCTGCTAATTGGTTCTTGTTACAGAGAACATGCTGACTTAACCCTTTGGCTTCTAAAGTGAAAGCTTACAAATGTGATGGTAGAACTTATTGCCAAAGTCTGACTCTAAAACACAAAAGGAGGACTTGGTTCCCCCACTATAGTACCAGAGAGGGTAGCTGCACTGTGAAAAAGCAACAGCTAAAATCAGACATAGATGAGAGATAAAGTTATTTGCTACTGAATATATATTAGAGCTAGTGTATAAGAAGTCACTGAATCCCCACATCTCTGGACAGAAACGCTGGGGGGGGCGGGAATTAGTTATGAGAGAGGAAGCTGTGCCTCACTAGCTTGCTGTTTTGAATCCTGCCCAAGCCAGCAGCGATGGAGTGCCCAGAGATACACCCTTTGTAATATAATCCTGTTAGATCTTATGAGTTAAATGAGGTCAAACTTGGGTTAGCACTTCAATAGGAGACCTCCAAGGCTGTTGCTAGTGATTCAATAAGCAACACAGTCCTGTCTGAAGTGGTACCAAATAACTGTACCAATGCAATACAATCTTGGGCTTTTATTCAGCTCTGGGTCCTGACATTTTCTAGCCATAAGAATAGCAATGTTAACTCCAAATCCTAGCCAAAGGGCAAGGGTTGTTAAATAAGAAAGGCTGTATATATAATTCTCCTCTTCCCTTTCTCCAAAGGGTTCTGGAGCAGAGTATGCACTGATAAAAAGCAGAAGCATTGTACCGGAGAGGGAGCTGCATTTCCGTGATAGTTGAAGCAGTTGCTCGTGTCGCTGTGGTTTCTATATCCGCAGCTGCTTTGGAATTCTCTGGGGGAGAAAGACATCGCATAACTGTTCTACTGCTCTCATTAAGTGTTTTACCATCCAGTGGCAGTTGGGTGTCTAATACGATCAAGAAGTATCCACAAGCAAACGTGTAAAGAGTAATCTAGCAAACAGATGTCCACATCACAAAATCACCACCACAACAGGTGGCAGTGATGTTGTAAATGGCCTCAGCAAAAAGATGTGACAGGCAGTGGAATGTGGACTTCCTTCCCTCCAAGCTAAGCTTGAACCCCACTAGCAGGGCAGTAGAAGGAAAGTATGAACTGTTGTTACTTGTACTGCAAGAGTAAATAGAATGAGAAGTGGAGCAGAGAGAGAAAAACCAAATAGAAAAGCGGGGATAAAAGAGCAGAGTGGAGAATATGCTGTATTTAAAGGGTAAATGCCATACCATGCAGAGACCTTTCACTTAAACTTGTCAGCCACAATTTTTCTGGTGAGCCCTCCTGCCCTAAACATATAGCTAACTTTCCCTTTAGTTGGAAAAGCCTGTTGAATAGGTGTGTGCATGTGATGGGCTTTCTATATTACTTACAAAATATTTGATATTATCATCTCAAGTGTGTGTGCGTGTGTGTGTGTGTGTCTTTGAATTCCTGTGGACAACACCTATGGATCTTGAGAGCTTCAGATTGCCTTGATTTTTTCTTCCAAATGCCTCTCATTTAACTTTATTTCCCTGTGGCCTTCCACCCTGGCTTCCTTCCTTTCATATTTCCCTTTTATGAAATGTAACTCTTGGAAGGCTGGTCTGATGAAAGGAGGATCCTGAAACACAGTGCTATTGAACAATGACACCTTGTTCTTACATCCTTCTTCATTCTCTTTCAGTGACTCTGTGTGTCACATTTGTTCAGGTTACAAGTCAAAACAAAATTTTTCTACCTGTCAGCACAGTGCGCTCAACCTGGCACCAGAAAATCAAGCTGTGTCCTCTCTGCTTCATACATTATCACCATCCATAATGACTGTGGAAATAGAGCTCAGCTGGAGGTGTTACTGATGATGTATAAGCCAAGATACAGCATCTGCTGCTGTGCAAGTTCTTTTCGGTGAGCTTGAGAGATACAAAATCCCTGTTATGTTGAACAAATGCTGTGATAGAATGAACAAATTAGTCCATTGCAGAGGACGTGGTCCACCTTAGAAACAGACTTTGTGCTTATTTGAGCCCTCTGACCATAGGGTTTCCCAAATGGCTCTACAGAAAGATACTGGATTATCATCTGATTCTACACTAGTTTTATCCTTCCGTTCACCTGATCTAGGCCCAATGCATCCTAACACAAGTGAGGAACAAAATGGAGACTGAAAAGGCAGCGACCATGATAGCAAAAGCAGCTGTTCATGTAGTCCGTTCGTCCACACGGACCCTTCCCCATTGCAACATGCTTCATTCCAAGATAATGTGTCAGTTAAGGCATAGACATTGCCTGTCAAATTGAAGTACCAGAAGCTATTAGAGGCTTGATTTTGGCAGCTGAGCAAGCAGACAGTGTGTGACAGGACAACAGAGAAGGACTGAAGCCTGAACCAGGCTGAGAGACTGATAACGTGGAGCTAGGGTTGCCAACACTCCTTGATTGTCTGGGAGTCTACTGGAATTGGCATTGATCACCCGGCAACTATTGAAAGCGATCAAGGAGCTTGATATTGTGAACAGGTTGAACAGTACAATTAATTACATTACATAATGTTGGGGGAAAAAAAATCTCCCGGAATTGCTTCAGTTAGAGTTGGCAATCCTACCTGGAGCACTGTCAGGTCCTGTGCAACGTTCTCTGAGCAGCACTGTATCTTCACCTCAGTCCAGACCTTTCAGACCATCTCAACCTGTGTGTGTCTGGGGCATGACCCCATTCTGTCAGTGCCCTGCTGCCCTGCAAACATCCTCAGTGGTTCCTTTCCTTGGGTCAAAATTTCATTCTGTAAATGCAGCCCAATCTGGGCCTGCTATTGCATCGAGATGCACTTAGCCAAGTTAGTCTGAAGTCAAGTACAAAGCAGGATAGATTTGCATCTGACACAGAGACTAGCCAAAGTAGATACAGCACAAGCTTTCATGAGCTGAAGTTCGCTTCATCAGATGCTGTGAAAGAAACATACACGAAACAGAGTATAAGAAAAAGAGACAAAAAAGAATGCAAGAGACAAGGAAAGGCAGGGGGGACAGGAGCAAAGAAGTCTTATCCCATTACCTGGATTAGCTTGTGTGACTCCTCTGTTTCTATGGGTTTACTGCTTGTGTTTTTTGCCTCTTCCAGCACACCTGCACCTCCCTTGCTTTTGTGTTCTAATTTCCCTCCTTCTTATACTCCGCTTTATGCAGGTCCTTTCACAGAATCTGATGAAGTGAGCTTTCACTCACGGGTGATATATATCTCTTCTTCGGTTAGCCTGCAAGGTGCAAATCTATCCTGCCTTCTGGTGCTGTAGGCCTGGCAGTATCCATGCAGCTCTACTAACTGCATCTGCATTCTGATTGCAGCTCCCTCTGTTCCCAGTGGTGGAGCCTCAAGCTAGCCAGCCTGCCTATGCAAGTGCCTCATCCCTCACAGAGAGGCCTGAGGCCTGATGTTCATCCTGCTTACTCCAGTTTTAATCAGCTACTTCCAGTTTAAGAGCAGCTGCAGATCAGTCTCCCAGGTTGGAAGTTAACTGCTTACCCCTTTGCAGGCAAGAGGCCAATCAGTTTGTTGCCGGCACAAGGTGCCCAAGGGAGGCAACAATTGGGTTCATTGCCCGGTGTGTGTCGTGCCAATAAACACACTGGGGGGAGAAGTAGACAGAGTTTATTTGAGCTCAAGTAAAAGGCACAGGGAGACTGTATGGTCTCAAATCCTGTGCCCCTAGCCCTGCAACAGTGTATTTTTATACTTTGGCCTCCACCCCCCACCACCCCTTTCCACCCTCCCCCTTCCCTCCTTCCTTCTCTCTCTGAGCGGTGTCCTTGCATTCCACAGATAACAGTTTTAGGGAGTTTCAGCCTGCCTGCTACTCATCCTGTTTTTCCAGTATTACAGGAGGTTACAAAAAGTTCAGGAAAGGGTTACAAAGGTTCAGGAAAAAGCGGGGGGGGGTGGGGTGCCCCTGGCTCGCCCAGAGCAGAGGGGCTTCTTCGACACTCGTGGTCTTCCATCCATCTGAGTTACCTAGGGTTATGCCTAGTGACACCAACAACTCCCCCCTTTGAGAATACTCAACAAAGTTTTGGCTGAGTTTTCTCATATTCTGAAGATAAAAAGCGATTAAGTGTTTGGGAACTGGGATCTTCAATGCAGGGGTATAGTGAAGCGCTCAGGGAGGGGGATACACAGACTTTGCGCAGGAGGGCATTACAGCACGCAAATAAGAGGAGGGTAATTAAATACAACACAACACCAGTGATCAGGAGGTGAAGGATGCCCATTCCTAGGCCTCCAAGGTTGGGCAGCCAGCTCGAGAGAGAATCGAAAACAGTGGGTTCACGTTCCTGACTTTTCCACTGCTCAAAAGCCTGTTCAGCTGACAAAATGTGTTTGTTAATATCTTGGGAATTTTCTGGAATATAAGTACAACATTCGTTACTGATTAAGGCACATACTCCACCTTGAGAAGCTAAGACATAGTCTAGTGCTTGTCTATTCTGAAGGGATAACAACCGAAGTTGGTAAATCTCAGAATTAAGGCTCTTTTCAATAGTTAAGGTGTCATTAGCAAATTTTGTAAGAAACACAGAAAGTTGACGATACAGCTTGGCTAACCAGCCCACCCCATACGACGGGAGTAGGATCATGCCAAATCTGTCTCCTTCACTAATAGGTGGTGGAGTTGCATAGAGGGATCTTTGTTGTCTTGGGTGGCCAGGTGGGAGGTGGATTAGAACTCGAAGGGGAGGGGCAAGAAACCCTATGTAGCAACTTCCATACCAGCCATCATGTAGCCGTTTGTAGGCCAAGGTACCACAAATCCAAAAAGTTTCTCCATTTCCTGCCATCCCATTGCCTCCTTTTTGCATATCTTTTCATTGGTTTTTGTACAAGAAGAAAAATCCTTCTCCAGTATCATGCCCAGAGCTATTATAAAGTGGAATAGATACATTTTGCATGGTAGTTAAATAATATTGACAAGAGCTATTTCCAGCATACCACATATGATTGGCCGTCCGGTTTTGGGCAATACATAAATAGTCCAGGTGGAACTGAACGTAACCAGATAGGTGGTGGGGTATGGGAACTATTCCAAATAGGATACCAAGAAGAGTTTGAAAGACTAAAAGGGGCTTCTTTTGTACAATTATTGGCTAGATGAGGCCAACCAGGATTGCCAGTGACATTATAAGCGGGAGAATAAGGAGAAAAATTGGAACCATTGAATTGGGTGTAATTTAAGGCTATGTCTTCTTGACAAATATCGCAGAGAGGCCTCCTGGCAGATCTTTGATAGATGACGCTTGAGGGTCTGATTTGTACGTTCTACTACACCACTAGCTTGTGGTCACCATGGAGTATGGAGTTTCCAGGGGATCTGTAAGGCATCTGAGATGTTTTGGATGATCTTTGAAGTGAAATGTGTTCCATTGTCAGATTCCATCCACTGGGGAAGTCCGAAGCGGGGAATAATCTCCCGGACGAATTTTAGAGCTACAGTTCTGGCTGTACAATTGCGACACGGAAAGGCTTCAGGCCATCCGCTGAATCGATCTACTATAACGAGGAGATACTTGAACCCTTGAGTTCGGGGGAACTCAGTAAAGTCTATTTGCCAAACCAGTCCTGGGCCTAGGGTAGGTTCCAAAGTGGCTGGAGGTACTGAGAGACCAGGTCGAGGGTTATTCTTTTGACAAATCGAACAGCTGGCCTGTATCTGGGAGGCCAGAGGTCGAAGTCCAGAGGTTAGAAAATATTTGTTCATTAACTGAGTGAGAGCTTCTCTTCCGGCGTGAGTAGTTTGATATAGCCGTTGCAGCACCGGTCGGGTCAGGCTCTTTGGTAGGAGGATTTTCCTGTCAGTGGAGCAGAGCCATCCCTCCTTTTCTTGGAGACCAAGCTTATCGGCTAGTTCTTTTTCTTCATATGAGTACTGGGGATCCGGGAGCTCCCCCACTAATGGGATGAGGGCATGCATATGGGTGTCAGCAGGTCCCGGTGTCCTCAGGGTGGCAGCATTTTTAGCTTCTCTGTCCGCCCGGGCGTTACCCTGGCTACATCTTGATCCTCTTTCTGATGCGCCTTACAGTGCATTACTGCCACTGCCGAGGGAAGTTGAACAGCTTCCAGGAGTCGGAGAATTTGGGGTCCATACTTCACTGGAGAGCCTTGGGCTGCCAGCAGTCCCCTTTGTTTCCATAGGCCAGCATGGGCATGCAGTACTTCAAAAGCATACCTAGAGTCGGTATAGATGTTGACCCGTTTCCCTTTTGACAGTTCTAGCACCCGGGTCAGGGCCACCAGTTCAGCAAGTTGAGCAGATGTTCCGGCGGGCAAACCCTTGGCCTCAACAACATCATAGAGAGTCACAACAGCATAACCTGCCCTCCTTTGCCCTTCTACAACAATGCTACTGCCATCAGTGTACCACTCACAATCAGCATTCAGAAGTGGCTGATCCTGTAGGTCTGGACGGCTGGAGTACTGTGCATCTATGATGTCTAAACAATCATGCTCTTGTTCTTCCGTTTCAGCTAAGAGAGTAGCCGGGTTGAGGGAGGGACAGGGTTGCAGAGTCACTTCAGGGTTCTCCAGCAGCTTAGCTTGGTACCGAGCCACTCGAGCCTGGGTGAGCCAGAGACCCCCCTTCGCATCTAGCAGAGCCTGGACCATATGAGGGGTATACACCTGCACGACTCCTCCCAGCGTTAACTTTTCAGCTTCCTCAAGTACTAGGGCAGTTGCCGCAACTGCTCGTAAACACGCTGGCCATCCCTTGGCAACTGGATCAAGCTGTTTGGAGAAATAAGCAACAGGACGTTTCCACGCCCCCAACAATTGAGTAAGCACTCCCAGAGCCATCCCTTTTCGTTCATGCACATACAATTGGAAAGGTTTAGAAAGGTCCGGTAAACCCAGGGCGGGGGCTTCCATTAGTTTCCTTTTTAGTATTTTAAATGCCTTGTCGGCTTCTGGAGTCCAATAAAAGGGGTCATGGTCTACCCCTTTTACACAGTCATATAGTGGTTTTGCCCATAGTCCAAATTCAGGGATCCATATTCTGCAAAAACCTGCCATGCCGAGAAACGCCCTGAGCCGCTTACGGTTGCTTGGGGTGGGAACCTGACATATAGCCTCCTTTCGCTCACTTGAAAGCTGGCGCTCCCCCTGTCTTATGTGAAATCCCGGGTATTGTACTTCGGGGAGAGCAATTTGAGCTTTATTTCGAGCCACCCGATATCCTCGAAGTCCAATAAAGTTCAGGAGGCTTACAGTGGCGTTAAGGCAAGAGATTAAATCTACAGCAGCAATTAATAAATCATCCACATATTGTAACAAGAGGACTTCACGCTCATTATTCCACTCCTCCAAGTCTTTAGCTAAGGACTGGCTGAAAAGGGTGGGAGAGTTCTTAAATCCCTGGGCTAATACTGTCCAACAAAGTTGTTTTTTAACCCTTTTTCTGTCCTCCCATTCAAAAAAGAATATCTCCTGAGAGGGGGGGTCAACTGGAATCGTAAAGAAAGTGTCTTTCAAATCAAGAACTGA